>NC_058132.1:198586074-198701776 GCF_016433145.1 Gracilinanus agilis
AAAGAAAGAAAGAAAGAAAGAAAGAAAGAAAGAAAGAAAGAAAAATGTCCCTGGAAGATGAGAGAGTAGCAGCAGGCATATGGGAAAGTGCTAAATTTGGAGACACAGAATCTCAACTTAAATCTTACTTCTGCCCATGTATGATGGGGTGACCTTAGGCAAGTGACTTAAAGTCCCCAAGTCTCGTGTTTTCTCATCTGTAAAATGAGGGCGATGGAACTAGATGACCTCTAATGGCTAAGCTGAGCTGTGGAAGGTCATTAGGGATCCAGTGGCCACAGATGAAGAGGGAGAGCACATTAGGCACGGATGAGAGCCTGGGGACAGGCATGAGTGAGAGAAGGAATAGGAGACACATGTTACAGGAAGCACACCTGTCTGGCAGGGATGCCAACTAGGGGAGGCTGAAAAGGATACTGCAGCCCGATCTTGGAAGAATCTAAGTGCTGATGAAAGGAGTTTGTATGTATAACTAAAAGCAGTAGACACTGAAACTTCTTTGGTGAGTGTGCTTGTGTATGTGATAGAGGGAAGGAAGGGAGAAGGGGAGACAGAGACAGAGAGAGACAGAAAGACAGAGATGACAGAGCCAAAGAGAGAAAGAAAGGGGAAGGGGGACAAGAGAGGGAGGGGGGGAAGGAAGGGAGGAGAAGAAAGTTAGGAAGGAAGGAAGATACCCTGGATCAAAAAGAATGAAAGAAAGAGAAAAAAAATGTCTGCTTTAGAGTATGAACAGAATAAAGAAAATGCATGACATTTTTTCAATGTAAAATTCTTTTATCCTTATATGCATTGGTCCAGCATGCCAGTTTATCTGTGCCATTCTTGCAAAAAGGCCTGCTTGTCACTATGTGGTAACCTGGGAACAGGTTCAGCAGGTGGTAAAAGGAATAAATAGGAACTTATTTTGTCTCAAAGACTCAATGGAGTTCGGTACAAAAAATTAATAAAAATTCAACATCATTAACAAAAATCTATTGTTGACCATGATAAAATTGTTGCCTTGTGGATAAAGACATGATAAGAGCACTGGCTTCAGAGTCAGAAGGTTCAGTTCTGTGATTAAATGTGTGACCTTGGGCAAGTTATTGAAACTTTTTAAGCCTCAGTTTTCACATCTGAAAAATGAATATAATACCTCCTCCTACCTCAAAGGATTGCTGTGAGGAAGGTGTTTTGTGAACTTCAATATGATATATAAATGTATAATTATGATTAGGTACTACAAGGGATACAAAGAGGAATAAGACACAATACTACATTCTCAGAACTTCAGAGGTAGAGAAATATTCCAGTAGAAAGAGGTGTGACAGTGGCAATCATACTATACACAGTTGAGGAAAAAAAAATGGCTGGCTAGGAATTAGAAGCAGTGACCCTTTGGTTGTGACAAGGGGTGAAAACAAATGGCTACTGCTTTATAGACAAGAAGAGGTTAGGTAGGGTGGATTTGGTGGTGGTGGTGGGGTGGAATGTCAGGGGATACTTGAGAATGTTTATTGAAAAATAAGGGGGTGGGGGGGAGAAGGGGGGAAAGGCCACAAAGAAGAGCCTGGAGACATAAAAGATACTATAACTGAAGGACTCCAGAGGTAGCATACAGGCAGGGTAGGATCAAGGGATAAAGGTTGAGAAGTCAGCCCTGGATATTTCTTTCCCAGAGACCAAATAGTAGGATAAAGCCATTGGCAAGGATACAGAGAAATTTTGAGGCAGAGAGGAAGAAAATTCAGGACTCTTTATAACTGATTGCTATGATCTCAGTAAAATAAAAGAAGTCAGATCATCTGGTGAGACTAGGGAGAAGAGGAAGGAGTTAAAGACTTTGAAAAAGATCTGAGTAAGCTGCTGAGAGAAAGAAGAATGAAGAATTGTCCAAAGAGGAATAAAAGTGCTAATGTATAGCACTAAGGACCTGGTGGAGGGTCGAGCACATGGGTTTGCAGTAGATCCCATCCATTCCAATTTGTATCTTTCTCTAACAGTATATGACAGAAACAGAGAAAGGGGACAATGGGGCTTTCACAGGGTTAAAAAATGATACATGGCTTTGTGAATCACATTCTCAGAAAAACCACTCCTGTGAGTGACAAAAAGGGCAAGGAAAAGTTGCACGGGGAGTATAAAGCTTAGGTGGTAGCAGAAAAACAATGACTTGGAAGGTATTAAAAATATTGACACAGATTTAACAGAGTTGGAACAAACTTTAGAGGACATTCTTCTAATTTTCTCCCATGAGGAAACAAGTCCATTGGTGAAGTTAATAGATCCATTAAACCATAATGCTTAAACAAAAACATGCATGGTAACCAAATGGGTGCCCACTGCAGCACCTATGGAATAATGTCCAAATTTTGGTACAAGAATTAAATGAGGAGATTTACTATGAAGAAGTGAGAAATATCAGAAGACTTATAAAAACTGATGCCGCAAAGAGAATTAGGAAACAGAAAGGGAGGTGGCTTACTCTGTAAAAGTGGGACATAATAACCTTCCATAACTTTAAAAGAAATAAATGAAAGCTTTCAGGATGTTCACCATTATCTTCTTTGGAGGAAATTGAGATCTACAGGTAAAGCAATTCTGAATGACTGTGATCCAGGTTCATAGCCTCTGGTATTCATAAGCTGATTTGACAACTAGAAAGCATTAGATGGATGATGTACAATAAGGGGTCCCCTCTCCCATGAGTTACTGTCCCATGCTCTTACCATGGCTTCAAAGACACTATATTCTCTTAACTTAACCTTCTTCCTCTGTCTCCTTACTAGATTCCTTATCCTCTTTTAAACACTTAAAGCTATTCTGCCAGAAGTTATCTCCCTTGTTTTTCTTTCCTGACAATTGCACTCAATCTGAAGTCTGGCAGATGCTATGCTGGTAATTTCCAGACCTGGGTAGCTCTGTCTCTTCATCGTGACCACTCTTTTATGTTCTAGATCAACACCCCAAACTGCCAAGCAGATATCTACATATGAATGCCACTCAGGGACCTCAAACCCCCCATGTCCCCAGCTAAGTTTTCCACTTTTCTTCTGAAGCCTAGTCCTCCCTCTGAATTATTACTGTCAGTGGCACCAGCATTCATATTCTCCCACTTAAGGAAACCTTGGAGATTATTTTTGACTTGCCCTTCTCCCTCACCTAACATATCCAATTATCATGTCCTACATATTCAACTAATATATGCAATTATCATGTCCTATGTATTGTAACACCTCCTGAATCTTGCCCCATCTATCTTTTATTTCCCTCTGCAACCATCCTAATGCAACTCTCATTATTACCTTGGGATGATTTGCACTAGCCTATGCATTAATTACTACTGATCTTCTTGATCTCCCACACAGGCCTCTTCTGATACCTCATCAAGGTGTCTAAGTGAGGCTGTCATCCTAAAGTTTATGCCAAAGGAGAACAAGTTGTGATAGGCTTTATCATCCTGGAAAAACTTCATGCCTGGGCCAGGAAACAGACTCCTTTTCCAAGGATCAGTTAACCTCAGTAGAAAGAGATTGCCACATAATATGTTGGCCACTTGGTGATAAATCATTTGGCCATGGTGACCCAAGAAAGAAACAAAAATACAAAATGGCCCTTGGTCTCATGTGACTCCTTTTGGCTTCTGCAATAACAGTGACAGATTATCAAGAAAGGAGGCAGAAAGGGTGAAGAATCATATGGTTTTTATACTTTAGAGAAAGACACTATATTTTCTACATGCTCTTCTGTCTCTAAACTCTACTTTTCTTCTACTTCTTTTCCTGGCTTCTTCCCCTCTCTTCAGCCCTTATTAAGGTGAATATTCTATGGAAGTTGCCCTTCATGCACTTCTCCCTCTGGCAATCTCATTTTCTCTGAGGGTTTTAAGTTCACTCTTGTCATTTTAAATAGGAGATCCTTATCCACTGACCAATGAGTAGAAATACTACTGAAGAAACTGAATCTTACTATGTTCTCATATTTTAAAAAAAACACACACACAGAAGGAAAAGGGAACTCAATGGAAAGATGAAAGTATTCACCGAAAAAATAAATAAGTGACCTGAAGGAATTACTTTTTTCATGTGTCCAAAAGCATTAAGACATCTTTCCAGGAGATGTTTGGTCATCTTGAATTGTAGTGCTGATGATATATATTTGCAAAATAACCACCATGATAATAATTACAGCTTTTATACCAACATCTGTTGCAGGAATGAAGAAGTATAGAAATTCTTTTAAGACTTTGAACCAGATGAAATCAATATGTATTTTTATACTTGGTGATTTCAATGGAATGGTGGGAATAGGGGTAGATAATGAGAAATGATTGGAAAATGTAGATCAGAAATAAGTAATGAGAAAGAGTTCAAAAACTTATAGACTACATAGAACCTAATGCCTTTATATATCATGAATATTTTCTTTAAAAAAAAAAAAAGACTTAGGAGGCATTGGGCATGGCAAGAACCAACTAAAATCACCAAAAATGAAATTTATTATACTATAGCAGGCAGAAAATAACTTGTTACATGGGGCTCATTCCTGAATCAGTACTTTGTGTACAGTCAACCCTCTAGCTTGATAACAAAAATCAAAGTAAGTAGAAAAGTAGAAGAAAATAAATGAGAAAATGATATGATATGCTTTTAAAATGATGCCATCCTGATTGATTTAAATAAGTTCTTGCTGATGAAAAATAAGAGTTGGGTGAAAGAAAGCAATGATATCAACTATAATAATTTCATACGAAAGTTTAATTGACAAAGCAATTTTTAGAAAAGGTGGCCAATAGAGGTTTCACCTTATTTAGTGAATATTTGACTGACTCATCAAGTAGATCTATCTTACTAAGCAACCAAGGGCAACAATAGTTTAGCATATACATTTATTTGCAAAATCATATAGAGATGATAAAAGATTATGAAGTCATTTCATGAAAAGAGTAGTTAACATCATTTTAAAGAAAGTTTGGCAAAAGTCCGATATAAACATAACCAATCTATGGGAATTTATAAATGAAAGGACAACAAAGAAAAAAGGGAAAAAAATTCTATAAAACTTTTTATAGAAAATTTTTAGTTTCACAATTTTAGTAGTAGAAATGGCCCTTAAAAGAACAAAAAATGGAAAAAGCAATCCATCTACATACAAGTCTAGGATAGACAGTGCAAACAAAGAGCTAAGCCCAGAATTAAACAGGAAGAGAAGAGGGGCTTTCTTTGCCTTTGAGAAATTTCAAAACTTCTTTAATGACCCTAATGACTAGAGGGGAATGATAGAAAGGAACTCTATGGAAGTTAAGAAAATTATGAGATGATTAATTCGAAGACATCAAAGGCATACCAAAAAAAAAAAAATAAATAAATAAATAAATAAAAAATAAAGACATAACGTTTCTAAGTAGATCACAACTTTAACATCACACACTGAAAGATGAAGGGCATTAAAAATTCCAACATGCATTTGATAGACATGCTTTGTGTCTATGTGCGTGCGTGTGTGTGTGTGTGTGTGTGTGTGTGTGTGTGTGTGTGTGTAGGGAAGGGTGGGGGGTTTTGAAGAGAAGGGGGCCCAGAAGGGGCAGGCAAGAGAACAACAACAAGAATAGTCTATACTATACATACATCAAGTTTGTCATAAGTGAAAGTATTAGTAAGCAACAGGAAGGCTTCAATAAGTAAGACAAGATGCTTCTGTTTGTGGACCTCACACACCAAAGAGCCTGTGGAAAAGATCCATTATCACTCAAAAGAGTTTACCTGAACCATCTGCACACAAAAACTAGGTAAATGAAGAATGTATATTGTCCAGAAGATGACATGGAGTTAGATGAATAACCAATAATGCCCATCCATCAGCATACATGTCTAGGGCAGACAGTGCAAACAGACAAAGAGTTGGGCCCAGAATTAAACAGGAAGAGAAGAGTGGCTTGGCTTTTTGCCTTTGGGAAATTTCAAAACTTCTTCTAAACTTGTCCCATAAACAAAGTATCTTCTTTTTAATGTGTCTTCTTCTGGGGTTGTTACCCTAAAAGGTATATGACACTATAGCCTCCAAAGAAATTAGAAAAGGAGTAGTACATAAAGGAGAATGGAGAGGAACAGTATGGGTGCAAGCATACAATATACACAAAATACACAATACACACAAACATACATGCATATACACACATGCAATGGTGAAGAATCAGGGGACAAGATGCTAAGAAGAAAATGTATGCTTAAAAAAGAAGACAGATTAGTCATACAGGAAGATAAGTGATTGACAGCCCATGTGATTCTCTGATATCCTTGTGCTAGAGATAGTGACTGGGTCTACCATTTCTTGTGTGGAAAATACCTCCACCAATACAGCTTTGGCATCTTGCTGACATGCAGACACTATCATCCAAAAATCTCTCATGACTGCTTATTGCATAGCAAGTAAAATTCAAAGCCTTCCATAATCTGGTCTCACATATGTTTTCCTTGTTCTTGTTTATTCCCTTCTACTCACAGTTCCATTACAACTAAACTGGATTACTTATGACCTCAGAAATAGGTCAAGATTGCCTAACTCTGGGTACATGCTCAGGTTTTTCCCATTGTCTGGAATGTTCTACTTCATGCCATTCACCTTTTGAATTTCTTCCTAATCTTTAAAGGGCAACTTTAAATATCCTACCTTTATGAAAACCTCCTACTTTACCTTTCCTTATAGTTTAGAATAACTATACTCACTTACTCAATAAGTACCAGGAATACAAAGATAAAAATGGACTAATTCCTTCCCCTTAGGGACTAATGTTGTTTTGGGGAATAAGAGCATAGAAGTAAAAATATGTATGAGGAGTATATGAGGTACAGAAAGAAGGCCAATTTGGCTCTTTTCCTACCAACTCCTAGATCTCATGAGGCACTGTGCTATAGCTATATATATATGATACCCTCACAAATTATAAAATTATGCATTTTTTAAAAACCCTTACTTTCTGTATTAGTAACAACTAGAAGAGCAAGGGCTAGGAAATGGGGGCTAAGCGACTTTGCCAGGGTCACACAATTAGGAAGAGTCTGAGGCCAGATTTGAACCCAGGATGTCCTAACTGCAGGCGTGGTGCTCTATCCACTGTGCCACCTAACTACCACCTTGATGTACATCTTTCCACATAACCATCCCCTGTTACTATAAGCTCAATCAGTACAGGGTCTGTATTTTACCTAAATATTTATCTTCTCCTAGACCCTAGAAACACTGCTCAGTACATAGCAGGGACAGGGAAATACTCACTGATCTGAAAAATCAAGTCAACTGAATTCCCACAAGCCCACAGCATCATGGGGCTTATAACTCAGAACTCTTAGTAAATGAAGGTCTCAGATGGTCGCCCGACTCACTATGATTTGAGAGAACCTCTAACTAAATATCTTAAAATTACAATTATATATTTAAAGGTCCTGGAAAGGGTTTGGGGGACTGAATAAAGACCATATTAATAACATGATTAATAATAACTAATGAGAAAAGGACAAAAGAATCATTACTAAGAATACAAGATTGAGAATTAATTTTAGTCCATGAAGGTTTATTTAGAAGATGACTCGTATTTCCTTTGTTCCATGCCATATATCTCCGACTGGATGACCCATTGTCAACTCAAACTCCATATGTCCAAAACTGAATTCATGATCTTGTTCTCTGCTCTTTCTTCCCCTTCCAAACATTGACAATGCTGTCACTGGTATTGGTGCTCTTTCACTAGAGAATCCTAGGAGTCTCCTTTGGCTCATTGTTCTTCCCATCGTACTTATTAAAAACCTCCTGGGTTGCTAAGCACTGGATTCAGTTGAAGCTCAGACATAAAATCTGGCAAAGGTGAGCTTCCTGTAGGATTGGAACTAAAAGTCCAGCACTGGGTAAGACACAGATAATGACAATACATAAGGATAATAAGTGCATAAGAGAATTTGTTTTCTAAACTTATTTCAGAGGCCAACAGTTTCCCATTCCTCTTACTCTCCACCATTCTAGCCACATCCTGTTAATTCTACAACCACAATCTGTCTCCTATTTCTCCCCAGCCCACACTTTTCCACTCAGATCACCTTAATTCTGGCCCTATATTATCTCTTCCCTGGACTATGGAACTTATTTTCTCCCTTCCCTTCTCCAATCTATCCTCTACATAACTGCCAAATTAAATATTAATGCAAGGATTTATAAACACCAGCTCTCCTTCTTAAAAACCCTCAGTAGTTCTTTATCACCTGTGGAATAAAATACAAACCTTTAGTCTAACATTTAAGGACTTCCATAGTATGGCTCCAATCTACCTTTCTAATATTATTTCATATTATTCTCCTTTAGGAAGTCCATATATTCCAGATATGATGAATAATATATATATATATATATATATATATATATATATATATATATGTATATATATGAAGGAAAGTGTTCAAAGGATAGCCAGGTCTCATTCCATTTCTATGCAATGAATCAGAAGTCTNTGTATAAGAGACAGTATATATATATATATATATATATATATATATATATATATATATATATATATGTATATATATGAAGGAAAGTGTTCAAAGGATAGCCAGGTCTCATTCCATTTCTATGCAATGAATCAGAAGTCTTCCTTTTACCTCCTGTTCTATTACATCTATGTCTCCTGAAATCCCTCCTTATTTGCACTCTTACCTTCTGTCTTTAGTATCAAGAAGGGCACTAAGAGATAGACAATTGGGGTTAAGTGACTTTCCCAGGCTGACATAGCTTGGACATACTTAAGGTCACATTTGAACCCAGTTCCTCCTGACTCCAGGTCTGGTGCTCAATGTTCCCTGATAGCATCTTTCTTGAATGTCCAACTCATGTGAAATTTTTTCCAGAAAACTTTTCCTGATATCTTTAGGAAAAAAACGTCTTTTCTTTCCTCAAAATTTTCTGACATTACTAAAAAAACAAACAAACAAAAAAACAAAACGTCTCCTTTACCCTAATTATAGTCTACCAAGTTCTGGCTTTTATGGTCTCTACTTCTTCCACTCTTAGCCCCATTGCAGCCAAACAATCTTTAAGGAAGAGGGCATTGTGTCACTTTTAGGGGGACGTGTATTTGAGATCAGAAGAATCTCCAGAGGTGGCAGGGTGTGTTGAGGAACTGTATTTATATCCTGCCCTTGACAGATAGGTAAATCTCTTAAACTCTTGGTATCTCATGTAACTACAAAAAAAAAAAAAAAAAAAACCAGGAAGAATTAATTTTTATAAATAATTTATTCATGTGTATTTGTTATATATTATTATATATAAGTGATAATATATTTATACAATTTTATAAATAAATACAATAATTACTGAGGTACAATATGAGAGTGAGTTTCCTCACTGGGAATCAACCAGTGATGGTCAAATTTTTTAACAAGGGGGCCAAAGGAAAGGAAATGCTCATCTATCAGTCTGTGTCTAAGGCAACTCTTTTGAAGTTTCATTGTATTTTTTCCCTACTCATTGTATTCATCAAATTAGGAATAATGTCACACAGCCCCCCCCCCCAAGGGTGGGGGGAGGGGGGGCAGGGGAAGGCAATCTGGCTGGAGGTTCCGTAGTTTGCCCATCACTGAACCAATAAATCAAAGGTCCAGGCCTCCTCTACTGCACCATTAAAATGTATTCTTAGTACTTAGCAATCCTTTGTACAATAGGCACTTAATTAAATAAAAGATTTTTAAAATATGACATTGAATTTAATTCACTCATGAAATAAATACTCTTAAGATTCGGGGTGGTTTTATTTATATGCATGAAAGAAAATGTGATGGTGATGGCTATAATTTCTGATATATTCCAGCACACTGATGTTCCTTACATTAAAAAAAAAATAGGTAATATTAAATTTATTTCAAATGATTTAGGGAGATAGACTAGATGACCTTCTAAACGTTTAGTATAATCTGAGGAGTCAATAATATTTTACCTTCAAATTAGTCATTTCCATGTAAGAAAAATGTGTAAATAAAAAGGGAATCTTTCAACATAAAAGTTCACTTCTTAGAAAATGATTTGCTGTGAAATGACAAATATACAAAATCTAGTAATTTAGGATTTTTTTAAACCTTTGGCCATTAATGAAAATAACTGTAGATACATCTAAAGAAAAACACAGAGATGAAAATCTGGAAGAAAATCTCATGCAGGAAAGACCCAGGAATCAGCAGCAATGAAGTGTCAAGGTTTTTTTTTAGCTAATCTCGAATCTATGAAAGAGATAATTATAAACATTACTCCTACCACATATTAAAAAAAAAAAAAGCAGAGCCATGTTAATTATAACAAAAGAGGAACCTTAAAACTGATCAGTAAGTGAAATCTCACTCTAAGACCCTTTAAAATAATTAGGTTCTCCTGTTCCTGGAATCTTAAGAGTGAACACTAATCTTAGAAGGACAGCACTGTAATAATATTAGCTACTATTATCAGTGACTATATTAATCTTAGAGCAGTGTATACACACACACTCTATCATAACTCATGAGTAATAGGATAAGGAGAGGCCTGTAGTACACTCTGCTTGAAAGAAACAAACTGATCATGAGTGGAAAAAGTAAATGAATATCTTAACAAGCAAGCAAGTGCATGCAAAATACCACAGAGGAGTTTTCATTTTTTCTATGGATGAGATAATAAACATAATAGTATCTTTAGAATGGCAGAGAGAACATTAACAAATATCCATCTCTTGGCCCTATAATTATGCTGAAGTTTTTTGCTGAATGCATCCAACAACTAATAGAAACACACACTGAAATGAGCATCTTCAACCTATCGGGGAGTTTGACAGCTGTGTAAAGTACATATGGCGTTCCTTTCAGAGAACCATACGTGGCAACGGAGATGCTAATACATCATTCTTCATTCATTATAATATCTCAAAACCCTAAACCTTGGGAGAAAAGGTTTGAATATATAAGTATCAGTGAAAATTGTCAGATTTCAGAGTATGAAAGATTCAAACATTGATGACAACAATTTTACTCTGTCAAGGAATCCTGGAGTAAATTCAATGGAAAGAATATTTAATGAATGTGTAAGCTGCAGAAAAAACATCTACTGCTATTAACTTTCAAGTATACTTAAGTTCTTGCCTCTGTAAAATACAAGCAAGAAACTGGTACATTTAAAATAATCAGACCCCCACCACCACCACCAAAATGATTCCAAGCATAATGTCTCCCAACAGACTACTCTTGGTATAACCGTCCTCCCCTACAGAAGGCTTATTTACAGTTGGAATGGATTAATCTTGCAGCCTTTGAACAACATTATCTGTCACTGAAAAAGAACAGAAAATTACTATTTGCCAATGGACAAATACATCTCTGAAAAACAAAGGTCTACATTTTTCAGAGAAAAATCATGGGTACGCTTGCAAGCAGCCAGGTGGTACAGTGGGTAAAGTGCCAGGCATGGAGGTAGGAAGATTCCTGTTTTAAATCCAGCCCTCAGGCACTTACTAGCTATGTAACTCTGAGCAAGTCACTTAACCCTATTTGTCTCAGTTCCTCATCAATAAAATGGGATGCAGAAGGAAATGGCAATCTCTGCCAAAAAATCTCGAAATGAGGTGACAAAGAGACAAGCATAACTGCAAAAAGACTGAACGACAACAGTCCTTAACAAAGAGACTGAAGAAAAACACTGGAAGGTAGGAATATAGAGTTGTAATTCTGACTCCTCCTCATGTATTTCATAATCTTAACAAGATGATTATCCACCTTTTTCCTGTCCTATATCTCAAGGAGCCTAAAAAATGCTTTGAAAATTCAAAGTGCTGTAAACCCTGTTAAGTTTAATTATTGACACCCCAAACACCCCAGGATATCTGCCAGGAGAGTACACTGGATGGCTAGTCCGAGGCCTATATATGTCAGAACTTACTCTGGAAAGCAAAAGATGTATTCCCAAACTCCTACTAAAAAATAAGAACTGCAGACAAGCTCTATCGAACATTATACCCTTGTAAAATTTCAAGGCAGTCTTTTCTGGAAAACCTTTTTCTGTTCTGTTTATCTATAGGCCTGATATGAATTTAAACCTCAATCAGACCCCAAAATGAATACCTGAAAGGAAATTAATATTGAAATGTGAGTATATGAGGACTTTAAAGGACAGATGTTTTAAAAAGACTCCCTCAAATTAATAGTTATCTGGCTGAAGAGTACATAGGCTTTAGGGGATATAAGGTATGATTTGGTTTTAGGAAGGAAACAAATTTTCTATTTACAATTTTGCATTTACAACAAAGCAACAGGATAGGAGTTACATAAACACATACAAAATACAAGACTGTCCTTCATATTTATCTTCTCTTCTAAATCTCCATATCATTATGCTGAAAAGCTGCAGTCTTCTGCCTCAAATAGATTTTGATTCATCATCTCCTCTTAGGTATAAATCAGAGCTCCTCCCTCACTACGGTGAGTGTCCCCGATGCTCTCACTATAAAAACCCACTTTCCCTTCCTACCCCCACCATTCCCAACGTGGCTAATGCTATATCAACTGCACCCACATATTGAGTTCTATCTGGGGGCAAGAATCAGATGCAGATTACCTTTGACGGAATAATATTTACCAATCATACTTAAAAAAAAAAATCTGTATAGAAACCCAGTTATAGGTGTGCTGCTGAAAAGCATATTCAAGTGATTATGAGAAAAGAGCTTCAGTTCCCTGAAGGTGAGCTCAGCATCACATTAAAAGTTCTGTGCTTATCAGCATGCACTCCTCCAGGGAAGCATTTAACTCTTTACTTTTCTGTGGCTGAAGTCGCCTAAAGCATAGGATCATGGAGAAATGCTTTTGTAGCCTAATCCTGGGTATACTTATTAAACAAGGCAAGTCAGTCAAACCAGGTTAAAAGAAATCAACAACAAAATATATAGTGTATTTTAAAATTAAAAATAATTAAGAGAGTTTCATTTTTAAAAAACTGAAATAACAAACAGATGTGGGAAGCCCATCTCTTTTTTCATTTTCACAGGAAAAATTAAAAAGAAGAAGCTGGTTGTTAAAAGCAACCATAGACCATGCAGTCAGTGATTTGATGACGAGTTGTTAAATTTTCTTAAATCTTTGCTTCTGAAGCTTGAGGTTTGGAATTCAGGGGAAGGTGGAATCTATAAAAACTGGATGAGCAGTTTTTGCGAACTAACTCATTGGGAAGATAAACCAAAATGAGGTCAGGTGATTCTTAGCTAAAAATAAATCATTACAGTAATAGATACCATTAACTTCTTCCCCGCTGTGGAGAGATACCCGGTTTTATGGGCAATTCACACTCAGTTCCCTGGCATTAAATAGAAGTTTAAAAGCCTTAAGGTGAGCATCCACCACATTTCTTACCAAGCACTGTGATAGTTGTGTAAATTTCCTGTGGGGGATCAGTGTAGAGCTGGCAGAAGTATCTTCCTTCATCAGAAATTGAGACATTTGTCAACGACACTCTGAGTTCACTGTTAGAGAAATTCACTAACTGAAACCTGCTGTCCTTCAAAGCTGTGGAACAAAACACATCATTAATGATTGTGAGGACGACGACAGATAGTATATTTTCCTCCCCAGACTTGGCAAAATCAGATGCCTTAAAAGACAGCTAAAGAAAAGAAAAATAATTTGTTAAATCTTTCTGCACGTTAGCGGCTTCTTCCTACACCCTGTATTTCCACCTTGAGCTTCTCCTGTAATTACTTTCTAGACAAATAACCCTGACCAAAGGGGGAAACACCCACCCACCTTGGCAAAATGCCAATAATTATTACTGTCAGTTTTGAGCATTTATTCATAAATTATTTCAGGCTTCCTATCAGCAGATAGACAGACATAAAATGGGAGAGGAAGGGAGGGTTGTCTGCTCCCTGATCCACATTGCTAACTATACCCAGCTTCATAGCATGGAATCGATTACAAGAGGCATGAAGCAGGAAATCTGAATCACAGCAAGCGTCATGTACGTAGGTTTTTTTATTTACCTCCAATATTTACTGTTAAAGTCCTTATGGTAATTTTGACAAAAGCTACATTACTATATTGACAAATATTCATCTGAAACAAACTTCTTTCTATAATTGTTCCCCCTTCCCTTTCCTTGTTCTTCAGGTCTGTCTATACCACATCAATGTTTGGCATCTCTATTACAGGTGATGGGTAGAGACTCTATGTCTGATTCTACTATACAATAATCCTTTCAAGTGACAATTTTTCAGTGGATTATTGACAATGAAAAAATTCTATTCTTACCTTTGTCCTCTGCTGAGTCCTAATTTGAGCCATTTCGATTATACACAATTTAGGTTCAATGATTAGTCATTGTGGCTTGAGATTTAGAAACATTTCACCAGGGAAACCTAGATACAGCTTCCTATCCCTAGAGGTAGTGGCAATAGGAGATTCGGTTTTGTCTTTAGGGGCACAAATTGCCTTGAAAACTTCAATCTTCAAACCAAACAGATTACCTTTCAGAATGCTATATTTTCCTTGCTTTACCCTATTTGAGCTGTTTGTGTCAGCTAAGTATTTGCCACTCAATTGCAATTCACCTTGAATTACTACAATCAATTCCTATTGCAAAGTAAGACTGTCTTACTTTAAAAGGGGACCATCAAGGTTTCTATTAAGCAGAAAGATTATGATTGCACGTCTCATCTTCCCTCTGAAGAATCGACTAAACTTTAAGCATCTAACATTAAATTAAAAAGGAGCCCTTCGCAATCTCTTTATCAAAATTACTAGCAGCAAAAGAAGTTGCCATCTAATACTACAGGCATGGAAACTTACGCCTGAAGTCCCGGAAATAAATGGTCTGTCGGTTGGGATTCAGAAGCTGGATCACAGAATCATCACTGTTTTTGACTCGGCAGCTGATGGTGGCAACTTCCCCCTCGACTACGGTCACATCTTCTGTAATCAAATTTTGTCCATCACCTGAAGAGAAGAAAAAGATAAAGAAAGACATTTTTAGGACAGACTAGAATTAGATCCATGGGGTTCACGTATTAGGAGAGAAGCACGACAATTGTTATTATAATATTAGTAATTACTACTGTCGCTTCCATAGTATCCCCCACCCCCAAGAACATAAAATGGAATAGCTCATTTGTCATTTGTTAGTATTCTGCTGGACTGACTTTATAACTATGAGATAGGGAGGGGTAAGTAAAAACACTTTCAACTTTCAGATGGAGAAACAGAAGCACAAAATAGTGGGAAATAGTCAAAAAGCTAAATCAAATATGAAATTTGGAGAGTGCACTGGGTTTTTTGATTCATATTCTCAAAGGCTATGCTCTAAACAACTTTATGCAAGTTTTATGTCAAGATATTAAGCCCTGTTAAGAACCCTCTTTATTTATGATTTTGTGCCACCACTGATTTCAGAGATAATTCAGCCCTTTACCCTTAGTACTTTCAAATGGAACCACTAGGGGAAAACAAAGTAACCACTCCTTTAGCCCCCAGAGTTGTTAATCCACCTAGTTCTGGAATTCCCCTCCTGGGCTGAACTATCTTGATGGGAGAGAGTGAGTATGTACTAAGGCCATCCACTACATCTAGTAGTGGCTCTAAACTATCAGACCCTATCTCATCTAATAATATCTAATCATACCTAACATTTATATAGTTCCTGGATCTTACACTGTATTTGGTGCCTTACACTTATAATCTCATCTGACTCACAACCCTAATGAGAAGAAAGTGCTGTCATTATCTTCATTTTACAAATGAGGAAATGGAGGCAAACAGAGCTTAAGTGACTTAACGAAGACCACACAGCCAGTAAGTGTCTGAGACCAGACCGGGACTCGGGTCTTCCAGATTCTTGATCCAATGTTCGATCTGCTGGCTCACCTCACTGTTTTCAGCTGTATCCCCTGGCTATATTCCTATTCATTTTGCCGTCTGCTTCTGCTACTGCCCAGGTACCATCCCAACATGTAATTCTACCTCTTGCTCTAGGCCAGTGATGAGAAAACTTTTTTAAAGAGGGGGCCAAAGGAAAGGAAATGCTCATCTGTCAGTCTGTTTCTAAGGCAACTCTAGAAGTTTCATTGTATTGTATCCTACTCATTGTATTCATCAGATTAGGAATAAAGTCCATGGCCCGATAGAACATTTCAGCCCCCCCCCCCATCTGGCCCACGGGAGGTAGTTTGCCCATCACTGCTCTAGGCTAAATAATCAAATCAATAATAACATACTGCCCTGGCTCCTAGAAAGGACATATTTATTCATTACCCAATTAGATGGAATGATCCATCATCCTTAGGACTCCCCTGATTACCCACTGGTCTCTATGTTATAGGAGTCAGTGAGACGGATGAGATAGAATGCTGGGGCAGAGTTCAAATCTAGCTTCTGATATTTACTGGCTGTAAGACCCTGGGCATAATCACTTGCTTTAATTCATTGGAGAAAAGGAAAAAAAAAAAAAAACACACCACTCCAATATCTCTGCCAGCAAACCCCCTGGGCAGTGTGGTCCATGAGGTCACACCACCGTGAGATTCTAGTGGGTACAGAAGTCTGTCACATCATCAGGACCTAGTCAGGGCTTTCCCCCCCCCCCCCTTTTATGTATTCTTTCTCAAGGGTAGGACAAAGGAGAAATCAGGAGCTAGAAGTGCGGGTGTTGGGAGTACTGACTCTCTCGACGCCTTGGAGTCCAGTTTTCACTCTCCTATGTGGTGACTGCAAGGATGAAGAGCCTGGGAGCCCTCGGGGGCTTGAAGAGCACTGACCACTCCCCTCTATGTTAGGGAGCCCAATATTTCTTCAGTATCTACTATGTGGTGGGCACTAGGAATACTTTTCTCACTATAAATATATAAAGCATGTAGTACAAGTAGTATTAACTCTTTTGCTGTTGTTCATCAGTTCAGTCATGTCTACCTTTGTGACCCCATATGGGGTTTTCTTGAAAAAGATACCGGAGTGCTTTGCTACATTCTCCAACGGCTCACTTTACAGACGAGGAAACTGAGGCCAACTGGGTTAAGAAGCTTGCCATGGGTTTCACAGTTCCTAAGTGTCTGAGGCCAGATATGAGTTCAGGAGGAGTCTTCTTCCTGATTCTAGGGCCACTACTCTTACCTACTGTGCAACCTAGCTGCCCTTTAACTCTTTTACGGAGAAGGAAACTGAAAGTTCGAATTAGTAAAGTCACTCACTGCTAATAAGTGGTTGGCTTAGACTTGCCAAGTCTTCAAAAAGATTGCCACACCAGAGAACCTTCCATAACCCATACTGCATACCAGTCACATACAATTCAGTAGACATTTTTAAGTACCTGCTATACATTATCAAAGTGCAAAAAAGCAAAAAAACAAAAAAATCTTGACTTAAAAGTGCTTTACTATCTAGCCAGAGAATCTATGCCACGAAATGATTCAGAGTACAACACAAGACAAAAAGTGACCATGTGCCAAGAAATAAGATGAAGACACTAAGTACAGGCCATCCCAAAGGATGAAAAACCAATGTGGGTTTAAGTAGTCAGGGCAAGACTCTTCAAATTTTTACTTCAAGAATGAGCATACAATTAAAAGTTATGATTATATTCAATACTCAATAACATTTATGAAATAGTGACTAGATTAAAGGTAGAAAGTTAGGCACCAGCATCTAAAGACATATAAAGCATAGTTTCTTGCCTTTGAGAAGCCTATTTTTTAATTGAAGAAACTGGAGATTCATATAAGATAAAAGATATAAAGCTTCAGCTTATGGGTGTGTTAAAAAAGTTTAGTACCAGATATGATGTTTCTCAGAGGCAAAGGGCAAAAATGGATAATTTTTGTAGCAAACTTAAAATGGGACAAAACTCACAAACATTCAAATTCTCTAGCAATAGAATTATAATGTAGGGGCAGGACTTGCATCTGTCATCAGCTCTCTGCAGAGGCACCTTGTACACATAAAATGGGGCTCTGGATTGTAGAATAGGGATTTGGACTGAAATGGCCTTCTGCCAAAACCACCCAGAAACCGTATACCTCCTACCAGAGGATTAGAAGGCGGCAAACTCAAGAGACAAGAAAAAAATTACTGGAGCTGCAGATAAATAGAAATTCCTAGTGATTGAGAAGCAAGCCAAAATGATGCCCAACCTTGAGAACTATGAACCAGGGAATTAACCTGGTGAGTGAGTAACTAGGCCCACAGGGTTTGTAGGGAGCAAAATGGCAAATTTGCTTCAGTTTGATGCTGCAGGAGAGGCTTGCTGTGCCGATGGTGTTACAGAATAGCAACAAAGAGAAAAAGTGATCAGAAAAACAGAGTGATGCTTATTTTTTCCTTAGCGAATTACTGTGACAAACACTGAATTTAGAAATGAGCTGGAGGGAGAATCTTATTCCCAGATTTGAGAAAAGAAAAAGGGGAAGGGAATTCCTGCCAATCAAGCAGCTTTTCAAGGTGCTAAAATCTCTGTAGTCTTACTAGCCCTGGCAAAATTATGCACAAAAAGGACAATAAGCTTATTTCTTCGGGGGAACCCAATCTACTGAGAAAATTAAGGAAAAATTAAACTGCTTGATTCAAATGCTATAACTGTCGTTAAGTCATGGAACTTGCCTTGAGAAGACTAGAATACAAAAACATGGGCTCTTTCGTTGTTAGAGGCATTTCTTGTTACTAAAGGAAGTTTATTAGTAATACAAATAAGAACCTCCAGTTTATAAAAGGTACATGCAGAAAAGCCACAGTGTGATAGGCATTAATCTCTTCAACATAAACCAAGGACATCCAGGTCCTGGCTACAATCTCTCAGATACAGGAGAACTTAATAAAAACAAGTTCCAATTCAATTATGTCCTAATGGAATACTTCAGCCTAACAATAGCTCTACACCTCAATTTGGGATAGTGCTTTACCCAGAATCCTAAGGTTAGTTTGTTCTGGTCCTAGTATAATGCATTCACGTTGTTGTATATAATTACACCATTCCCCCTACTCCACCCTTCCCCGGGAAAAAGCACCAAGTTGATTTTGTATCTTTGGCAATAAAACGGAAAAGTTTCTTTTAAAAGTGACACCTTATAATAAAGACATCTCAAGAAATAAAAGACCAGGTCAATTTAATGTGCTTTTTATTAACTAAATGGTGCGGGTGGGTCTTTTTGAATTTGCTGAAGAAAATGTGCTCCACAAGCCCAGAACAGTTCCATCATCATTATAGTATTATTATTTCAATTCTCTAAGTCCAATGCCTCCCCCCCCAAAAAAAAAAAAAAAAAAAAAAAAAAAGCCAATTCTCTACACCTTTTTACATAGCAACAATACTAATGCCAAAAAACATTTAAGTAATAATGAAATATTTTCCTCAAAGATGTCAAAGTGCTGTGGCTGGTGGGGAGAGCCTGGCGATGACACCCCATACCAGAGCCAATCAATGCTAGCAGGCACCTGGGTGGCAGCTGTATTCAGCGTGGCTCCGCCCTCTGAGAAACCATGAGGGGCCTGCATTGGAACAATAATGAACCTATTTATTTGAGGCAAAGGAAGTGAATGACAGTGATGAAAATATGATATGTGTGTCAGTACTCTGAACTGCCTGCAGCCTTTATGTAAAAATAATTTCTGCTCACATCCTCGAGTATTTTTTCTGAACAGAAGGGTGCACTGTGACTTGATAAATTTCCCCTTGAAATAGATATCATGACAATTAGGTTGTTACAAAACACAATTTGATGTGCAGCAGAAGGAGAAAAACAGCTAACTCATATGTCTCTCCTAAACAAACCATTTTTAAAACCTTTTTTCAGTTTTTTAAAACTCAATTAAGATATATACAGTAGAAGCAGAAATAGCACATGCTCCCTTCAAAAGAAATCAAACAGGTACAAGGAACTGTAAGCATTAAGTAGGGCTGTTAACGGCAAGCTCATTTATTTTAAAGTTTAAACAATGTCTGATACACTTGGAAATTCTGTGCTACTAATTGGTATGGGTGGGGTTTCCGGAAATGGAAGAAAAACAGAATTTTTATTTATATCTGCAGCTAGATTCCCTGTAAAAAAAAAAATTTCTATTTATGAGACTTTATAAGTAAACATCTCCAAGGCATTCCATAACATTTTTGCTACTACAGGCCTCCCGTAAAAGTTCTCTAGCAAACCAAGAGTTGCTAGCCCATTACATGAAAGAGAAAGCACATTATCTAAAAAGATAACCCTTATTTTCGTGCTTAACGACCATCACAGTCTAGTTAGTGGGAGTATTCAGCATATAAATCTGGGATTAATTCTATTTTCATTTAGCTTTAGCTCATTTCTTTCTTTCCTCAAATCTCACATGGCTATAAACACTACATGCAAATGTATAAGCTATATTAAAAATTGGCACTGCATAAAAATCAATCAATTTCCATTTTCTAAGAGGACAGACCTGGCTGCATAGGTAGGAATTCCAAGGCCCCCAGCTTGGAAACAAAATGGGAATTCATTCGCCCTTCTTACCTACAAATTGTTGCTTTTACTGGACTATATGACATTTTTCAACTAGAATATTCCCTTCTCTGCTTTAAACATTTACTTGTATTTAAAGGAAGCTAGTTTACTTTGAGTTAATGTCTGATTTAAAAAAAATTTTTTTCTTTAATTTATCCAGAATACAATTATGTACTTCAAAATGAGGGAGAAACTGTGCTGAATGTAAAACATCCTATTTGTTTTTTGTTTTTTTTTAACATCAGCACAATTTCCCCCTGGAGAATGACTTTATTACCATGGTATGGAGAGTATTTGAAGAACACAGAACTCTTACCCCACAATCTGACTATTAATAAATAAAGGACTACATTTATTGTGAAAGAGTCGAATCTATAATAAAAGGGTAAGCCATAGCTAAAACCAAATTCTGCTTTTGCAATGGCTAAGCTTTAATATCTTCCAGAAACCTAAGATACACTGGAATCTCTTAACAAATAGGAATGAGATAAGAGTTGGACTAAGAGTTTGCCTAACTTGTGACAGGAGACATAAATGCACATAAAAACAAAAAGACCTCCAAATTACTCCTTAAAAAACAAATTTATGTTAGGAAAACTCTATTTCTCCCTGGATACAAGACTGGATTCACTATTATCTCAGTACAGTAAAATGTCTAGGTTAGAAGAAGAGGTATGATCAAAAGAGCAGGTTTTAGGTAAAACACACCCACACACCTACCTACACCCCCCCCACCCCCCCACCCCCGGCCAAACACACCAGTTCCCCAAATCCAAACATTCTGACAAAGCACAATAAGGTGAAATCAGTTTGGGGGGAGTTATCTTAAATGAAGAAAGCACAAATGAAATGTTCAAGGACTGTTAGTCTAATTAATCGATACCAAAGGAAAGGACCACCAAGTTATAAAAGTATCATGTGTATATCTTTAAAGTGCTATGTAAATATGTCTTTTCTAGAGCAATATGTGGAACAGCCCCAATCTGAAATATCTTCCACCTGAAAGATTTTTTGATGGTTCACTGTGACCCATAATCTCCTAAAACTATTATGAACCTCACTGGTAGGTAATGGGTTTATTTTTTTTTTCCCTAATGAGTCTGCTTAGCTTCAGAAAGCTATCCCATTAACATATTTTTAGAATTTTAAATCACCAGTATTATCTATATTTTTTCCTAACATTTCAGAAAAACTAAACAGATTTTAGGGGAAAAAATCCAAAGAAGAAAGGCTATAGGAATTTAGACAGGGGAGGAAAATCTTTCCATGAAAGATTCAAACTGCAAATGTGTTCCTCAAGACTATGTAAACATAACGTTCCCTACAAATCATTAACAAAGCCATTAAGATTTGATTTCTATCTAAGCAATTATTGTCAGCATATTTTGTACATTTGCTTTAAAGGACTCAATCCTATCTTTCAATTCATTATACTGCTTCCTGCATTTACAGTTTTATATCAAATCAGAAACCATTTAAATTAATAAGAATTACTGTAAAAGTAATTTGGAAATAAATTATTTGAAGTTCAAGCCACGAAAGCTTTTGATGAAAGAATTTTGTCCCATTAAAACACTTGAGTAATTTCTTCAGTAGTCCAATGTGCAGATGAAAGAGGCAATAGGAGACAATCCCTAGAGAGAATTCAAGCCACTTTGGGTTAGGGTTAATGTCAAGACCATCTATGCATAAAAACAACTCTTCATTTTCCAAAAGAATCAGTGTCTCAACCTTCATGAATACTTAAATATTTACTCAAAATCAAAGGTATTCAATCTGTCTGCTGTTTACAAAGCTTCTCTTAACCTTTTTGATCCCTATCCATATTCCAATACAACTAAAAGCAGCAACAGTCTTGATCTTTAGTCTAGTATCTTTATTTGCAATGCATATTCTGGTCCTACACCAGAGAAACAATCATTATTAATTAAAAAGCACCATACAGATTATAAACACAGAAATAATACACTAAATCAAATCAAGAAATGCATGTGCCCCTACTAGGTACCAGAATATGAAATCCTCCATTCCTGCCATTGTGTCCTTCACCAAATTATTTCTATCCCCGCCCCCCCCACAGACACACAAATAAATAATGCCCAGACACTAAAATAATTTCAAAATATTATTTATGCACATATTTGGGGGGAGAATACATAATAGTCCATTTTATTTGGTTTCATTTATTGTATTCAGAAAAATATATTTTATTTTTGTGGAAATGGTCAAGATGTCACAAGTTTCCCTGAGTGTGACAGAAACTTGTGAGACGAATCTTGGTTTTAATCTAATCTCCTTTAATAATCACTAAAGGTGAGGCAAAAATTGCAACAGCAATTGTGCCTCAGCATTAGATTTTTCTTTCAATTAAAATTGTTGATTTTCCATGAATACAAAACAAAAAAATATCATCTGACATAATATTAAGCTATTCATGAATATTCTGTATACACATTTCTTGTTTAGTTGACTAATGGCAAATTAACGTTCTCTATTTTAGCTTAAACACATACTATAGGTATGTTTGATTAGCATTGAATTCCAAAAGCTGATTGCTATGCATACTTTGATTATGTAATTACATAATAGAGTATAATGGCTCCTTTGGAGTCATTATGATCTATATGGCAAATATGTTTCAGTTTTGCTATAGTTTAAATACACGTTGAAATGACAGCTCATAACAAGGAGCCACTTTTCAGTCTTATCAGCTAAATGGGCATTTTCCCATTTATCCTAACATCTCCTTGACACCAATTAAGGCCTATTGTGTCAAGCTACACATACTTTCGAGAAATTCCATTTGTTTTCTTGGCATTCGAAAAAAAAAAAGACATTAATTTTAGAAGCTGTATATTAAGCAAAGGACCTAGAAAAAAAAAAAAGCTGAAATTCCATTCTTCATCTACTCTTTGAAAGGTCTGCAGGAATCACATCTAGTTCATTAATCACTCTTCAGACAACCACAAGGGGGTTAAAGACGGCGTTTCACCTTTAACTCTAAAATTCACATGAAAAGAGAACAGCCACAAATATTGATGCTCAATGATGGTGGCTTGCCATAGTAATATGATGAACCAGTAGCCCCATTTTCTAGCATTCTATTATTCTCAAGTCCAGAGGGAGGTTGAAAGAGAGAGAAATTTCTATGATGTATCAGAACAAGGCTTCCTATGACTCTGTGGGATGTACTTTAAGTGGAAAAATGTAAGCTTCCTGTGGGTAACAGCACCCTATTTATCTCTGGAGAACCTGTTGTGTTCATCATGATATGATGCCTTTTGCATATCAGATATTTAATCAGTATCTGTCAAAATGAAAGTAAGTTAAATTTTAAATGCTCCATTAAAGACCTATACCAACATACCACATTATTAAAAGCCTTGCTAGTGAGGCCAAAGATTTGGCAGGCTCTGCCACCAGACAGCTAGTTAGTGACTGAATATCTGGGCCTGGAGTTAGGAAGACATGTCGTTCTGAGTTCATGTCCAGCCTCAGACACTTACTGACTGGGTAACATTTGGCAAGTCACTTAATCCAGTTTGTCTCAGTTTCCTCATCTATAAAGAGAAAGAAATGGCAGACCAGGGAGACCAGTAGAGAAGGAAATATTAAACCACTCGGACATCTTTGCCAGGAAACCTTTAAAAGGGGTCAAGACTGGGGAAAAAACAACAACAACAACAACAACAACACAACTGAGCAACAGCTATGAAGCTGGAGAGGTTTATGTATGGAACTACTGATGAGATGTCTGCTATGGTCTAGCTTTGTTTGAAGAGGTATCATCACCAGAATTTGGCCACCAGGTTAGCCTTCCTGCTTTACCCACCATTTTTTTTTTAAATCCTCAGAAACTCATGAAAACCATTTACTAAATTTACTAAAGAATAACTATTTCTGCTTTCGTCCCTCAACAAAATAGTTTCTTTTGCTATACTAAAGCAAAGGTGGGTGACCCAGCTCTCAACTTTGAAGAGGAATCAGCACCAGACTACATCCACCTTTGTGTTTATTGGGCTTGCACATTAAAACGCCTGAATAGAGAAAGGTCAAGCACAGTCCAAGTGGCATTTACATACAGGATTGGCATTGCTTTTCTGAAAAGAAACATCGATTAGATATCCGAAAACTCTTTTCAAGGGAGACAATGACAAAAGGAGGTAGTTAAAGTATCCATGCCCGTGCTTCTTCAATTTCAACTACCACATTAGCCAGAGTCTTTAAGGACTCTGAACTCAATAGGACGGCTTAATCAGTGCACACAGCCAAGCACTGCAACCAAAGTGATTATTACAATTAATGTCTGGACAGCCTAATCTCATAAAATTAAGAGGGCCCATTCCCTCTATAGAATATTTACAATAATCCACTGTTTATTTCTTACATGGGGGAAAATAAAGTGATACCTAATGTTAATCCTGGAGCCATGATTTAGTTTTCACATCAAAATTTACTTATCAAAGAAGCTAACAGGAATAGAAGCAACAGGAATTAAAAGATCAACACTAGGAAAATAACAAGCATCAAGTAATCTTTTTGCTCATTTCATTTAAAAAGCAGGCCACAAAACAGGCCTTTTCATCTTCTCACTACTTTTCATACTTGGACAGCTTTTATGCTCTTTTCATTTATCAAAGAGATAGCATCTTCTTCAAGAAAAGTAAGATGTCCTAACCTTGCGGTAAAACTCCCTCCAGTGGACAGGCTTTACAAATATCAAAAAGAAGTAAAAATAAAGGAAAGACAGAAGGATCCATTCATTTATTTTTATTTATCATGAATAATGGGAATAAAGATTCATTTATATACCATTTTAATACTGAAGGTTGCTTCTCACAACAACTCTATAGCTCAAGTAATAAAAATATGTGGATGAGAAAACTGAGTCCTAGAGAGGCTCATTTCTCCTGGGACACATGGCTAATAGACAGTAGAGCTGGGCTATCTCTCTAGGTGTGTGTGAGGTTCTTTTCCTACCTGTCTTAAAACCCCTTCTCATTCTCCTTTTGCTAAATCTCCCTCTGGGTCATGCCCATTTACACTTATAAACTCAAATTGCCTCCCACCACTCCATACTTTCCAATCTTTTCACTCCTTATACACTACCATGTACTCTGTTGATCCAGAAACATTGGCTTCTTTGCTGTTCCTCCCCTAAGAAACCCCATCTTTGAATTCTGAGGGTTTTCTCAGTGTCCCTCATATCTTGAACTTTTTCTTCTTCAACTTCATTCTCCTGGTTTCCTTCAAATATCAGGTAAATCCTATATTCTACATGAAGTCTTCCTCCAGGTATGGTGATATTAAATAGTATCCTAATGATATTTTTTTGGTAGAGGGGTGGCACAAAGGATAAAGTGCTAGACCTAGCGTCAAGAAAGCCTCAATTCAAACCCAGCCTCAGAATTTACTAGCTGTATAGCTTTGGGCAAGTCACTTAACCTCAACCTACCTTGGTTTCCTCATATGTAAGGTGGGGATAAAAATAGTACCTACCTCCCAAAGCTACTCTGAAGATATCTGTAAAGGTCAGAGCAAAGCATAAAGCTCTATATAAATGGTAGCTATTGTTATTAACAGCAAGCTATCATCCAAGCTGGACTTTGGAGAAGAATGTACAATTGGAAGACAGATGTTCCTTACTAAGTTAATTGAGTTGGCATTGCAAGAGACTTCTTTTCAATGGATCTGATTCTGTGGTGCCCATGGAGAGCAAAAAGAGAATAAAAAGATGGTTTTAAATTGGGCTGTTTCAGCAACAGCATAAAACTTGGTGGTTTTCCAGTCTTCCAACATTTACCAAGTCTCTTGCAGACATAATAAATGTACCACAGCTAGAAAGGCCAACTGTTGATCTCCTATACCAACTATTTTGCACATGAAATGAAAATATGACACTGTACACCCTCAGGGATATATCAGGCAACTGCCTGTGAGCATGGAAACTGGTTCTGCAAAATAAGATCTGTGTATGGACTTCTAGAAGGGACGTTCGTACTTTGATATTTGAAATCTAATTCTAAAGGGAATGATGGACTTCGATAAGTGCCGGTGACAGATAAGACACTGGGTTGGAGGCACAACAACTCTGCCCGGAGTCCTATGTCCCAAAGGTGTGTGAGGCCTATGATGAAGGAGACAAGGAGCCTCCACGGGTGAGGACGATAGTTCATGCCTCTAAATTCACAGCTATCTACATATAAAAATTGAAGTCTAGACAGATTTCTCTCATTGTTTCTGCTGCCAATTTCAGAATGAAAATGAGCAGTCGTGGTTCCAAAAAAGGTTGCTCTGTTAGAGTCATATTTTGCTACTTAATTGGTCTTTTCACAACTCAAAAAACAACAAGAGTTATATAAACTACTCTAAACTTGGGCTCACAGAATCTAGAGCTAAAAAGAAACTCAGACATCATCTCATTGAACCCCCTTTTATTTATAGATAAGGAATAAAAGGCCCTGTGGGATCAAATGACTTGTTGAAGATCACATAGAAGTAAATAGCAGAACTGGGGTTCAAACTTACACCTTTGAATGCTAAATGCAATAGAAAGCTTTGTAGCACAAGGCACATTAGGACACCTGGGTCTGCATCCTATCTTTTGGAGATAGGATGATGTACAGGTCATTGAAACTGCCACACAACCTCAGTTTGCTTCTCTTTAAGATGGGGAGAATAATATATATGTCACCTAGCTTACTGGATTGTTGTAAGGAAAGGATTTTGCAAAAAATTTAAATTGCTATTTAATTGTAAGGAGCTTTTGTTATTATTACCACTCACCCCCTTCTCATCTTGATGCACTTTCCATTCACTGGGGCTCCACAGAGTTCTTACAATCTCATCTCCCTCTCTGATTCTCTGCCTGGAGCCTCAATGAGCAGGGCACGTGCATTTCTCTTGTTCTTTTGTACCCAGCTTTTAAGCAACCAATTTAATAATGTCTGGCCTTTGGAGAGAGGTATCGTTATTAAACCTGGGTCACTTTATGCTGGGTCACAACTCACTAACTGCTGTTTTTTCTCTACATTTGCCTCCAGGGTGTTAAAAGATTAACAATTTGTGTAAGATATTTAAAATCTCAAGGCTAAAACATGCAACAATAATTACTCTACACACACACAGGTACAAAAGGAGTGAATGTGAGTCTCTGACTCTAGAGGCAACAGAAGCATATTATTTCATTTCCAAAGTTTAAAAAAAAATTAAGATAAAATCCAATCCTCCCCTGCTTCTCTGGGCCTATTTTACCCTTCTGTATATTAATAAGGAAGCACTTGAAAGACCATTTAGACTTTCTGGTACAAAAGAGTTAAGAGACAGAATAATGAAAGAACCTAGTGGGCCTCATTTATAAATCTTCATGTTAAAAAAAAAAATAGCTAAAGTAGTTCTCTGAGCACATAAGCATTTTAAACCAAACATTCAGTCTATCAGCATTCAGCACCTTCTAATATGTGACAGTGATAAAATTAATTCTATAACCAGAGTCTAAATACAGGGCCTTTGGTATTTAGAGAGAAGTCATCTGTGTTCTGCTGAATGATCCTACCTCTAAAGGCAGCTCAACTCCAACTTCAGACATTTACAGTACCTGCTTCAAGGGCATTCATTAGTATTGACAGTCTGTGTGACTGAAATTTGGCTGCAATACCAGTCTCCCTCTGCATCTCCACGTTCATTTTTCCTGCCAACAAGAGCCATTGAAAGCCTTCCAAATTTAAAGCAGAGAGTCGACAGGACAAGCAAGTAAGGATATCAGTTGGAACACATCAGATATGGACTCCGAGTGAATGTCAGCATCAACTGACATTACGGCGGGAACAGAAAAAGGGGGACGGGAGGGGAGCGATGTTTCATATTCTTATTCGAGAGAGCATTCTGAGTGTGTGTAATATATTTTGTTCAAGAAACAGCTGTAAATCCATGATAATCATCATGCTGAATAATGCTGCAACATTCAAGTTACTCACATTTCCTACCAGGAAGCCAAGTAGTTTGAGACTATTCTATGAAACGGCAATTTCTTAGCTGGAAAATTGGGTTTCGGTGACTAAGGCTTTTATTGATGAGTTATTCACCCTATCAACTGCCAGTCATATGGCAAGTGGTATTTTTTAACCTCTGAGCTCTTAAGTATGTCATCCCAGCTGAGCCTTGGAAGAAAAGTATCTGAGCTAGAAAGCTCTTTAAGCCACAGATTCTGATGGAGGGCCAGAATATGGAGAGAAGGAGATGGCCGAAGGAAATTGCAAACTCTACTCTAACAGACCTCCGATTCCCCAGATTCGGATCTCTTCTTCTCTCACTGTGGCTGATGTGCACAAGTACTGCCCCACCTGGTACCAGCATTAGAGAGCCTCCGAGGAGGATTTCTCAAGGGCTCACTCCAGACTAATCATCCTCAGCAGAGGGGGAAAAGAAAAAAGGCGATCGGTTCAATACTTTTCATTGCTAATAAAATACAATGTATAAATATAGCTATGAATTGAGGGTAGTTAGACTGGAGCATAAGAGCTAACAAAACTATATAATAAATATTCATTATCAACATTGGCATTGTCTACATTATACCTTGCTAAGACTTGCTACCCTTTGACACTTTTTCAATTTCTGAGGTTTTCAATTTCAATTCCTTTTCACTATAATAACAAAAGTAGGAAAAAGAGAAGAGTAAATTAAAACCTTTTCTTCATACATTTATTTCAAATTATGAACTAAAGCAACCACCATAACTATAAGAGTCACTGAGTGGCTATAAAAGAGGAGTCAGGCATGGGTGGGAATCGGATTTCAAGTTTCCAATATATGTTTAAAATGATTCAACAGGGGAAGCTAGGCGGTTCAGGGGATGGGAGAGCCAGGCTTGGAGACAGGAGGTCCTTGGATCAAATCTGGGCTCAGACACTTTCCAGCTATGTGACCTCACAGCCTAACCCTTATTGCTCTTCTGCCTTGGAACTGTTACACAGTATTGATTCTAAGACAGAAGGTAAGGATTTAAAGAAAAAAATGTGAGCTCCTTGAGACCAGGGAGCTTTCTGGTATCCCTGGTGCATAGAATAGGTTTGGGAAATAGTAAGTTTTTAATCATTGCTTCCTGACTGACTTACTTATTGACCAAGTAAACATTAAGGAATTTATATTTTATCCTAGAGGCAGTAGGGAACCACTGAAGCTTTTTGAGCAGGAGAGTTGTATAATCAGACTTTATGAATGTTATTTTGGGAGGCAAGATGGGTTGGATATATTGAAATCAGAGGAATCAATTATAAAACTATTAAAATGAATATTAAAGCCTGTCCTAGGGAAATGGCATTTTGAGTGAGGATAGGTTCACAAAAACACAAGATATTGCTAACTTAGATCTGACAGAATTTGGCAAATTATTGGGGGGGTGGGACAGATAGGAAAGTGTCAAAGATGACTGAGGTTTCCAAAGCTAATAGTAGTTTCTCTTCTTTTTAACCTTTATCTTCTACCTTAGAATCAATAAATACTGTATATTGGTTCCAAGACAGAAGAGTGCTCAGCAATTGGGGGGAAGGGGGAATGGAGAGATAAAATGACATGCCTAGGGTCACACAGCTAGTATTGGTTCTAAGGCAGAAGAGTGTTAAAGGCTAGGCAATTGGGGTTAAGTGAGGCCAGATTTGAACTCAAAGCTCCCATCTCTGGACCTGGTTCTTAATTCACCAAGCTACCTCGCTGCCCCAACTGCTATTATTTTCAACAAAAATAGGGACATTTTTTAAGAAGGCTCCTGAGTTTAGAGACTTAGACATATTGCATTTGAGGTGTCAATAGGATATCCAGGTAGAGTTTTCCAATAAGCAAAGGAATGGAGCTCAGGAGAAAGATTAGGGCTGGATATTCAGGTGTAGTATAGAATTCATGGCGGAAGGGAGGTGTCAGAGAGAGAGAGAGAGAGAGAGAGAGAGAGAGAGAGAGAGAAAGAGAAGACAAGATAATCTAGTACCCAACTCTAAAGAACATCAATAATTATAGGTCAAGAAATGGATGATGAGTCAAGAAAGGAATGGAGAAGGAACAGTTAGAGAGGAAAAGAGGGAGGAAAGCACACTGCCATAAAGCCACAGGAGGAAAAGAATAAATTGTACTTATTTTGTCAAATCCACATTCCCAGGAGGTAGAAAACCAACAGATTTTTTTAATGGTTTCTTTAAATTGCTCATTTTTTCCTGATATTTTAGTAATTTCATACTCCAGTTCACCGACTTATTCTATACAAATATATTTTGAAATCCTAAATCTTATTATTAATCTTCATCCATCCATAAAGCCCATCTGCTACTTCACTCTAAAGTGGTCAGTCCTCTGGCTGGGTGATTCATACTCAGGACAAGAATACAATACAACAGAGAGCAAGTTGAGACAAGGAGAAAATGCTTACTCAAAATGCTTACCCTGTGTTTGAAGAAGAATTAAGGGAACATCATTTTGCTAGTAAAGTCAACAGCTCTTTGAATAAACATTCATTTTTCAATTTTCCCCAGAATCAAATTTCATCTCCCCAAATTAGGCCTTAAATATTTTCTAAGAGGAACATGCATTTCTTGAGTTGACACATAGTTACAACTCCAGGATCAAATGGGAGTTTATCAATTATGATTGAGCTTATACTAAACACCCTTCCTTTTCATTTTCAATTTGATAGTGGGCACTAGGTGTCCTTTCATCCCCTTCCTGCTGAAGGTGAGCCTTAATATATTCAGGGCTTGTAAGGGGAGACTGGCAAAGAGCTAATTTAAAGGAAAGTTAGAAGGCAAAGGGCATACACTTCCTTGTCACTTCTGTTGTTCACTACAGAGATGGATTCTGTACCATCCCCTTGTACAAGAACATAATTAAGAAACTCCTTTTTTTTATTCTAGAGTTTATTAATTCTAATAGCTTCCTTATATCATGAAACAAAATAGGAGCCTTAATGCCCTTGACTGAAGAGGTGCAAGTAACTTCCCAGACAACTTGCTTCAATTAACCTGCTGGGTCTCAGTGGGTAGTAGGATGAAGAATCTGTCACTACTTCCTGCTGCTGAGTTAGGTCAATCTGCAATGGGAAACCTGGCTTCAAGAGTCTTTATTTGTTCTTTAAAAATTAAAATTACAATTCACATGAATAAAAAGGGAATTTTTTACCCATTTCTACCAACTCAATAAAAATTCTTCTCAAAACAGTATCAAAGTATATTTCAGCCATCCTTGATGATATTGAGCTGTTACATTCAGAAAAAGCCAAGTTCATCTCATTGGATGAGTACTGAGCACACACTAAGAATGCTGAGAATCTAAGCACCATTTATAATACTTTTCCCAAGAGAAAGCCATGTTCCATAATCAGGAAAAGAAAGAAGAGAATAATAAATTCCATTGTAGGCCCTCCCTCATTGCTTCTATACCTGCTAATAGTTTCCCAACACCTTCTGCTTCCTGCCCCCCCCCCAAAAAAAAAAAATAATGGTCCTCTGCAGTATTCCCAGGTTGTTGTTTTATTCCTTCCCTTTCCATTCAGAGGCCAGTGACTTAATGCTTCTGGGAGCCAACAGTCCTTAAGAAATGTAGATTTGGCTCAATCTAACAGATGCCATTTGAGTATCTACTGAATTCAATGTGTAGACACTGGTGATATGAAGACAGAAAATGAAGAGATTCCAATCCTCATATAGATTACATTTTCCTGGCTCATATAACATGTGGAACAGGTGTCAAACTCAAAAAGAAATAATCCTGGCAGGCAGCACTTAGAAGAAAACCACAAAATAATATCACCTATGTTGAATATGTTTATTTATTTTGTTAAACATTTCCTGCTTACATTTTGATCTAGTTTGGGCTACACTGGGAGTTTTGCTGGCCTCTGGGGAGTTTGCTACCTCTGAATATAAATCTTACTTTAATTCTTGGTCTACAGGGTTCACCAATGTGTGACATTTTCCCCCTCCCAATAAGAGTCAAAACGAGGAAAATGATAAAGGGAAGCAAATAAGGAGAAGCTTATTTTTTCCTGTTTTCCTCTCCTTTATGAGCTGTGGAAAATCCTATGAAAATCTGAATGGGGTTTGTGTATGAAACTGGATTCCTTTTCCATAGTGGGTCAAAAAAGGACAAGTACTTTGGAAAGAGCAAAAGCTAATGACAGTGGGAAAAGGAAGCAGCCAGGCCATTCCTTGGAAAAAATGGGAAGAAAGAAAGGTAAAGAGGGAACCTATGACATTTGATGAGAAGTTTATAATATAGGAAGAACTTCCATAAATCTACAACTTTCCTGTCATAGTTAGCAGGTCTCCATCTCTGCCCAATGCTCCCATTACTTCCCCATCCAGATGAAGCCCAGATCATCAGCCATAAGAGCTGCCAATGAAAGCCTAGAACTAGGGAGTCCCTAGAGCTCCTCTGTAACTGGTAAGAGATCATAGGAGAAGTCTCCAATTCCTCTACTAGGTGGAGAAGAGAAGGGAAGTCTTCTTTGCATCACTAATAGAATTCTAAACATATTTTCCCCAACAACCATTTTTACATATATGGTGGTTAGGCTGATGTGCACTTATGAAATTAAATTACCCATCAATTCATCAGACAGTACTTAAACATCTACTGGGTGCAAGGCATTAGGCTGGAATGATACTGATACAAAGATAAAGAAACACAGTCTCTTGTGTCAAAGAACTTAAATGGGATTTTTACTGACTGATCGAGCTATTTATAATCTTTCTCTAATGAAGGTCATCTATCATTGGAAAAGGAGATAGACTAGTCCCTCACTGGTCTTTCCCTCTAATAGAACGAAAGGTAAGAGATTCAGAGTGAATGCTACACTGGTATCTGCAAAATGGACAGAACAAGAAGGCACAGTTAGGTTATGGTTTATACCAATGGAGGTACTGTTACTCATATAAATGAAACCATGCGGATCCATTTAGGCAGTGAGGAAGTATTATCTTCTGTGGGAAATGATTACCTGGTTTCAGAAAAACCAACTTAAAAATGAAACTCTGGAAAGCTTCCTCATAAATGGCACTAACAATTCACAATCATGTTTAACAGCTTACAAAAAGTTTTCAACAATAATACATAAGGTGGATAGAACAGAATTATTAATTCCATTTTAGAGATCAGAAAACTGAGATTCCAAGAGGTTGAATGATTTGACCAGTCACAGGGTTATAAGTACATGACAGGCAGAACCTGAGCACTGAGGCCCAGTGTTTTACAATCACTCTACACTCTGCATCCTCTCAATCTGCTACTCAAGATTATCTTGCTGCAAAGACATCAGGCTCCAGTTGTGGATTTGAGACCTAGTATGACTTGTCAGTTCATATTCCATACCCTACTTTATTTCTTGCTTATTTGGTTTTATTGTTACTGCATGTTTTCCACTTGTGAATTTTGAGGAAGTAATGATAAAGAAACAAATAAACAGGGAAATAAAGTACGAGAGTCCAAAATGAAAACAGAAAAGAGGCTGCTGAGCTTTTTTTCTACAGTGATGATATTGATGTCATTTAAAGAAAGGAGGGAAAAATTATTATGAAACACAGATGTTTTAAGACTAAATAAGACATCCATGCTTTAGGCTGGAGAATCAAGTCTTCTCTGCTCAGGGGAAGGCAAGGTAAACAAATGTTTCACTTTTTCAAGACCCCTTAATGACTATCTGTGGATCAGCATTGACTGGAGGTTTTGTTTATGGCTGTACAAGTCAATGTTGCTAGCCATCCTGGGCTGCCCCTAACAGCATCCTTGGACGTCATTCAAAGAAAGAGAAAACACTTAACTTAGAAAAGAACACTGCCCCCACTGCCCCCAAAAAAACAAAAAAATAGATTCACACAATACAGTTTCATAAAACCCTGTGCACAATCAGAGTCCTAGGCTGGATTCCCAGTACTCTCAAATGTTCACTTTGCAGCAACATATCCGTGGAATTTAAACTCTGAGGTACATTTCCCAACCCTTTGTTCCATTAGCAAAATTGTAATTATTACATCCAACCATTCCCCCATCCACTTCATGCTTTCTTTAGACATACACTGTACTTTCCTTACTTCCCAACTTTTGGAAATTTCCATGGAGTCTTTTAAGCCTTTCTCTAACAAACCTGTTTGCAATATCTTTCACCACTGACACATTCAGTTGCCTTTGCTGCAACAGAAGCATAACAGAATGGTATTCTGCTAGGTTGCTAAAATGGAGCTTCAGAGAGAATAATGTTCTGAATTTTGGTCTTTTTTAAAAAGCAGTTACGTTTATGGGCAGTCATGCTTGCCACATTTACAGTTGTGAATTAAGTTCTTCAAGAAAATAGAGTTAGACCACAACAGTTGTGCCTAGCCATAATTTCTACAGAAAAAACACCAACAATTGCCAAACTTTATTATTACTACTACTCAATTGAGGGATACCAAAGTCAATCATCCAAAATATACTCACTATTCTTTTTCCTTTGTTACAAAGAGGGGTGAGACACACTCTGGCTACTTTGCTGTTCTACTCACTTTTTAGATTTGTCAGTTTCTGAATGACTGCCAACATCAGGGACTCTTTGTAGCACCTTGTACTTGGGATATAATAAAAACATGAAACTGATTAAAAATACTGTGAGTGTAAGTGCAGAAGGGACTATATATTCTAGGCCCCAAGGAAAAGTATTTCTTTGCAAAAATCAAACAGACTACATTTATGTTACACTATTAAATTGTACTACTATTCACTGCCCAGGATGTAAGCCCCCTGACATGTCAAAAGCACTGAAAATTTTGAAAGCACCCTTTGGAAAATTAACCTTTAGAATGCTGGTATTACCCAGCCTAATGAACCAAAGAAATATATGTGATAATATCTGGCCATGGAACATGTTTTATATGTCAAAAAATGTCGTCTTTTATCTTGAGAATTCACTAAAAAAGCTTCAGCGATCAAAAAAAAATGGTGGTGAATGTGGGGTCTGCAGAAATGAAAAAGAAATTCCAGTTGCAAAGGGCAACATATAAGCGCCAGTTAATCCTGACTGCTAATAGCTACCTGTGTCTCTCATTTTATAATACATCAATTATAAATCACACTGACAGAATTCAAGCCCCACTCACTTAGTAGTGCCCAGTCTAACCATATTCTTTTTCGAATACATACAGCTCTGCTCCTGATGACCTAACTTATTCAAACAGAAGCAGTGAGCAAGATTTTTCTATTCTCATTTGGATTTATTCTTCCCCTCTCATGGCCAAATTGTACTCTTTCCATCTAAACATCCCCCTGACTTTATCCTGATGCTAATCCATGTCCCCTTTTTCCACTGTCCATTACTAGTAACATATCAGTTTAGATTTATGATATGTCAGCACTGTTGTGATTAGATGTCATCCCTGTCTTTCTATTACTCCGATATTGATAGATAAAATTCTATGGTGATGTATCGCCTGCCCTTTCAAAGGTTACTGCCAGCAGATGCTAGGAATCAATACAGTTCTTATCTGTCACAAACCACAAGAAAAGCATGGAAAACAAGGCTCAATGAGAAGCCTGGGAATGGGTCAAAGAGAGAAGAATTCCAAGATGTCTATCACGAGTTCTGTTCTCCTATATGATACAACAAATTTGTAATGATCTAAAGTTCAATCCATCCCAAACAACTGACATCCTCACATGGTCAAAAAGTTAAAAGCAAAACAGGAAATATTTATTAAAATGGAAAAACTCGACAAAGATTAAGGAAATGTAGTCTACTCTAAATAATCCTGCAGAAGTAATCAGTAGATCTGTGTTCTAGGCCCTTTGCCATCTCCCTGTGACATGTTATCTTCATTTTTCAGAATTGGAAGCTAAGGCCTAGGGAAGCTAAAACCTGGCTCTACTCACATCAGAGGATATTGCGAACATAAATGAGATATTTGAGTTCTTTGGAAGTAAGGTGCTAAATAAATCTAAAGGGATATACTAGTATTATGAACTTGTTTTTCTTCCATTTTTCAATTAGGAAGAAGGAGACGGAAGGCAAAAAGCATAGTTCTTTTGCTTTTGTACTTATAGATCAAAGCATAAGCCTCAAAAAACTTACTTTGAAATAATAAGTGCCAACTTTTAAACATTTTTTTTTTTAAAGAGGAAAAATCTGTACAAGGACCTTGGCTTATAGGAAGAGGTGATCATGGTTAATGTTCCTTTCTCTCTTATATATTGTCCTGACCAGATATCACTGTGACTAACAGCTCTACTTTTTTGTGCCCCCTTGGCCCAGGCAGTCAAGGTGAAGCCGAAATTTTCAGTGTGATGACAACCTGATGTACTGAAAAAATGCTGGGCCAACTAGCCACATGAGAATTACTGACATTGATGGATGAAGTGATAATATTAGATAACTACAAATGGGCTAAATCTGAAGCAAAATAATAATAATAAAATTATCCCAAGTCAGTACCACTATTTGGAATCTATGACTAGAGTTTATAGATAGTAAAATCTATGATTCTTTGACTATTAAGAATTCTAACAATCATTTGGGGCCAATTACTTGGAAAAGAGCTTTTTTTGATGCCTAGAGTACCATTCAATCATTAGACAATATAGAAAGAGGGCTTATACTTAGCTATACTTGCTCTTTTGGTGGAAAGGGAAAAGGTATGGTTTCTGAAGTTTTGTGAGACAGAATAAAAAAAAAGATGTAATATTTAAAATCCAATAAATGTGAAAAGGAAATAGCAAAATCCACCTATATTCATTTTTAATGTAAAAATGAGGCAAAGACTAAGATTTCCAAGCTTTAAAAAAAAAATTCTATGGCTTCATTTCAAACCTTAAAAAAGAAGCAAAGCATATAGCAAGCTGGCCCTTAGAGCCAGGCTCACCTGGGTTCAAATTCTATCTGATTCATACTGGCCATTCCATTGGTTCAAGAATTTCCTTACCAGGTAATTCTTTCTACTAGTGCAATCATAGGGCCAGTCACTATTGCTATCTTATTTATAACAATTAGCCAAAAGCAGCTAGTGATGTTAAAAACAAAACTATATATTTTTCCTCTACTTTCAAGGATCTTATAATTGATGTTCAGTATGAGTTAGAATTAAAATTATAATTAGATTGGTACAGAAAGTACTCAATAAGGAAAACTCTCTCCATAGTGGAAATCAGAAACTTTTGCAACTAGTTTTAATAGTTATGTGGGACACTGATTTGCTTGGGGTCACTTAGGCAGTGTAATTCAGAGATGAATCTTGAATCCAAGTTGTACTGACTATCCATTATATCATGGATTTTTCATTGATTTCCATTTTTTTAAACCAGCACAGTTAGGTGGCACAGTGGAATTCTGGGCCTAGAATCAGAAACTTTCATGATTTCAATTACGGCTTTAGACACGTACTAGTTATGTAACCCTAGACAAGTCATTTAACCTTCTTTGCCTCAGTTTCCTCATCTGTAAAATGAGCTAGAGGAAATGGCGAACCACTCTATTATCTTTGGCAAGAAAACCCCAAATGGGAATCACAAAAAGCTGAAAACAATTGAAGGTTATATTAAAAAAACAAAAACAAAAACCAACCTTAACAGTTACCTTCCTGAAGAAAATATTTTTTAAAAACATATAAATCAAGAGATGAACATTTATATTTTAAATAATATATGAAAGTTTATATCAGAATTCTCTGATGGATAAAATAATTTATTTTAGGATTCCTTGAGTTCCACACAACACTGTCTTAAATATTGTTACCTGGTTAAGAGTATTGAAGGAAAGACCAAAAATGTTCGAAAAATGCCAAATGAAGAGCAATCAGAAACGACACAGAGTTCTGGAATCAGAATTCTTTGATTTACATGCCTTTTAGGAACTGATTTACTACAAGAATTGAGGTACAATGAAATGCAAAACGCGAGAGTATGTTAGACTGTAAAGAACTCTGAGCCCAAACTCCTTATGTGACCTTGGGCAAGTCACATATTCAGTTGGACTCAGTGTCCTCCACTCTAAAATGAAAGGGTTACATTAGATAACACCCACCAATTCATATTACTGAAAAATGAGAATCAAAAGCTGTCAAATGAATGTGCATAGCCCAATATCTATAGACAGATGGATATTTAGAATTCCAATGTAATAATTTCTATCTTTATACATAAAGCAAAGAGTAAGGACACTAGGAAGGGAATGAATAGGAGATACAGAGTTAAGTCTCAGAGACTCAGATGGTCCCTACAGACTGCTGCCTCCACCCTCTATGTTTAATTATTACTCAATTAGGATCAACATTCATTTTTTATTAATGCTGTTCTCAGACAATGGTTCTTTTATCTGTGTTTTATCTTCCAGCTACATTACTAGCAAGGACATTCTCACAGAAGATCTAACAGAGAAGACCCTGATGAATTGGGAGTTTAAAATACAAACTGAACTTCCTTTGTCTGCCTTGACTTGTTTTATTAACATTTGAATCTGATTTATAACAGATTATCAGGTTGGGAGAGGACTCTGTCCAAAGCTTAGCACAACAATCAAAAAACAAACAAACAAATATTCCAAAGATTTCTATTCTGTGGGAGTTAATCTGCTGGATGGCACTTTGGAGTCTAACAGAGTTGTTCCATCTGTATGTCAACTATGTTAGGCAATGTGAGATGAGGGGAGGGGTTCCTGGGGACAGGGGAGACACACCTTCTTATGAGTCTTCCAGGGGGAAGCAACTAAGATGAGGAGATTGGGATGAAGTCTCTAAATTGCACAAGGTATTCCCCTCCTTTTATTTTCCTAGAATTATGAAGAAATTATTTTGGACATGTTAAAATTCATGGTACCTAAATTATCAGCCAGGAAAAGAATGTGTTAGTTTTCTGCCTTCTATCTATAGTGCTTAGCACTTAATAAATGTTGATTGAACTGAACTAAATGCCCATGCAATTCTCTTGATACCTTAGTTTTCATGTCTTAAATATAGATAAATATAGAATTAAATTCCTGCCTCAAACTACCTCATAGGAACCTGGTGAAGGGTAAGTGAATAAAATAGTTAAAATAACCTGGGGGGGGGGGGGGGGAGACGAGGTTATAACTGGGTGGGAAAAATCAACTTTCATCTTAAAAAAAAAATTTCAATGACATCATTAAACTGCTTTTCGCCTTGAATTAAAATCCAGCATACTAGATCCTAACTTTCACACTCTTCTATTCCACCAACTGAATATGTATTGGAGGTATGTGGGCTGGTATATAAGTAAACATCTGATGACCCCCATATATATGAGCGTTCTCTCTCTCTCTCTCTCTCTCTCTCTCTCTCTCTCTCTCTCTCTCTCTCTCTCTCTNCTCTCTCTCTCTCTCTCTCTCTCTCTCTCTCTCTCTCTCTCTCTCTCGTCTCCCACCATCCCCCAACCCCCACAAAAAGAAAAAAAATCCTAATAAAAGAGAAATCAGAAGCAGAAGAGACCACTACTGGGGACAAGGAGAACAGCCCACACCTTGAAAGTAGAGGGATGGCCAAGTTGACCTAGGATAACAAACCATAGAGAAGAGAGCCCTCATTTATATTTGTAGAAAGTTATGTCCTTCCAGTTTCCCTACATAGGAATTGTAGAATTTAAGTTTTAGGAAATCTGTCAATAACATAAAAACATTTCTTCTTCTCTCATGGTTCTTCTTTTAGTGAAGGTTACCTGCACATTTTATTCAAGTCCTTCCAGGTTCCTCTCTCCTTAACTGGTCGCTATTATTTTTCATTAAGAATATGCTTTGCAGCCCCTACTTACATTGTTTTACACCCAAATAACCGTACCTGAAAAAAAATCAAACTATGGAGGGTCCCCTAGCCCCTGGTGTTGGAGACATTAATATCACTCTTTTACTTATAATGAGGATATTAGACAGCTATCCTGTGTGGAGCTAATAGACCAAAAGGTACTTTTTTTATATTTAACAGTAAAAAACAGTATTTTAAAACCACAATAAACACTCCTAACTTCGACTTGGAGTTCGTCATTATTCAGTGATTCCAGCTGGGACCTATAACCCAATCTGTGAATGGACTCTTATGATCTGATCACAGTCATCTCTAGAAGTAGCTAATTATTTAGTCCCCCTTATCCTCAGATTTATATTATATCTGCCAGCGAGGAGCCACTGAAAAACATTTAAGGTTGAAAGTCTCAAGTTCAAAAACCTCATCAGCCAAACTTGAAATGGCCCATAAAACATATTGCATATTTATCCAAATAACAAACTTAGCATTTGGTGGTATCTTAGCTTAGCTTTTGGTGGTATTTCTTAATACTTAATGTATTACTACTTCAAACTTACTCTAAGCAAACTGACAGACAGTATTCTTATTCTAACCACTATCTAATTCATATATACATGAAAATAAGCATTCCGTAGGTACTTTTATCATTCATAACTTTGTACTGTCAGTAATATCTGTCATCTTTGTAGCTCAGTAAGCTATCTCTAAACCAAGATCTCCTTTTTTCTAAATGGAATCTGAGATGAATTTTGATAAATCTGCACTCTATATCTTTAATTTAAAAAAAAAAAAAGGTTTTTTCCCCCCTAACTATCTGAATACATGAGTGTTTTAAAAGTTTTCAAGACCTGCCACTGTATGGGGTGAAAATTCAATGTCAAAACAATATTAAAAACACACAAAAATGTAGTTTTAACCACAAAAATTGTTTTAACCACAATGTGATAAATAATAAATCAGAATTACATGTTGCTCTGAAATTATGGGTTTTCTCCATTCCTTAAGCTGCTCCAATGTTACACATCAGTGGATCAACAGCACTTTAGTGTAGCAATTATGAGACAAAGAAGAAATCTAGTTAGGATTTGATAAAAAACAATATCACTGTCTTTAGCCTAGTTACGCACATATGCAGAATTAAAAGAGATACCATACCAAGCTACTCTATACTGTTCCAATGTACCAGAACTAAAGAGTTCAAAACAAATTTCAAATGGGTCAAGGTTTGAATGCTTAGTGGAAAAGTCTAAAATGTGAAACCCAAATAAATATCACTTTGCCTGAAGATTCTGCATTATTATAACTCAGACTAACTATCAGCTTGCTTTGCTGGCTGGTCCTCTCTGCCCTCTTTTGGATGATAAGGTATTTCAGGTTTTAAGGCTTTTCCAAAAGCCAAGAGCTTCAGTTTTTAGCAATGTATTCTCAGATGAGGCCAGCCAATATTCTATCTCCTTGAGGGATATTTACTTACATATTCAGTTCAAATTTACAGTGCCTGGCTTGTGAAAGAAACACCACTTAGGAAGAGAATGCTGCACCATTGTGGGAAATAAATCAAACAACCAGTTCTTATTTTAGCACACTTTGGAAATCACATTTCTAAAGCAGTATGTAGGTTATCTGCACAACAGAAACACGTTCCTCCCCTTTCAGGACATTTTCCTGGCTACTACACAAACTACACTGAAATTGCTTTCTTCTGCAAAACTTCCTCATTACTAGTAAAGCAGCTATTAACTACTTCCACTCCATTTAGGATATAGTAAACTCAGTGGCAGGTAGTGGTCCATGGAGCTTGCCCACCTCTAGAGCCCACCTATTTAGGGTATCTGATTTTTATGAGATTGGAAATGCAGACACATGAAACCATTTTGAAAATGAAACTTTAAAAGAAACACATAAAAGTTTACTCTCTTAGCAAACAACATTCACATCTGAAAAGCTGTAATTGCTTCATGCCAAATTCTGAAAAGTTATTATTTATAACTGTCCCTTCATTTACGTGGCTGATAACACTGATTCAACCAGAGTAGAACAAAGATATTTACTTTGCATTGTGCATTTATTAAGTTCCTTCAGTGCGTTTTGCACTGGGCTTTTGCACCTTTGTTTTAGAAAGCCCTTAATTACTGTAATGATGGTCCCAGAGCGCAAGAGTAGTGGTGCTGGGAGTGCAGAGGTGCACCAGTATCTGCTGATTCAGTAATCCGCTGATTCAGTTGCCCAGTGTTAACAGCAGGTGTTCATTTATATCCAGTGGTTTCAGCCATCCACAGAAGGTCTTGGAATGTAGCCCCCATGGATTCAGGGCCTTACTGTATGTGCAAGGTAAATATGAAATAACTAGGAAAGAGAGAAATGTTACCAACAAGAAGCAGTATGCTGAGGGATCAGGAAAGGCTTCATGTAGAAGGTGGCTTTTGAGCTTAGCTTTGAAGCAAACTAGGGATTCTAATATATGGAAGTGAGGAGGAAAAGTACTTTGAGATTACTGAGAGCTTTAAATGCCAGGCGGGGGAGTTTGCATTTTATCTAGAGATAATAAGGAACATCTGAAGCTTTCTGAGGAGGGGAGTTACATGTTCCTGCTTTGCAAATATCCATTTGGCATCTAATGTGGAGGACAAATTGAAGAAGAAAGAGGCCAGAAACAGAAAGACCAATTAGAAGGCTAAGATAATATTCTAAGGTGATGATGAGGGCCGAATTAGGGGCGCACTGAGATGAGGGGAGGAAAAGACAAGGACATGGGCATATGGTATGTTATATAGATAGAATCAACAGGACTTAGCAAATGAATAGGATATAGAAGGTGGGAGAGAGAAAGGAGGGTTAGGTTCACCTTGGGTAAATGAAAAGATGTGATTCCTTTCATGGAAATATGGAGTTTTCAAAGGAAGGGCTTAAGAAGAAATGGAATCAGTTCATTTTTGGACACACTGAGTTTGAGACATCGATGGCACATTTATGGTGGTATCTAGCAGGCAGGTGGTGTGATATTTGCTTTGATCTTTTTTTTTTTTAATTTAAATACATCCACAGAAAGTCATTCACATTAAATTGCTTAGTTCTTTTAACAAACAAAGAAATGTAGCTATGATACAGATGGCTATAATTCTTGATTCTGGCATTCAAGGTCTTTCCTATGTAATTTTACTTCAAATTACTTTGCCAATCTTACATAATACTACCATTTTAATACTTACTCAAATAACAAAATATTGGTAAAGCACCTAGCATGGTGCTAGGTATATTTTGTCATTGTTGTTCATTGTTTCCATCATGTCTGACTCTTTGTGACCCAATTTAGTATTTTCAAGACAAAGATCCTGGAGTAGTTTGCCATTTGCTTCTCCAGTTCATTTTATAGATGAGGAAACTGAGTTATATTAGTTAAGGAACTTGCCCAGGGTCACACAGTTAGTGTCTTAGGCTGCCTTCTTGCTCAGGAAGATGAATCTTCCTAACTTCAGGACCTGCATTTTAAATACCTAGCCTCCTTGCCAGATGTATAGCAGGCATTTCATTAAAAAAAAAAAAAATATTCTCTTCTCTTTCCCTTCCCTTTTACTACAACTTGCTAATTTGTTTTTTTGTCTCTTTGTGGTTATTTATGTTATTCCCTATCCCTGATTCCCCCAATACTGTTAAAGTATTTGCTTTATTGAAGACTCTATTCAGTTTAACTCTCTATTCATATAACTTTCCTTAACCATATCCACTTCCTTTCCCTTCTCAGATTTCTTGTACACTTAGTCTGGACCCTTCTCTTGGATTGTCTAAATTCTTCTTGGTGAAGATTAATGGTGTACATACCTTTCAGCTCTCAGCTCTTTGAGAACAGGTTCCCTACCATAGTTGTCTTGCAATCTCCGGTCCCTGGCACAATGACTGGCACATAACAGGCTATTAAAAAATGCTCTCTGAATTTCTACGCTAAAGAGAACTATAGCTATTGTAAGAGGCTATGGGGATAGAGCTTTTCTCTGCAAGGAACCACTAACAACTCTAGATATTCTCTAAACTTGGAATCCATTATCAATAATACATTTTGACAATACTCAGAGACTTGATGATTTAGCAGTCTCCCCAATCTATCTTCCTCCTTCACTCTTCCAGATTCAGAAGGTAGATAGATTTGGCTAAAAATACCAAAGGATGGTCCTTAGACACCTTCTCCTATCTGGGCAGAAATTGTTATCTTGACTTGGGATTCTCTCTTAAATCAAATATGCATTGAGATCTACTAATGGTGGGGAGATGACATCCAGTGCCAAGGGTTGACACTTGGCAAAACCAAAGAAAAAGCTACAGTCTCTCAGTAGGAAATTCTGTTGGCTGGAGTGCTCTGGGTCTGCTATTGAGGGTAACCAGAATAGGGCACCACACAGTCTCCATTTATTGTCTGCAGATTCTCCTCTTTGCTTTCTTGATGAAACTGTCAATCTTCATAATGGTGTTAGCAATCACAAGGATGTGCTTCGAAGAGGCTTTAAAGGCATCTGATAAAGAGAAAACCTATGCTCTCCTGTTCCTGAGCTCCTCTTTACATTCAGCTCCCAGTGATAAGACTGGGCATTCTGACTTGTACAGCGTACAAGAAATTTGACTTGCCAAGTCAAACTTCCACCACCCGGATGAAAAGAGAAGCCTCATAAAGCTTTACTCTGCGAGAGACAAGCAGAAGTGAGAGTCAGAGCTTTACTTCAATTCTGGCTGGCTAGAAGGAAAGCAAAGCCCCCTGACTCCTAAATGGGCACTTCTAGTTCCCATTATGTCTGCCTATTAACCAAAATATGGCCACAGGAGTCTGGCAAATTTCAACTTCTATGCTAGATTGGAAGTACCATCTCTGAGAGTTTGGGGTTCAAGGAAATCAAAACCAATGTTATTTCAAACACTTGAAACCTATAGGATGCCCACTGGCCCAGTGGAGAGAGAACCTGCAAAGTTGGTGGGGAAAAATAAGGCAAGAGCACCCCTAGAGCCCTTTCTGGAACGGTGTATGGTCAGCATTCCCAACTTGATGGGTCAAAAACAACCCACCCAACCAAGAAAGCCTACTGTTTCCTTCCCAGGGTAACTCTACGCCAGCAACTCACCCCAGCCAAGTGGGCAAAATATCAAACTGCAGTAAGCCTCAATGCCTTCTTTGTGAGCCCCACATTTCCGTTCTTCAGGTCTACTAAATCTCAAACCATTCAAGGGCAAAGCGAGGTTTATGCTCCCAATTAGTTATTCTTGAAATCTGGGAGCTTTACCACACATTAAAAAAGGAAAACTGCTTAGTACATACTCTGTGGGGGCCTCCAAACGGCAGGTGATTTTACACACCATATGTGATCTAACACCTAACGGCACCAAGGGGACTTGAGGGCAGAGTTGTAGCCTCGACTCTTGACTGGAAACTGCCAAAGCCAAGAAATTCAGACTTGGAAATGCAAAGTAGTATGAGATTTCATATCAAATACCTTTTAAATCATGTGTCTGAAAGCAGCCGTATCAAGCCTGCTGTGGTTTCCTTTTGGAAGGTGGAATTACCGATATGCACCCTTTGCCCCATGCCTATTTGTATATATTATGCTTTGAACTTGATGGAAGAAAGTTCAGTCCCCTTTAATATTCTGAGGCTTCTAAGGAACTAAATTTGCCTCTCTTCTAAAATTTGAATGAACTAGTCAACTGTCAAGGAGCTATTTGCTATTTTTCTTCCTAAAACCTGTGCCTTCTGTAAGGAATAGTTAGACAATGGAAAAGAAGATGAGAGTAGATGAATAATCGGTAGGCAATAGCCAACAGACTATCCCATTCCTTCCAAATTTCTCCCAAAAGCAATGTGCATTTAGGTAACTCAGCAGGTTAGTCTGATCAAGATGACAGAGTTCCTTCCAATTTATGCTTCTAAGAGAGAATAAACAGATACACAATAACAAAAGCCTTTAGTCTAGATTTCATATCAGACACTTTGATGAATAGTAGCCTAAAGGGCAACATATTTATAAGTTTTAAGTCTCTCTTGCAACACAAACTGTCCTGATTTATCCCTGATAAAGGCAGTTCTGAGAGCTACTTTACCATATTTATTATTTTATAGAGGGGGGAAAATGTTGATTCAGCCCTCAATCTGCCACCATTGAAATTATAAATGTTAGTAAAAGACCAATGCTGATGCCTATACATATTAATCTATTCACTTTAAGTTTTGAGCTCCCCCTCCCCATTTTTCTTCCAGAATGTGCTTCTTCCTTCCCCCTTCTTCTTGCTATATCTACAGGATTTACTTTATTGGGTAAAACCTTGAAAGGAACAGAAAGGGCAGCCTCTGTGGAGCACATTACCGCCTGCTGTCACTGAGAGTCTCTCCAAGCACCAATTCAATGTTTATTTAAAAGAAAGAAGCTATGCAGACTTATTTCTCACTTGCCAAATGATATACAGGTGCTCTTATTTGCAAGCATGCATTTTTTCTCCAACAAAAACTTGAAAAGGAAGCACAATATTTAAGGTGATTAAATTCCTCTATTTTAAGTACAAAAGGCAGCCTAGAAAGGTGCATAGAAGGCTGGCCACAGTATCAGAAGGACCTGGGTCCACCTCTTGTCTCTGACACATGTGGGCTGCATGCCCAATGAACCTCTTAGTATTAACCCCCATTATCCCCTCACCCGCCAAGCAATTCTCTTTAGTTGTTCAGTCATTTTTCACTTGTGTCTGACTTCATGACCCCATTTGGGGTTTTCTTGGCAAAGAGATTGGAGCGGTTTGCCATTTTCTTCTCCAGCTCATTTTACAGATGAGGAAACAGAGGCAAAGGGAGTGAACTTGCCAAGGGTCACTCGGCTAGTAAGTGTCTGAGGCCACATCTGAACTCAGGAAGATGAGCCCTGACTTCAGGGCTGGCTGCACTATCCACAGCGGTACCATGTAGCTGCCCCAATTCTCCTTAAGGCCATAAATGATGGAAAAGGTGGTTAGTGTACCTCAAAAAAGGGAACAGGAACACCAGAATTTGGCCATGAGGAAAAGTCACAGGTCAGGACAACAAAAACCTTATATTCCTTTCCATCTTGATCTGTAAATTTACTTTCTCTAGAATTTAGTGGCCACAGTGACTTTGATAATGTTTTATGAGGCAAATAATTCCTCTGTTGGGTGGGGAGGCTCTAAAGTCCCAATTTAGCTAAGCTGTGGAGTTATTTATTAGTAAGTAAGAAAAACTTCCAACCAACACCAGCAGATTGTGTTTGTCTAAAGTGTCAGAGTGAACCCTTCATTAGCATTTGTGAGAAACTATCAAGTCACCTAAGGGTATTAAGCCAGCCTGGATGAGGAGTAATCAGGTTTAAGGGTAGTAGACTAAATCATTCTACTGGGTGAACTAGAGTTATTTTTCCTAACTGTATGTAGCCAGTCCTTACCAGGCCACAGGTTGGGGTAGAAAGACCTGTCTTCTTAGGAAATGAAGGGCTATGGTATAATATCACTCCTGCCAAATGGTTATTTGAGTGTACTAGGTGAAGTAGTAAATTCCTGCCTACTTTAAATATCTGCTTGGACATGAAAATTTAATTTATAACCTTTTCTAGAATCCCATATTTAACTCTAGAAAGTTCTGCATGAGCCACAGGCACTGAAAGGTCAACATTTTAAAAGTCTCTACACAGAAACTGAAGTTTCCACAGGACACTCCAGAAGTTCCAATGCTGCTGGCATACTTAACTATATGAGAAGGGGAGAAGGAGGGCATGATAATGCTTGGCATTAATACAATAGATGAACTGACCACTAAAGATCTCTTTGGCATTAAAGTCATGTTAGATGTTATTTCTATCAAAACATCAACTACTTCTGCCCTTCCAACAGTAACAGGTCTTTGAGGGAAGGGATTATGGACTATGTCTTACTTCATTTGGGATATCCCTTGATATTTAGTGCTATTCTCTGCAAACAGTAAATACTTACTCTAATATGCATTTATTAAGTGCCTTCTGTGTGTATAGAGTACTGTTCTGGGAAGCTAAGCTGCATACAAAATTTAGATTGTACAGTCTCTGGCTTGGAGCAGGTTACAGTCTCTGTTAGGCAGGGAAAGCAGTGACCTAACCATCCCAGGTATTCAAAGATGCTTCACTTTTTCTCACCCTACACATCCAATCATTTGCCAAGACATGTCAACTTACCTCCAACTTCCAGAACACTGCTTGGGGTCCCCTATTTTCCATTCATATGGCCACCACCCTAGTCCAGGCTTTGGTCCATTCCTGTAGTAATCTTATAACTGATCTCCCCGAGGTCTAATCTTTCCCTTCTCCTTTCCATACTCCCAAACCTCAAAAGTAATATTCCTAAAGCAAAAATCTGACAATGTCCTTGTTCCTGCTCAAGGAACTCCAATGATTCCATAAGGTCCTTTAGTATCAAATATAAATTCTTCTGCAAGGTATTTAAAAGCCTTTTACACTTTTGCTCTAATTGACATTTTCTGATTTTTTTTTTAAACCATTACTGTTTGTCCTAGAATCAATAAGTAGTAGTTCTAAGGCAGAAGAGTGGTAAGGCCTAGACAGTGGTGTTTAAGTGACTACTTGCCCAGGGTCAAATACCTATGAAGTATCTGAAACCAGATTTGAACCCAGATCTCATGCCTCCAGGCTGATCCACACAGCTGCCCCTAAAACCTACATTCTCAAAATTGTCCTGCATGAATAACCAAAATGACCTCCTTAATGGATGCTCTCTTCTATACAACTCCCTCCTCATCTCTACCTCTTAAGACTATCTAAAGTTAGCAAAGGCTCAATCCAAGTGTTACCTCCTAAAAAAGACCTTTCTTAATCACATAGTACCTAATGCTGTTCCTTAAAATTATTTTGCATCTATTTCCATGGATTTTCAGTAACAGATCATATAAGTTCCTTGAAAATGGAGAGTATTTTACATTTTTCTTTGTATCTTCTCATTACCTAATGCATAGGAGGTGCTTTAAATTGCTAATAGTTGATAGTAAAGGCAAAACAAAGTTTTATTATCATTCCTCAAAGTTGAGGATTAGAAGTCAGGGGAAAATGTAATTTAAGGATCAAAAGAAAGCTTTCTGGAGGAAGCATCATCAAAGTTCAACTTTAAAGGATAGGTAAGAGGAATTCAACAAGTAAAGAGAATGAGGTCATTGCAGATATAAGGAGTAGCCTAAGAAAAGATAGAAAATGAGAGTGCAATGTGTGTCCCAGGGACAGAGAATCCTCAGGCAGTTTGGCTTGGTCACTGTATGAGTAGTTATAAAATATGAAATGGCATTAGAAAGGTGGGGTTGTACCAGTTTCCAGAATATATCCAGAATGGCAGGAAGAGGACTACTGTATTATAGAGGATAATGTTTCCTATTGGGACAAAAGCAATGGGAAGGAAGGGAAAGGAATGGATGCAAGATGCGTGCTAGTGATGGAATCATCAGGACCTGGTAACCAACTGGATATAGGTAATGGGGAAGAGTCAGGGAAGATAACCCTGAAATTACAAACATAAGAGACCAGGAGAATGTTAAAAGTTAGGGAGAAATAGTGAGGTGAGAAGGAAAAACAGGCTTACATGGAGCCTTCCAGTCATAATGCCACCAAATGATTGCACTCCTTGCTTAATAAATTGTGAGAGCTATCTAGAAAACCTTCAGTTCTGAAGATTGCATGCCTTCCATTTATTTGTCGCTCTTTTCAAAGAATTTGCAGGCTATTCCAGTAAGATTTTGTGAAACAGAAAAGCAGCTCAAATATGCATTATTGAAATCCTGAACTGAGACAGTAGCAAGAGAGTCTCATCCCTGCATTTTAATTGTATTCACTACATTTCTCATTTGTATTAAGCCTTCTAGCCAAAGGATTATATGCAGCTGCAACATCCCACCAAGTTCTGTATCACCGCTCAGGAAGCCATAGCAGTCTACTCTGGCTTTCAAGCTCATTCACTATTAGGAACAGATTTTTCTTTTTTCATTTATTAAAAGACAGTCGTTGAAATGCAGAAATGAACCCCACAGTATTTGATAATTTACTTGTACCTCAAATTTGTTCAGAAGCATATAAATATACCATCTGTTGCATGAGTCAATTTTTTAAAAGTAGATGGCTGATGAAAGTGTGGAAACAAGACTTGTGTACCAACAAGACTACAGTTGGCTTAATCATCTTCACACAAAGATTAATATACTCTAGCCATGAAGATATATTCTATTTGAGAGGCAATTTTCATAATGAGCAGAGCTTGCCTAAGAGCCAAGAAGACAGAGTTCAAGTCTAGCTAAGGACAAGTCACTTAATCCCTTAGTAGCCCCAGGCAACTAAATCTCTTAAGAGCTTGAATATAAATTTAGATAGTAATCAGGTGATCAGCATCTATGTACATGTGTATTTTTATATACCTCTCCCTCTATGCCCCCCACAAGCCCAAGTTCTAATGTTCTGATTCTCAACAGCTGACAAACAGTAGCTTGTTGAAATGGATAGACAAATGATGAGAATGAGAGATAATTCTATGAGAACTTGTTAGAAGTCAGCAGACTCCAAAAAAAGACCAGTGATATTATTTCTATTACCATCCCCTTGGGAATAGACTCATTTCGATTTAGTGCTGTTTCTTGAAGGAAGCAAGCTACATAACTAAGTTCCATGTTTTATGATGGAGAGGCAGACACAGATAACAACTTTAACTTCTGCTCATTGATAAGTAGATCAGTAGACTTCAATGTCAGGGTGCCTGGGGTCAATACAGGTCTGAGGAGATAAACCACCAGAACATTAGGACTGTTTCCTAGAAAGCTACACAGTTATCTGTCCAAGAACATAAAGTAGATATTCTAGTAAGATAGTAAAAGCTGCATTTCCAACATGAAGGCTAAAGAGCAAAACTGGCTTCTCTCTATAAAGTCAGCTACTCTAGGATGATAAGCTCTCCAAAATGTCTAAGTGGCCATGTCTGGGCTAAGAATAAGGACAAACAACATAAAATCAAAAAGCAAAATAAAACCTTGCTTAACTGGAACCAATAAAACAAAGACATCATCATTGTCTAGGAAAAAAAATGCCAATACCCCAGTAGTAATTTATCATTTGCTACCACATTAAATTCAGAAATGTCTCTTAAATGTTCCTCATTAACTGAGCACATTATTCAATTCTGTGCTAAATTTCAAAATAGCTCTTTTAACTAGAAATGAGAAGCAAGAAGTCATACCGGATACCAGTTTGATAATTAAATGAGTTCCCCAACGTTTCAAAGTTAAGGAAAAATAGGAAAGGTACTGATCTTTGTTACCAGAAGCATCAGGATTTTTATCACACATTTAACAAAAGTGTAGGTACCTTTAAATGCCAGATACAAAAATAAATTGTGTTTGGTTTTTAATTAAGTCTTTATCTTTGTGCTAAAAAAATGTGCCTGGGGGTTTAGATTGTCATTTTAAACAAAAGTAAATGGTAAATGCCTTTTTACATGCAATACCATTAGATATAATTATGCAATGGGCAAAGCGTGTATCACACTATAAATGTCATTTGGTTTTACAGTTATAAACTCATCAACATTTATCAAAACATCGCCTGGAGAAAGAATGAGATGGCTACAGCTAGTGACAAATTCAATGCCATCTCTGAAAGCACATGATTTAAAGAATCACAGCAACACACACGTGTGTGCTGGTGGTAGCATTCTCATCAATTGAACTGAAATTCAGACCTCTCTCCTCTCCCCTCCCAAATCTCCCAACTCTGATTGTGATTCAAGGTCTGTTTGGTTCCCTGAAAATCCCCACCTGAAGCTTGCAAAGGTTAACATAAGGGGTGGTTTTCCAGCCAGCTTCTACAGGTAAAGGAGCATGCGTGTTCATCCAACTTAGCTTTAGCATTTGATTTCAATTGCCGATTCAACCAGGCTCCTTAGGGCTCTTTAGTTAGTAATCTTTTAATGGCTTCTCTTCCAATGGAAGCCAAGGGACTATTACTACTCCATTTCCCTCATACAATAGGAGTTTGTTTCCTCTTTCTTGTACTGAATTAAAGTGATGCAATGGCAGAGATGCTTAAGCATGAGCACTAGGCCCTGCTAGCACACTGTGTTAACAGTTCTCCTTTCAGAGTACCATTTCCCTAGCCCCATCAATCTGCTTGTTATCGCCGGGGGAGATTTGTCCCTTGAAGAACAAAATGGCTGGCTTTTTTTCCCCCTAAAGTGTACTTCTTTCTTTGTCCCCACTACAATTTCATGCAACTTATTAATAAAAACCTTGACAATAGTCCAGCACAGGAACTCCATCAACAATGTTTCTGCCAGATTAACACCTGCCATTTGCAGCATAAAGCTCCATTAAAGTCAAGAGGTAAAAATACGGAGAAATCATCTATCAGTTGGATTTCGAATAGTTGTTCTCCTCCCGCCCCCCTCCGCCTTGGTGAATAATGTCAGTAAAGCTGCAAGTGTATTATTTTCCATGACACTATCTATACCCTTTACCCCCTAGGCTGGACACTACCTTAACCTCATATGCTTGGATAGCAAGATATCCAGGTCAAACAGCTCCTCAAAGGCATAATTACCCATCAACTTAACTAGTGCTGTGCCCTTTTCTATCAAAGCATGTTTTTTGTTCATATCTCTTCTTCCTTCTTCTTTTCTGTCCTTCCAAGGCTTAAAGAGCCTCTGTTCTTCATAACTCAGGCTATCTTCCCTTCATTGTCTAAAATCACACCGCTACATGAAAACACATAAAGTGGGCAGTCAAGAGAACTAAGATCTAATCCCAACTCTGTTACTAATAAATCTGAGCCTCAATTTACTCATCTATAAAAAAAAAGTTTTACTAAAAGACCTCTTCTATCACATAGGACTACAGCATTGATACCATGTGACTATATAATTTCTTAACTTATTTTAAGAGAAAGGATGAAAATCAAAGAGGAAATTGCTTTTGCATTGTTCTAGAAGAAAATTTAGCTTTACTTAATTATTAGTGGGCTTTTGGCCCAGTACCATGATGCTGCTATTATAAGAACACAAAGATCTCCCCATGGTTTTAGGGATTAAATTCTATGTGCATGGTCTACTTGGAAGAGATACTGGAAAAAATGACTACTGGGAACCAGGACACTACCGTGTTAACACAGGCTCATGTATCCTTGGTAACAAGGGGACTAACTCTGGGTTTCAAGTTTTCTCATCTGTAAAATGGAAAAACAATTCCATTTACTGGGATTTTATAAGTATAAAGGCAGCTTAAAATAAGCATAAGATACTTAGAAGTCCTGAACAGAAAAGATATACTTAAATTCAAGAAGTTGTTTACTATTTATGTGCTTTGATCCCAACTGTGTTGTATATTTGCGAAGAAACCATTAAGGCCCAAAATGGAGCATAGCTGAAAGAAAAGGTTCTTTTTATGAGTTTTGGTGGGGTTTTTTTAGGGTGGGGGAAAGAAATACATTTTGGTTAAAGGTTCATTTTAACTATTCTAAAAGGGATGCAGTCAGTCTGAACAAGGAGAAAAGCAAGAATATATTATAAGATAATGGTGCATGTTCCATTTAAGGTTCAACTTTTCTTGTTTCCCCCACTACCAGAAATGTATTTTTGAAAAATTCAAGCTGATCCCATTAGCAGCAATTTTCGATTTACTGATCTTCCCAAAAAATTCACAGAACATCTGAAAAAATATGGACAGGTACCTGTTTAGTGAAGAAGGTTAGCAGGAGTTTAGTTACTATCACCATTACTTGCATTTAATTTCAAGCTTGCTAACTCAAAGATTGAGAAAGAAGGAAGAAAACAGGTTATTTAAAATTGATGTGTTTTATCATTACCCATCATTAAAAAATGATGCTGTTGTACCATTTCACAAGTAGCAGGGAGTGAATATTTAATGCTTATGCTAGTATTTATTAATTTGGTACTTCTACAGTTTTTTAGTGAATGACTATTTAAAATGATTGTGGCTTTTAAAAAAACACACACTCCATTGGCATTTAATTTCTATTTGGAAAGCATTTGTATTTCTACTTAAAAATATACTCAGGGGCATCAATAAATTGAAACACTGTTTAAGATGATAAGTGACATCAGGCTTATAAGGAATAAAAGTCACTCCAGCAGAGGCAAAGGGGGGTGGGGGGGTGGAGAAGAGACCTGGGCATGTGGGCTAAGGTATATGGGAGAAGGAAAAAGAGGAACTTGCACTAATCCACTTAACAAATATTTTTTTCAAAATCTATCTTAGGCCCAAGAAAATAGCATCAAGTGAAAGGAACAGCCTACAATAATATCAATATATTCACATCCACTCTACAAACTAATCTGCTAAATATAATGTGCTGGTAGGGGTGTATGTATACAAGTATGCATGCATATGTAAAATTGGAAATACATAAATCCACTAATTATTTGGATATATCAATGTATATGCTACTGGAAAAGGTGTGTCTATCTACTCCTCTCTGGCTCCACTCATCACTGAGAATTTCCAAGACCAAGTACCCGCTGACCCCCGAAACCACTTCTCTTACATGTCGTCTTCTTTTTAAAGAATATAAGTTTCCTGAGGGAAGAATTGCCTTCACTGTTGGATGTGTATATCCAGAACTTAGCAATTAGTTGGCACAGAGAAAAAGTATTAATGCATGCTTTTTCACTCATGCATTCATTCATGGAAGCATTAAAAAATCTTGTATATTGTTCCTTCTCTTTCCAGCACTTAGAACCTATCTATTTTAGCAATTATGGGCTAAAGTTCTTTTGAAGTGAAAGATTTATTAAAATGACTTTGTAGATTAAAAATTAACTATCTTTACCCTAGACCCTCAAACTCTTTAGTCAATTCAATTTAATGTAACAAACATTTATTAACTGCCTATTCTGTGTGTGGTACATATTAAGTCTGACTTCCCCATTTAAGAATGCCTGAACATTCCCACCCCAACATTACTGCTCTCCATTTTGTTTGTGGGCAAACCAGCCCACTGGCACACTGCAGAAGCGGACAAAGAAAAGTCGATCTGTGCTGAACACTAATAAAGACCACATTTTCTCAACAAGATTGCATCCAGTAAATTGCGTGCCTGAGGGCAACGTACAAAATGGGGAAGGCTTGTCAACTATTGAACATCTCACAGTTGGTAGCCAATAGCCAGCCTGAATAGACAGAAACATATTGCTGACCAGTGATACCCAGCCTCCAGATCTGCCTTCAAACAGTCCCTTACTGTGACAGGTTTCATTATTATTATTATTATTATTATTATTATTATTATTATTATTATTATTTTGTTGTTATTATGCAGCACTGATACCTTGAAAGCTGGCTGTCCATAACCAGCTTCACTTTTGTAGCACAAAATGAAAGCAGGATCTGACAAAATACATGGAGTTCAAAGCTTTTGGGAATGCCTGCTAAAGAAAAATGTATAAATGATTTTCCTTTTAATTTAATAACAACAGACTGGGCACTACAGAGGACTTCTCAGATATTAATAATCCCATGGTGCTAAATAAGAGCAAAATACCATTATTGAGAACAACTCCAAGTCCAGATGGCTTCATTTTGTGTTGCACTGGCAGATATAATGGCCAGATTATAGCTTAGATGAGATTTAGGCAGGTGGTCTAAAGATAGATTTTTAATTATTAGTAATGATAACAACTTTAAATGCCCCAGTTCTTCTCTTTAAGTTACAAGGAATGCAACTTCTGGAATCGGGGGGCAGGGAGGTGGGGCTGGTCCTTTCTACCCTTCCTGAAACCTCTGGTTCAATTTATGCTTCTAAGGAAAAGAATATATGTAACTCCTGCAGCCAAGCACCTTAGATGATTGCTAAATCAAGACGTTTTAAGTTCATTTTATAGAGTATAGAAAAGTCACAAACATTTCTCAACCTACCATGTGCTAGGGATGGAAAGCCTGATAAGACACAATCCCTGCTTTGGAGGCGCTTAGGTTGCAGTTGAGGAGCCACAATATAGGTACATAATCAAAAAGATCAGTTCAATCTTGCATAAAGCTCTTTCTATGCATATGTCAAACACTGTCTTAAGTGATAGAGATACAAAGAAAAACAGATTCTGCCCTCCAGGAGCTCCCATTAAAGACCCAATAATGAGAACATCTAGCCTGTTTGAAACTTCTAATGAGGGAGAACCCACTAACTGGCACATCATGGAACTCCACTTTAGAACAATTCCAATTGATGGGGAGGTTTTTTCCCTAATATCAACTCCAAAGGTACCTCTCCTTGTAACTGACCCCCCCAGTGTTCTTGGTTCTACCCCCTGGAGCCAAATAGAACATGTTTAATCCTCCAATCCTCCAATCCATGTTTAGTCCTCCAAAAACTCAAAGAAAGGAATTATACCAAGTCTCCTCTCTATCATTATATAACCATATAATAAGTCTCCAGTTCTTTTAACTAATTCTCATATGACATAAATTCAAGGTCCTTCAAATGCTCTCCAGAAGCACCAGAAAATGGAGACAAGATTGGGGGATGGGGGACAAGGGGGTGTAGAGACAGGATCATGGGATTTTATGGAGAATATGATTAGAATTCCCCCTTTAGAAACCACAGTCTGAAATATTCTTTTGCCTTCAAATGTCCATTAAGACTATGAGGAAGTGGAATGTTTTGCTGATATGACTCAAGAAAATATGTCTGTTTATGTCTGTGTGTATATATACACATATATAAATGAATATACATTTATATGCTTTGTATATTAAAATAATGATACATTTATGTGTTAAAATATGAAATATTGATTGGTTTGGTTGATGATATGATATATAACATATGGACACAAAACCTGATATCACTATCCAAATTATGCTACACATTTCCCTATTCTAATATCTCAGTAATGAAACTTTACTTCCAGAATTTTATGAAAATATTCTATTCCAAACAAAAGTTTTCCAGGAGGAATATAGAAAAGAATCCTGTCTATGGGAACACGTATTCTCTTTTCAGACATATCTCAATATATTAAATATCTGTTTTGCTATGTGAACCATTTTATCTCTAATTAAAATTTTTTGCACTATAACTGAAATACTTAGCTAGCAAAGCTTCAATATGCTCCAGTATTCCACCATCTTCAAATGAAATTGCAGCAGGCCAGTTGCCTAAGAGTGATTTGCATATTGTATGCATGTACAAAGCTAAGCCCCTTTTCATGAAAGGACAACAGACTTGGCTGCACTGCATGCTAACATCAAACCACTGGATATAATCCAGTTAAATACAAGCCTTAATTAGGAAGACATTTGCTGTCCAGTAAAGGATGTGAATCTTGAGTTAATCACCACTACAGACTATCTTATTTCTGTATTTCAGAAGTTATAAAGAAAAAGAAAAGAACAGACAGCATGATGCGTGCAATGAATTTGTACAATAGTAGAAATATTAAGCATCTCATATAAATACACCATATTTTTTATGGAGCTGCTACGTTATCATTGATAAAAGTGCCTGGCCTTCTACCCTGGCATTCAGGTTAGGTCTGAATTGCAAAACTGGACCACAAAACCAAGTACTTTTATCCTCTTGAATGGATTCAGAGCAATAACCTAGACTGTCTTTTTTTTTTTTTTTGGGGGGGGGGGTAGCATATGTATTTGGAGTGGGAAGGGAGGAAGGAGAAAGGAGAGAAGAATGTGGAGGTGGGGGTAGAGGGGAGATTTTATAAGAATAAACTTTTAGTGCTTGTTTCTCCAAACTGCTCTATTTGGCTTAGTGATGAAAAATGCTGGAAATTATATATAGCTTACCTTCCAGATAAGAAAGCAGAGGAAAAAAAGGAACAGGGGATTAATTATCAATCCTACAGAATGAACTTTACCCTGATAAAGTAATATAGTCCCTACAGGCACAGAAGATGAAAAAATTATAACGTGTCTAATACACAGTCAGTTTTTCATACTGTATACAAATCAAAGCAGGTCTTATGAAACAGCTACATCTCAGATCTTTGCAGGGCCAAGGTATTATCATCGCCATCAGAATTAAATGAAGCAACTAGTTCTAAGCATGTGACAACATTCCTAGCAAGCCCAGCAGACAAGACAATATCAAAAGGTACATTTTCTCTCAAGATCTGGTCACCTTGAACGAGGAGGACTATCTTTGGTCCTCAGCATTCTCTGACTTTACCTTACCTGACAACACCTTAAACTGATGTTAGACATGTGATACTCATTTGTAATGGAAAACTGCAATTTGTGGCATCTCTACTCTTATCTTTATGTAACTGCCACCATGATTAGGGACCTTTAGTAGCTGGAGGAGACCGAGATGGACATACCAGAAATCAATACATTCCCCACTAAAGGAGAAAGCTAGAGGGAGACAACAAGACCCTTAAGTACTGCCTGCTGGCATTCGGGCTCAAATAACAGTGTGAGAGGGAAATTTTACCACTGTCAAGCTTTAATAGGTAGCTACTATCAGTGCCTAGAAAAAGTTCCTCTAAGATACAAATTTGGAGAGTCTCCTTACCATTTCTTTTACAATCCTCAACAAAATGCAAAAGGGAAGAGAGTGATGGTAAAATGGATGACTGATTCTGGAAAAGGAATGCAACAACTAGACAGAATTAGTAAGGGAATTCATTTCCAAGGAGAAAAGGGGGCCTACTAAGCTATTCAAGAAAATTTCAAGTCTTTACCATTTTCCTATTTCAAATTTCCTATTACAAATACTAATCTGCCTCAGAGCTGTCAAAATTGTGCAAGCCACTGTTATTCAGTCTGAGACTTAGAAAGGCTTCAGCCATGTTTCCTTTGCCAAACAACAGGACTCACTTTTCAAGAAAACCATTTAATTCTACCAGTGTTTAAAATGAGTCTGTTAGAAAAGATGGATCCTCAGACCCAAGGCAAATATGCAGTACACATTATACCCCATGTGGAAATACATGAACTGTCTATAGCTACAACAATTTTTCAATGAAGCTAACATTAGTTCTTTATACATAAAGGAAGTTGTTTTTCAGTGAAACCACTGACAAAAATAAAGTTAAAAACTCTATTTTTCTTGCTCCAAATGACTACAGGGGCTACTATGGTAATGAAATTTAAATACAGAATTAGTTAATTGGGTTTTTTTCCCATTATCTGTAGCATGTACCACTATCTTTACACAGAGAATACAACTACCTCCTACACAAAAATATTGTTCAGCTTGGAGGGTTAGGGAATTGGTTAGATTTAGCTTTAGTTTGGTTCCCCCAATGTTTTTTTTGTACTATGTGACTCTCAATGAATGAATGATATTTATAAAGTTATCCTGGATGCATTTTTTAAGGAGTGATTAACTAAAATCATCATAGGCTTGCAGGGCAAGGGCAAAAAGTGAAAACGCAGCAAATACTTTGGCACACTACTTTTTACATGAAAAGGGACGTCTTTCTTTTAGCTTAGACTTTTGGTTACATTAAAGATTCTAAAAAGAGTGTCATTTGAGGCACGAAGGATTAAAAGCCTCCGATGACAAAATCTGAAGAAAAAAAAATCTATGTCCTGGGACTCAATTCCAACCATAACCTCTTCTAGGTTTCTAGGGATCAGTAAGAAGAAGTGGCTTCCATCAGGCTTCTCCAGGGTGATTACTTCTATAAAACAAAGGTCTAGGAAAAATTCCTGGGCTCCATTCATTTATTTCTACACAGTCATGCACTTTCATGTTCACCAGGGGAAGGTAATAGAATCTAGAATGAATTGGCAGCACCTAATCCAGTGCCTTGCCTATAATTGATGCTCAATAAAAAACACTGAAAGCAGAGAAAAACATCTCTAGCATTAGAGAGACTGGCTGTCTGTTGCAGGAGGTATTCTGGGTCTGTTCCATGTTAGGCCATAGCCCCTTCCCGGTCCTGCCAGGGAAGGTCAAAGAAGGTGCATCCAGGTGCAGAGTACTTAGATGGGATTCATTTCCGTTCCATCCGACCCTGCAACCTCAATCTATCTTCTTGACCCTTGTTTAATATACTCCTGCATTTCCAAAAGAGGAGTCTGTGGAATCTCAATGCTCTATGATCAATATTCACATATGACAGCAGTAGTTTGGTATATAATGGGAATAACATCACTATTCAAGTCAAAAATTTCTAGGCTTGAATGAGAAGTTGAGTCAATGAAAAGTCTGGGCTTTGATAAACGAACCACATGACTATAGTCAAGTCAAAAGTCAAACCTCAGTTTCCTTCTCCCTAAAATGGGTGTGATAATACTTATATTACCTACCTCCAAGGATTATATGAAGGAAAGTGTTTGATAAACCTTACCATTTTTATGTGACTGAAGGCTATTATTATTCTTTAGGACCAGGAGATCTATTCTTTGGAATGGAAGGAAAGCGAATGTTGCTATAGGCAAAGAACAGAAACTAGAAAGGTTCCTGTTGAGAGTAAGCTTGAGTTTAGGCAATTATTTGTGGCAGGAAGAATGAGGCCCTAAAAATGCAGGGAAACGAAAGGAAAAACTGGCAGGGATATGGGCAAAACCAAAGGATAAAAATAAAAAAGGTCCTCAATAGAAGGAGCTTGAAAGCTATTGCCCTTTAACTTATCTCAATGCAAATGGACCCACGAATCCATCTTCTCCTCTACTGTGGGCTGAATTATACCTCACATGGTACACTAAAGACAGCCATGAACAGTTTTTACAGCTTTGATGAATGGTTTTTTAGTTGAGGTTGCATTATGAGAACAAAACAAGCAGTCGTGAATCATGAGATTTTATAGGTCTGCTGTTTTGTATAGTTTTCTAAAATTAAGTCTCTAAATTATAATCCACCCCCATTAGGAAACTAGGCCCAGAGAGCAAAGACATTTTAGTGGCTATGCAATAAGAGGTGATGGGATCTTTGTGCTTAGAGAAACTAAAATATAAGTAAACTGAGAGGGTTGAGGGCTGGAGAAAAAAGCAATGGCTGGCAGAATAAAGACCTGATGCTACCCAGGAATAAATTACCAGTTGATGTTTACTGTAGTCAACTGGTTAAGGCGTCAGTACCAAAGAAGAGGGGTAGACTTGCACTGCCATTTGCAGGAGACAAACAAGCAAGGCTCAGACACCAGGACATTCTCAAACTAAAGAGATGTAATATTAAGAGATAATTTTACTATGTCAGGTTACAGAAACATGGTTTCAAAACAAACACTGACCATCTCCTTTAAGTTCAGATTGTGTGATACACTGTAAAGGAGAAAAAAGTATTAGGCAGAGTTAGTACCCTCAAGATGCTTGCAATCCTGCTGGTGAATAAGTAAGTACTTCAAGTACAAAAGGAAACAGCCATGAGCATTTAAGAGCTTACCATACATGAGGTTAAAAAAAAAAACCCCAAAAGATGGTAACTGCCAGCAAGGAATTCAATCAGATGGAATAATGAATAGCATGTAATTGTGCTATTATTGAATGAAAACACTTATAAGTGCTCTAGGACATCTGGGAAAGGAAAAAAAAAAATTAGTGTGAACTGGCAGTCAGGAAAGGATTCTTATTGAAGGTAGAAACTGAACTAGAATTTGAATCCATTAACAAGCATTCATTTATCACAGTGGATAAAGAGCCAGGCTTAGAGATGGGAGATTCGAATCTGGCCTCATACGCTTCTTCACTCTCTGAATCTGGGCAAGTCACTTAACCTTCATTGCTAGCCCTTACCATTCACTCCTCTCTAAGAGAGAAGGTAAGAGGTATTAAAAAGAAAAAAGCATTCATCAAAACACTGTCCTACATGGCTGCCATGTAAGTACACACACACACACACACACACACACACACACACACACACACACACACACACACACACCCTCAGGGGAATTGGAGTCTTACAAAATAAGGGAAAGGTTTTCAAGGTGGGAGATGTAGGGAAAACAATACAATAACAGAGAGGAATTTTCAACCAATTGATCAATCAATCCAAGGAGAGTGTATTCTGTACTAGATGCATACAGCACAGAGGCAAATGAGAGTGTCCCTACCCTTAAAGAACTTGGGTATTGCTGGGAAGAAGAAAAAAAAATCTACAGGCAAAAAGGCACAAGTAAATAAAAAGTAGTTTGAGTAGGAGATGAGGGAGAGACTCACAAACTGGGAAGGTCAGGTAAGGGGGTAATTTCTGCCAGGAAGAGGAACAAGAAGTCTCATGGGCCCAACAAAGAACAGGCCTGGCGTGGTTGGTTTGTATCAGGTGTAATGGGAGTAAAGTGAAATAAGTTTGAAAAGATGGAGTAGAGAAGGATTGCAAAGGACGGTAAAGGACAGTTGTTTGTATTTTATTCTTGGAGCAAAAGGTAACCACTAGATCAGATGTGTGTGAGGAACACCTCATCCAACTGCCTTGGAAACTATGAAGCTTAGGAAGATGGCTTATCTAGGCACAGAGCATATCCAAGGCTAGCAGAAAATGACCTCTCCAATTATTTAAGAGTTAGGAATTGGGGATAGCTAGATGGTTCAGTGGATTGAGAGTCAAGCCCAGAGACAGGAGGTCCTGGGTTCAGATGTGACACTTCCTAGCTGTTTGACCCTGGGCATGTCACTTAAGCCCCACTGCTTAGCCCTTACTGCTCTTCTGCCTTAGAATCAATAAACAGTATTGATTCTAAAACGGAAGGTATGGGTTTGTTTAGGGGAAAAAAAAAAGAAAGAGTTAGAGATCCTCACTCTTCTATCAAAGGACTTCTTGTGATGCCACATCATGGGAAAGAGGTTCCCCCAAGACAGTGATGGCCATACTAATGAAACCCCAGCTCTGCAAATTCCTAGCAAGTAAGGAAGGCTTCTAGTAATGAATTCATTTCTTACCCAAAGAGAAGACAAGCTAAATTTGAAGATGATCATCAGTAGAAAGTTGGCCGCGCTACACTTTTTTTCTAAAGCTAACTGTTAAAGTGAACTGATGGAAACTGTGTGCTAAGATGCCAAAGACAGTGTAAGAAGAGACAGCTCTCATCGCACCTATGAAAATACTCATCCTTGAGGTACTGGAATAAGTTGATGAAAGTAAACAAAAAGGCAGGAGATGAGGCTTCAAAAAACAAAGCATTGGAACACACAGGTTTAAGGGTTGCACAAAAACACAATTCTAGATCCACTTGCTTTAAAAAAAAATCATTAATTCTGATGCAGGAGGAAAGGTCCATCATTTAGAATTTTCTAGTAATCTCCTCCCAAAGGTAATGTAATCTAGAGTCAGAGGTTATGAAATATTTTAGGTCCTTGTAGAACTATCAGTGTTTTTCTACTTCACTTTAAAGGAGTCCGATAACTAATGTCCTCTCATTTTCAATGTACCCCTAGGGTATACTAAGGTTAATAAAGGGTTTTCTAAGTTGGTCCCTATTAAATGAATTGACCAAAGGCTTTACTTCCTAGTAAGATGGATCCTATCCAAGAATGCCATGGAAGACAAAGAATCCAACTGGTTCAGTGGCTCAATCCAATGAAGCATTCACTCTCAGCATCTGACAGCTAAATCTCAATGCTTTCTGACAGTATGAAGGATGGCTAATTTCTTACGTTCTCACTGGTAGTTCTTAAATTCTCACCAATGAACCAAATGTTGATCAGTCAATGCCAAGGACACATAAACCAAATTGCCAACCCTCTGCAAAACAAACTTCAGCGTCTCAGGAGAGTATACCATTAGCTTTCAAGCTTAAAATCGGATTAAACACTTCATCTGTTCCTAGTATATACATGCATATATATACACACACACAGAGTGAAAACAATTACAGATACCACCTGCCTTTGCAAGGAAAAGGGAACTTTTGACAGGTGGCCTATAAATATGGGGTCCTGACAGCTGAAGAGTGCAAGAGCTGAGTGTACTTTATTTGGCTTCTTAATCAGATGCTATTCTGAAAGAGGATGTTCCCTAGATAAGAAAGTTATCATAGGAATTTTGAAAACTATCACAAAATTGTTACACCCTATGCCCATGGCAGTTCTTTTTACAATTGGAGTAAACAGTACGAACAATGTGCCCTTCCCTCCTGGCAGATATTCTGTGAAGGTGAACAGTCTGTTGTATCATAAAACTTAGAAACAGCAAATAATATTTAGATCCTAGGCTTGTAGGGGAGTCAGAATGTAGGGTTCAAACCTTTTTCTTTAAAGAGAAGAAAAAAGAATCACAGAAAAATGAGGTGACTTCTACAAGGGAGGAGGGGAGTAAATGGCACAGCCAGGCAGGGCTTTAATGGGGTCCCTCTGGTCCTTCTTTCCAATATGCTGGAGCCTCTGGCAAATCCTCCCGGAACCCCATAAAAGGAAACAAAAGTAAATGTCATTTTCCCCAGACCACAGCCTAAATAGTTATGTTTGCTTTTTTTTTTTTAAGTCCAAGGATTGTAGCTTATTTACAGGACTGGTTTGTGTATAATATATGCATTTTTAAATGAAATTTAAATGCAGCAACTGAATGGATCACAAACTGATGAAATCAAATTTCCATTACTCTGTCCTAAACTACCGTATCAAAGACTTTAAAATACCTCAATAATATTTTAATCACAGAACTAATGCCCTCTCCGAGCCCAAGTCAAGCAGACAGAATCTTTCATGGCTGCCTGGGGTTTCCAATTGATAAAGAACCAAAAACTGAGATAAACATCCATCTTGGTGGTTCAATTTGTGATGTTCTGAGTGGATAGATCCTGGCTCTTATAGAACTACCTTTCTCCCAATTAGGTAACAATTTTGCCAATTAGTTTTCCCAGAGAATCAGCCTCACAAAAGGAAAAGGGGAAAGGCAGAAGCATAAGGTGTCAGGAAGGTTTCTGCACCTCCTGTCACATCGCTACTGATTAAAGAGTCCCTGAAAGAACAGAAGGAAAGTGTATTTCAAGTACAACAGAACCTTTCAGAGAAAGTACATTCACCTAATTGAAAAGCAACTTGAAGCAGTTATTTTTATACCCCCCAAAAGCTGAATCATTCTTCAAATTATTTCACAAAAATCAATAAAAGAGAAGGAGTTCTCCCCAAAGTCAGCACCCAAATCAGTGCCTGTTTGAAATTAAAAACCTCCCCCTATGGGGGCAGCTGGGTAGCTCAGTGGAGTGAGAGTCAGGCAGGCCTAGAGACAGGAGGTCCTAGGTTCAAACCCGGCCTCAGCCACTTCCCAGCTGTGTGACCCTGGGCAAGTCACTTGACCCCCATTGCATACCCTTACCAATCTTCCACCTATGAGACAATACACAGAAGTACAAGGGCTTAAAAAAAAAAAAAAAAAAAAAAAAAAAAACAACACACCTTCCCCTATATAGATTTGGTTCAAGGAGCCAAAGATAAGCAGGAACACACTTAGTCCACTCAATTAAAATATGTGTTATAGGTGAAGAGAAGGCCTGGGAGCCCTCACACAGGTTTTCCTCTTAAGTTTGTATGTTAATATCCTGCCATAGACAATAGCATGGTTGGGAATGTGATTCCAACACATTTTACAAAAGGACTATTTTATTATTATTTATTAATTGCAGTTGTTCTAATGAATAAGAAAGTAACAAAAAGAAAGCAAATCCATGTGCCTGGCTTAAAATTAGAAAAAGTACCTAGTCTAGTAAGGTTTCCACCATCCTGGCATCATTATACATATATATATATATATATATATTTTTTTTGGTAAACCTTCACTTTCTGTCTTAGAATCAATACTGAGTATTTGTTCTAAGGCAGAAGATTGGTAAGAGTAGGCAATGGGGTTAAATGACTTGCCCAGGGGCACACATCAAGGAAATGTCTTGAGGCCAAATTTGAACCCAAGATCTCCTGCCTGTCTCTAGACTTGGCTCTCTATCCACTAAGCCACCCAACTGCTCCACATACATATTCTTAAATTACAAAAGCAATCTAGACACACACACACACACACACACACACACACACACACACACACACGGTAAAATTTAAGTCCTCATAAAGTGAATTATAATTTAGACACATAGTAGTCAAAATGAGTAGCCAAAGCTTATAGTGGGAGTATAAGATTCTGGTTATCAACTTTTGCCAATGATATTGGGGAGGGATTATATGAACTTAGCATTCTGGCTTTGACCCATTCTACTTCCTTTTACATATTCTATATGCTTTAGGAACCTAGAGGATTCAAGGTCTTAGAACACTAAGGGCTTTGGGAGGTCATCAAATTCAACTTTCTCAATTTAGAAATGTGAACATGGAGGCCCTAAGAAGTTAAGAGATTGGCCCAAGTTCCCACAACGATGGGAGGTGGGATTTGATCCCAGACCTTTGGGGCTCCGAGCCCTGTGCTTTTTCTAAAGACAGAGTATCATAGTAGATGATGGAAAGCTAGTCTTGTGAGTCAGGAAGTCAAATCAAGCATTTATTAAGCACCTACTATGTGCCAGGCACAATATTAAGGATACAAAGACAGACAAAAACAATAGTTTCTGCTCTCAGAGACTCCACAGGAGACAACATGGAAACAACTATGTAAGAAGGAGATACACAATGAATAAATTGAAGGTACTCTCAGAGGGAAGATGAGGGAATGGCATAGGCTCCTTGAAGAAGGTAGAATTTTTGCTAAGACGAAGAAGATGGAAACTAGCAAGCAGAGATGAGAAGAGAAAGCATTTTAAGCATGACAGACAGACATTGAAAATGAGGGAGGAGGGGCAGACAGAAACAGAGAAAGATAGGGACAGAAAGTACATCATATGTAAGGAACAGCAAGGATGGCAGTGGTACTGATTCTTACAAAGTACGTGGATGGGAGTAAGGAAGGCAAAAGGTGGGCAAAGTCTGGGTGAGGAGTGATAAAGAAAATATTCTATTTGATATTTAATCCTGGAGGTAATAGGGACTGCTGAAGAGCAGATGTAATATCATCAGAAATGTAAATCATGTCTAGGACAATTCTGAGAAACTTATGACAAAAGAACTCTATCCACCTCCAGAGAAAGAACTGTTGGAGTCAGAACACAGATCAAAGCATGCAATTTTTCACTTAAGTTTATTTGCGTTTTTGTTTTGGCATTTGGGTTTTATATGATTATTCTCTGAACAATATGGAAAAATGGTTTGCATAATAATACATGTATAACCCATATCGAATTGCTTGCCAGCTCCCGGAGTGAGGAGGGAAAGGAGGAAAGGAGACAATTTGGAGCATATAATTTAGGAATTCTTTTCTGAGAATTTGTTATTACATGTAATTGGTAAAATAAAATATCTTTACAAAAAAACATAAATTATGAAAACCAATTTGACAGCTGAATAGAAGCTAGACTAGAGTAGGGCAAAGACAAGGCTAGAGAGATTCACTTGAAGGCATTTGCAATAGATTGGACATAAAGAGATGGGTGTGCACTGAAAGTGGTGGCAGAGTCAGAAAAGAGAAAAATAAGCCTTCTGGCTCAGTAGCATTCTAATTATGTGACCTGGGGCAAGTTACTTTAACTTTTAGGAGTTTTATCTAAGACCATAAAGTCATATAGAAGATGGCAAGATGGCATGGTAAAGAAAGCTTCCTTGTCTAAAAAGTTTCCTACACACACACACACACACACACACACACACACACACACACACACACACACAAAAAAAAAAAAATCACAAGTCCACTATAAATCATTATTTTTCAAGAAGAACGATCTATCTATTTGTGTATCTATTTGTGGTTCTCTGGACAAATCCCTTTTGAACTTTGGGCCTTAGCAAATACTTTCCTCCAAGGTTGCAGCATCCCTCTTCTTTAAAGGTCCAGTTCAGACACCATATCCTCCAAGAAGCCTTCCCTTGAACTTCTACAGGATCATAGCTCTATCTACATGGATTGGGAACTTGAGATGCCCTTGAAATCCAACCCCTTCATTTTGCATCACTACTCCTCCCTTCTTAAATCGCTGACAGGGCTATCTGAAGTTCTGTTCATAAATGTGCCTGATAGTAATTTTCCTGGATAACTTTTTTCCCCAGAAACTAAAGAATACATTTCTATGAACAGGAACTGAGTCTTGGTTCACCATACTTATACCTCCAATACCTGACACAGTGCATTACATATAGTAAATGATTAATAAATGTTTTGTGAATTAAATCTCAAAGAACTCTATATTTAGAATGATAAGGATTCCCATTAGTGATAATTCAATCTAGTCCCCTTTATTAAATAGATGAGAATACTGAGGCCCACAGAATTTAAGTGATTTGTCCCAATATGGCTCCATAGGTAATATGTGGCAAAACCAGTCAACGTATGATGCCAATTCTTCTGAATTCAAATCTGGCCCTCTTCCCACACAACCATGAAACCATTCACAGAATGATAAATATCTTAAGTATAGTTATTTTCTATGCTTAAAGGACACGGGCAGAATTAATTTAAAATATGGATAACAGAATAATTTCTATTTTGTTCATAAAATAAGTTATCATGCTGTAGAAATTCTCAGAACATTGAACTAAATATAAGTACCTTACTTTACATGGTTTCCTAAAAAAGTTATGTTCATCACATGCTATGGGATCAGAGAAGTCTATATTCAAAGAAATTCTACAAGTTCATTTACAAAAACAATCACCCACTAATTCATCTGTGTGATAAACCTAGATATTTTTCCCATTCACTGGTTTTATATAATGAAAAGTACACCTAGAAAGACGCCACACTGCCAAACTTCACCTTGAAAGTAGCCTTGGGAAGTTTCTCAGCTTATCCATGGTATCTCTTACTTAGCTCACTACTCCAGGCTGGGAAAAGAAGAAGTCAATTACTAAGACTAAAGAAATTTGGCATTTCAAGCCTAAACTTCTAGGACACACCGCTTACAGGGTGCTCAGTATCAGTCTATCCTAAGCAAGGATGGGATGAGATATGCTGTTTTAAAAAGCTTTTCAGCTTGACTACTCTTACCAAGAACTGAGAAAGCAAAATGGGATTCTTTTACCAAATAGTCTTGTTACCATACTATTAATTTTAAACGCCCCAAAAAATTTAAAGAAAGAAAATTGAGGTTAGATTAGAACAATATGATGAATGTGAAATCTACAGAAAATAAAGTCCTGTCCTTCTATCTTCTATAGACTGGGGGTAGCTGACAGCATGGAAACATACTCAGCTAATTCCATGGCTTTCTCTAAACATTAAGTCAGTTACAGAGTGAAGGAGAAATGAATTTTTAACTTCATTTATGATTTTGACTAGGAAATTAAAACCCGAACCTGGGTAAAATAAAGGAAGCCTGATGTATTTGATCAAAGGCGTTTTATGAAGAATTTATTATCAGATGGGAATATCAAATGAGAAACAGAAACACTGGAGGAGCCCCAATAAAACACCAGTATTTGAAAAAATAAAGCATAAGCTGATGGGCTTGAGGTGTTTGATGGTAGTGAGGATAAGTAAAAGGAGAAAATTGGAGCAAATAAGATGGATGATGTAATTAAGGCCTAGGGACAAGGCGGGGAGGTGGGGAGAAATCTGAGTGTGGGTGGTCAGGAAAAGTAAGTTATTCTAAACTCTAACTGGGCTAATAGACATCTTTGCAAAATAAGGTCCCCAAGTGTCTTCCTATATGCTGATATCTACATCTGAATAGTTGAGGACAGAATTTGGCCCATGATGTGCCAAGTGTTTGCCACAGACTTGCATACTCTCACCAAACTCCCCTAAATAGAATACTGGTACCAGCTCACCTTCAGCTGCTTGACAGTAACTCAACACTGCTTCCCACTCAGTGTACACAGCCTGATTGCTTGCAAGATACTGCAGAGCCCAACACAAAAAAATTACTATAGCAACATTGGAAGCTCTTCTTAAGGGAGAAGCAGGTAAACTGAGAGAAGAGAGGAGAGTAAGGAGTGTCCACTGTCACCCATTCCCAAAGGATGCTAACAGCAGGATATATGCTCCATAAAATGACTAATGTTTTGGGGAAAATATTCTAATTGAACTTACAGTAATTCTGAATTTTCTTTTTGAATGACACAAAAGATATAATCATTGCCTTTCTTTCTCCAGAGGCTTAGTAGGAAGGGAAAAAAAAAAAACCCTTTGTGGAAGTAATATCTTCAGTATTTGAAAGATAGTCTTTTTATATGAAACAAATTCTGGATTGGGTTACTAAAAGCATCCACCTGCTTATCAATCTAAAAGCTGCATCTTTAAAGGTCACAAGTGAAGGAAAATCAGATAGACTCATTCTAATTCCTAGCAAACGGGAGCTCATTTCTCACCAAACCACCCTGCAGTGCTCAGTAACATGACCTTTCACTTACAAAGAGAACAGCAGATTTCTGTCTCTCATGTGCTATCCTTCCTTCCTCTTCAGGAATTAAATGCAGTTTTGATATTATCATTACACACTTCCATAACATGCCAATAAAAGGTCCTATATATTAGCATTGCTTTTCCTAAATATCCAGCAGTATCATTCCTACAATCTGCTGCAAAAGGACAAATCTTAGTTTAAAAAAAAAAAAAGTTTTAGTTTATCCTACTGCATAGTAAGAGAAATCCCTAAAAAAAGTATGAAATATGGCATAGCATAAGCATGAAATGAAGAGCCAAGAGTAAATAAAAGTAGCACTTAACTGCTCATTACTCTGAAATTTGCTCATATATTGACAATAGGCCTAACAGCAATTTTACAACAGTTGTCCAGAAATAGGGGCAATGAAAAACCAGCCGGACGCAGGAGAATTTCCTATCTCCAAGGAAGCTGCAAAGTGTCTCCTGGATCTAAACTGCCCCATAAGAACAATTAGAAGTTTTCCTAACCCAACATGGTGGCAAAAAGACTTACCTCCTAACAGTCCTTAAAATTCTTGTCTCTGGCACAGAGTAGGAGCTTAATAAATGTTTACTGATTTGATTGATTGTTCAAATTCAGTCAAGGAATTCAAAATGCAACATATACAACCATCCATGTGAAATATTAATATTTATACTTGAATATTTTAAAAATCCATGAGTTCTTCAGTATGGTTATGCCCTCCATCAATATAAAATATTACCCTCTGTGTAACTTGGTAGACTGTCTTCATGAGATAGTATTATGGCTGATAAAACTCATCACAGGGTTTACCAATCCTGTGGGGATGAAGCTCTTTGAATTACTTAGGTTGATCCTCAGAAATATGCTAAAAGCCTTTCCAACTTGGTAGTAACAATAACTAGCATTTATATAGTACTTTGGAGTTGGCAAAGCACTTTATAAAATGTTATTTCATTTAATCATCACAAAAAAACCTGGGAGATATCACCATTTCACAGATGAGGAAATTGAGTCAAAAAGAGCTGAAGTGACTGGGTTAACTCTGAGGTTAAGATTTGAACACAGGTGTTTGTGGCTCCATGTCTAGCACTGTATCTGCCTGAGCTACCTAACTATCATGGAAGGCACTTTGCTTGATTGGACTTGGAGAATCCAGTCACACCAAGGCACAGAAGCAGGATTCTTTGCATTTTACAGGGTTTTAAAAATTTATATATAAACTTGATTGTGAAAATCATTCAATCCCATTTTCGGGAGGCCTTTAGATTTTTTAATTATCTTTTGTCTTTACATCATATTCATTTCCTAATATAACCTATCTCCTTTCTCACCCAATGACAATTTTTATTAGGGGAAAAAATGAAAAGAATGGAGTTCAAGTCAAGCTAATCAAAAACAGTTATTAGCATATGCAATATATCAGGCCAAATAAGCCCCCACTTCTCCAGAGAAAGGAAGGAAGTACATTCTCATCGTTTCTTTCGAGCCAAGATTGGCCATTTCATTTATACAATTGGGTTTTAATTTTTCTTCTTTTTTTTTCTATTTACATTGAATTGTTTTGTAAGCCTTTCAGTAACTTCTCAATATCCTTCGTATTCATTGTTTCTTATGATTCAGTAATATTCTTCATATATTTGCATTCAATGACTATCCACTTTGTTTCTATTCTTCTACAAAAGTGTTCTTCCTATATATTATATTTAACCCTTGCTTTCCCTCTCAGTAACAACTCTAAGAGAATGAGGAAAGATCTAGGCAAACTGGTTCAATGGCTTGTCATCTGTCACTCAGCTAAGAAATATCTGAGGCCAAATTTGAACCCATGTTCTCCTGACTCCAGGCCTGGTGCCACCCAGCTGCCTCTCTTACTATAGTTTTGAGATAGAGATATAAATACAGATTTATGTTTAGATCTATGTGGGCAGGTAGGTGGCTCAATGGCTAGATTCCCAGGCCTGAAGTCTTATCTTTCTGCATTCCAATCTGGTCTCAGACACTTACTAGCTGGGTGATCCTGGGCAAGCCACTTAGCTCTGTTTGCCTCAGTTTCTCATCTGTAAAATGAGATAAAGAAGGAAATGGTAAATGACACCTTCATCAATGCCAAGAACACACGAAATAAAGTCACAAACAATCAGATAGGACTGAAAATAACTGAACAACAATAAAATAGATATATATACAGGGATGGCTATGACCTTCTTTTCTGTCTTTTTGCCATTTATGTTAAAACCATCTTTTTTACCATTTAGGGACATAGAACTAGCAGTAAAATCTCTGGGTCTAGAAAATGCACATTTTAGTCATTCATTTTGATTTTAAGCAAAATTCCATGTTACTTTCTATTCTGGAGGGGCTCAATTCACAGATTAATATATAGTATTTATGTACCTTTATGGTTTTTTCTGTAATTTCTCTAACATTGGCTATTTCCATTGTAACTTTTCCCATTTTGCTAGGTATAAGATGAATCCTAGAATTATTTTTATTTTCATTTCTCTAATTATTAGTGATTTGGATCAGTCTTTCATCTAGCTGCTAATAGTTGTACAGTTAACTATTTGATCATATCCTTTGATCCCTGAGCAATGACTCTTAGTCATATGTTACATTTTTTCCTAGTATATGTGGAATATCAGAACTGTTATCAGATATAGGGGACTTGAAGATTTTTTCACCAATCCACTACTTCCAAAAGGGAATTTTTACATCATAGTGTTATTTTAAATCAGTTTAACGTGAAATAATAATAAATTCATTACTGAAATAAGTGCAAATGATTAAAATGGAAAGGAACCAAAAGCCATTATATTTCCCTACTATGTGCCTCAGTTTCCTTTCTGTGAAAGGAGTGATAACTACTACTACCACCACTGCTTCCCATATATCCTACTAGCCTCTGTCTTATAAAAAAGGAATCTTTGATCTTACTTTGTGGCCCTCAGAACACTCAAGGTGTTCATTTAAATTTAGATTCATTTAAAATTAGCAATAATTCAGAAAGGAACAAAATTCTAATGAAATAATATTAATATTTGATCAGGAAGGAATTTTTTCTTATTATACATGTTGACTCAAAGTTTCTATTTAAAATTAAAGAGGCAAAGCCTTGCTCTATTTTTCTATATTGTAATACACTTCAAAATTCCTACTGGGATTCTTTTTTAAGGACATATATTCGCTCTAATCTTTTTTTTTTTTTTTGAGGGGCAGAGCAGACAACAATCAACAAACTCTATAGAACATTTAACTATCATTTCAAGCACTTCTGAGAGAGGAAGGTAACAATAGTAAGTTCAAGAAACAAGGAACTTAGAGTATATAAAATGAGCATTTCACTGTTCATTATTCTGACATTTGACATTCGATAGTTTCTTTCTGGTTTAGTGTTAAATGCATATCATTAACAAAATTTCTCCCCGCTAAAAGCTCTCAGATTTCCTTCCCTATCTTCCAATAATCTGTCTAAAAAGAACACTCCTTTCTTTTAGTACAAAATCATTATTTAAACAAAACATACTACATTCTAATTATCCAAAGCCAGTACTGTTGATGAGATAACGATAATTTATGTCCCTCTAGAACTCAATTCATTTCAATAAACATTAAGTGCCTAATATGTGCAAAGAAATATGCAAAACATCGGCTATGATAAAAAGGGAAAAGGCAAGATTGCTGAAGCCAGCTCCCAGTGGAGACAGAAGTAGATGGGATCAGAGGACAAAGGGAGCAACTAAAGGAAACTTAACAAAAGAGGCCATTTCTTCTCCTGAGAGAGAAAGCAAAGTAGGAGAGGGCAGGTGAAGATGGAGAGGGGTTTTGACACATTGAATAGGGAATATGATTAGAATAAATAACTCAGCTCAATTTTCTGAGTAAAAAGTGATGTCATATGCTGAGAGAAAGAAGCATTGGAGAGGCACAGGGAGGATGAGGAGAGAGAAGATTTAAAACAGCTCCTTTAGGGAATAGGATAGAATCTATCGGGTGAGAAACTAATGATTACCATGCAACAGCATGTGCCCAGTCAAGATTAAGTAAAAATTAATTTAAAGTGGACCCAGCTATCATAATTGTGTGACTTCTCCTAGAGGTGGCACTCAGCAGCCTGGGATGATAAAGGGGACAAAAATCAATGATGGTGCTACCCAATATTGACAACTAGAATGGCAGCAGGACAAGAGATTCAAGAATATAAGATAAAATATAGCTGAAATTGGTCGACTATATAAGTCAAGACAGTGAAAAGAAAAATAGTGAAAACAGAGCAAGGGAATGGAGGGATATAAGGCCCTGGTAAAAAAGATAACAGATTCAGGAGAATTAGATATGGGGGTAGGTAGGGAGCACAGTGTATGAGAGCCAGGCTTGGAGTTCAGAGTGGCTGGTTTCAAATATGACCTCAGATACTTCCTAACTGTGTGACCTCTGGTAAGTCACTTAACCCTGATTGTCTTGCTCTTGCTACTCTTCTATCTTATAATTAATACTAAGAAAGAAGGTGAGGGTTAAAAAAAAACAAAACGATTTGAGGCAGAGGAAAGATTTCAGAGTTAAGAGAGATCATGGGAGAAAAAGAAGAAAAAATAAAATAAATAAACAAATAAATAAATAAATGAATGGATGGATGGATGGATGGATAAATGAATAGACAAATGAATGAATGAACGAACAAATAAACAAACACATAAATAAATAAATAAGTGTGTGGGTGAATGGATTAGTGGCTAGCTAAATGAATGAATGAATGAATGAATGAATGAATGAATGAATGAATGAATGAATAGATGAATAAATGAGTAAGTAAATGAGAGAGATCATAGAGGTGGCAGAGTTCTTAATAGTGTTGGAAAGTTCTTAGGTATGACCATTTCTATGGGTGACTACAATAAACATGAAGATGTAAAGTTGAGGGAAATGATAGGAGCTATAGGAAAAGAAATTGCTAGGATGTTTGAGCAGATTTCAATCTATTGATACTGATAAGAATAAGATTGGAATGGAAAGGGAAAAAGTCTTTTAACACAGGCTCCTGACTGCTTCTGGATCTCCTGAGGCACAGGATCTCTTATGGCTGCAGTATTAGCTATTATTATTATTTGGTTATGATTACTATTGCTTATGTGTTGTCTTTCAGGTCAGAAAGAATGAATGGCTTAATTAATACTCAGCACAACTCAGATTAGAGGGCCAAGAAGCCCCATTTAGGTAGAGAAAAATTCACATCATTCCTTCTGAATCACTTGACAAGTCTGATTCACAAAGAGCCTCCAAATTGAGTCTCAGAAATTAGAGAAGTAAATGGTAGCAATAAAAAGCAGAAAACACTTTCCATAAGCACTTTTCAGAAATCCAGGTAACTGTTAAGAAAGGAGGTCTAGGCTTTTATTGTTAAAGCTCTGGTTACAAATCCAGGAAAAGAAAAAAGTATCTGAAAATAGCACTAGAACCATGGGAAAAATAACCAGTATAAGACTCTGTTGTTTGCTTATAAGACAACATATACAACGTTTACTACACTCAAATTGTCTTGCCAATGAGAAATTTGATCTCTCAGTTCCCTCCTACTTCATACATTTGCAGTAAGTAGTACTTCTCAGTTTGTGTGTGGGGGAAAAAAAAGTCCTTTCTATAAGAGAGAAGTCTTCATTTACTGCCTTCATATTATCACCTACATCCAAATCAGCCATCTGCAATATGACTTTCACAACAATCTCCTTAATGAAACAGAACCCTCTTAATCACTAAAATCAAGGTTGCCCCCTCAATCCTAACTTCCTTGAATCATGACACTAACTGCCACCACTTCATTCTGAAAACATTCACTTATGCTTCTGCAACACTTTGCTACCTTCTCTAAAAGATCCTTCTTAATTCTTTCCAATTCAAATGTACTCAATAAACATTGATTAAGTCCCTTTTATTGAGACATTGAGGTATACCAAACTGGTGAGATGCAAAGACCATCAAGTCATAATCTCTCCTTATCTATTGCTCCCTAAATATAAACATTTCTCAAGGCATATCACCTCACAACATTTCCTGTCTCCTCACTCTATGCCTTTGGGCCTGGATAGCAGGGAAAGCACTATTTCCTTACCTCTGTCTCAGATTATCCCCTTTTCCTTTAAAACAAAGCTCAGGCATCTTTTTTTCTGCAGGAAGCCTCTCTTGACTTCTCCCAACTCAGTCAATTTCTAGTGTCCTACCTCCCCAAATTATCTGATATTTCTGCTTTGTATATATTTGTATGTCTATTCTGCATAGAGGTTATATGTACTTGTCTCCCCCATTACAATGTAAGTTCATAGCTTAGGCCTTATTTTATTGCATGTATTTACTTGTATCCTGAGCACCTAGCACATTGCTTCCCACAAAGTGACTGTATGATAAATACTTGTTGCTTGATAGTGGATTGTTCCCTCTACACCATTCCCCCTTAGTATCTTGTCTACTCTCCTGGCCTCAATTATCACATTGTAGGTATATTGCATTAAATAAAATCTTTAAAATCAACCTGATTGTGTTCTAGATTTTGCTGCTAGATGCCTTCATTTGGATGTCCCTGCCAGCACCTCAAATTTATTTTTTTTTATGTCTTCAGATTTTATTTAATTAGTTGCGGAGCTATTTTTTCCGAGTTATATGTGTGGTCACGCAAAACATATTTCCATATTATTCATTTTTGTAAGTGAATAATCTTATAGAACCCAAACCCCAAAACATATATCCAAATAAACAAGTGATAAATCATTTGATTTCATCTTAATTTCTACTCCCACAGTTCATTCTCTGGAAGTCAGTAGCCTTTTTTTTTGCAAGTAGTCAGAATTGTCCTGGATCATCAAAGTCTATCTCATTTGATCATTCCACAACATTGCAGCTATCTCCTGGTTCTGCTTATTTCACTCAGCATTAGTTTATGGAGGTCTTCCCAGGTCTTTCTGAAATCATCCTGTTATAAATCATTCCTTATAGCAAAATAGTATTCCATCACCAACATATACCACAATTCAAATATACCTTGTTACAAACGAAACTCCTTTTTCACCTACCTGATTCCCCTAACTTCCATATAATTATTAAAGTAATCATCACATGGCTTAAGATGTCTGAATCCTCCAATATCTCATCCAAACATATTATTCTCTCACTTACTATAGCCAAAATACCTATCAAAAGTTGCTGATTCTTGCTTCACAGATTAATCTGTTTTAATAATTTCCTTTCTATTTATATTATTATCCTGGCTCAATGAATAGAATGCTTTGCCTGAAGTCAGGAAAATATCTTCCTAAATTCAAATCTGGCCTCAGATACTTGTTAGCTGTGTGACCCTGGGTAAGTCATGCTACCATATTTGCCAAAGATTCTTCATCTGTAAAATAAGAAGAAAATGACAAGCTTCTCTAGTGTCTTTGCCAAAAAAAATCCCAAATAGTCACAAAGAATTGGGCATAACAGAAAATGACTGAATAACAACATTTCAGCTCTTCTTGCTGCTCACTTTGATTATCACAATAGTCTCTTAACCTTTCCCCATCCCTTAAACCAACTTGCCCAAATTTATTTTCCTGAAACACATATCTGCTTATGTCCCATCTATACTCGAAAATCTACTGGATAAAAAGCAAACTCTCCTCATCTGGTATTTAAGATTCTCTAAGATCTACCCCCAAGTTAAACTTTCCAAATTTAGTTTCTATTATTCCTCTATACAAATTCTATCCAAAGTGGACTACTCCTGTTTCTCCCAATATACTTTGTGCTTTTCCTCTTCTAGGTCATGGGTCATGTTCCCTCCAACTGAAATTCCATTCTCTATTTGCCAACTGAAATCTTACTGATCCTACACAAACAGGATCAAATGCTGCTGCCATCTCTACAGAGGGCCCCCGATCCTTTCCTATCTCATCCCCCTCATCCCCCACAAAATGAATTTCTCAGCACGAGGACAAGCTCTGTAGCTTTTCTGAATTCCCATGTTTTTCATTCACATCTTTTTTGGTTTTAACTTATTTTATCTACTATTAAGCATAAACTTATATCATATATCTTATTATCATATTAATATATAAATGCTAATATAGTTATATACTACTTATTAAGTATCTACTTTTTGATTTATCTACTATTAAGTATATGCTACTATTAAATAAATACTAAGTATATATTAAAGTATGATATGCACATTTATTTTTATATCTATTTACACATATTTTATATATGATAGTATATACATATAATATATTCATACTTTAGCATACTTTAGTATAATAATAGATACACATCTATTATTATACTAAAGTGTGTGGTTAGATAAACACTTAAACTATTAAGTACTGATACATATATGCGTGTGAGGGTGGATAGACAGACACACGCACACACATATACACATAGACACACTACACCACACCTTCCTCAGGCTAGATTATAAGCTTCTTGAGAGCAGTGACTCTATTTTATACCTTTGTATCCTCCTGAGAGTGCAGATTGTTCCAAATAAATACTTTAATGAATTAATTCAGTCTATGGAGCATAGCATTTTCTCACCACACCCCCAAGCTATACTTCTATGCAGAAAATGTTTTGACTTACTAAATCAAAGCCACAAAAATTCTAAATCAATGCATAAGCAGGTTCCAATATCCAGGTAGAATAAGATCTATTTGCAACAAATGAATACTCTGTTGCATGTACTCTCAATGTACACCCCCTCCTTTCTGTACAATATTCCCTAATAAAAGATTCCAGGGGAAAAGCAGCAAAAAAGACTTTCACTTCTTTGAATATGTGCAGAGAAGTTAACCCTTTACAAAGCGATGCTGCTCACATTTAGAGGAAAGCTCTAAGTTCTTATGTTACCCCACAGAACATTTCGTGTTAACTGCGATCATAAACAGCAGAAAACAGGGATGCACTGACAGAACCATCTAGGATCACAGAGACCTATGATGCAATTAAAAGGTGGACAGACAGGTAGACAGATGCTCAGCTGCATGATCAGGAACAAGATTGTATAAAAAGACTTCTTTGATCATTAGAGATACTGGTATAATGAAGCCCTGGATACCTACTCGGTGTTTCTGCCTGCTCTCATCTCCAGCAGGTGTCTTCTACAGAAAATGAGGCAAACACAAACACATCTACTGCCAGGTAGTCAAAGCTGCTCGACATTTTTTTCCTGTTGATTAAGCTACAAATGAAATCATACATGTTGTGTGTCTGAAATAAGGAAGGTATGCAATTCAAAAATCTTTATGAAACACAACTTCTTATAGAATTTATTTCCACTTCCATGTCTCTTCCAAAATCTGTAATTTCAATTTGATTCAATGAATATTTATTAAAGTGACAACTGTGCCAGGTAGTGAGCTAGGCACTGGGGATACAAAATGCAGGTATTATACAGACCCTACTCTTGGGAGCTAATAGGCTGAAAGGCATGTTCATAAATAACAACGATTCAAGGGAACGTGAGAAAGGTGCAAAGAAGGGCTCCAGTCAACATGTCAATTTGAGAAGGAAGAGCTTAATTTGGGTGGAAAGAATAGAATATTTTTAAAAAAGGAATCAGGGAAGGCTTCATGGAGAATGTGGCACTTAACTGAGCTGGGCCTTAAGGAAGGGAAATGAACATTTTTTTTTTAATTGGAGTAGGGGAGGGATGAGAATAGATAAATCCATTAGCAGATCAAAGAAATTTCATGAATGATGACAACCACACCTGAAACCAGAATCAATCTTCAATATCTCCCTCTCCTCTCCTCTCCTCTCCTCTCCCTCTCTCTCTCTTTCCTAAGTATCAGTTTGAAGGCAGAAGAGTAGTAAGGAATAGGCAACTGGTTTAAATGACTTGCTCAGGGTCACATAGCTAGGACATATCTGAGGCCATACTTGAACCCAGGGCCTCTCATCTACAGTTCTATGGCATTCTATGAAAATGCCAGAATTTCTTCTAAAAATTCCCTGACAGGTGATCATCTGGGTTCGACTTTACAGGTCTCCAGTGACAGAGAATTCACTAGATTCTGAGGCAATTCAATTCCGCTTTAGGATTGCTCTATTTGTTAGGAAGGTTTTCTCCTTATGTTAAGCTGACTCTGCCTCTGCAACTTCCACTGACTACTCCTACTTCTGCCTCTACTTGCCCATCTGAAAAATCTAATAGCTCTTTCCCCAATTCAACCCTTCAAATTACCTCCTGGGTACCTCAATTTTCTCATCAATAAAGGGAAGGGGATGAGTGCAGAAATTGCCTACATGGCCTTTGAAACCAAGTCTTTTTCATACAAAATGTTCTGTAATCATGTACTTTTGTAGCTGTTTTTTTGAATCCAAGTGTAAACTTGAGCCAATTTATTATATTTAGCCCATTACTTAACATGACACAATTTTCTTTGAATCACCAGTCTGGAAAGCAGTTTCACTATACTCCTGAAGTCATTTAATTGTGCATATCCTTTGTCCTTGTAATATCTCCTAGGCCAATACTTAAGTATTAGTACCAGCAGAACACTCAGATAAATAAAAAGGAAGCCACTGAAAATGAAGTACTGTTTTTCAGGGTAAAAGAATGAGTGTGGAAGCACAAATTTGGAAGTTTCCGCAATAAATAAAACTAAGGGTACAAATAAGATAATCAAGGGAGTGTAGAAAGAGAAAAGAGTAAGCAAAAGACAGAATCTTGAGTGATATCTATGTTAAAGCAAATGAAAAAGGGTAAAAAAGGAGAACTCAAAGTAACTTTTAGAGAGATGTATACATGATACATGATTGCATCTATACAGAAGATACATGAACTTGGGAGTGTCAAAAGCCTGCAGAGAACAAGAATTGTGAAGAGAGAAGGACAGACATGTTTTCTTTTTGTTTCTGGAGGTGGGATGGAGAGGACTATGATTTTATAGGTGGTGGAAACTTTTAGCAAAGGATACCCTCTACATTCCACATTCAGAATGTCATCTACTTAGCAACTTCTGACCTGAGAGAGTTACCTGGGCAGGAGGAAGGTAAGTGACTTGCCAGTTTGTATCAAAGGAAAAATTAAAATCCAGCTCTTTCTGATACTGAGGCTAGTTCTCTTTTCACTCTGATACCATGTCTCTCAATATAGTCTAAAATGACTAAAAATATTCCCAAGAACTAAAAACACAATAACATCTGAAATTGCTTTAAAAAAAAATCACTTGAATCAAAACAAGTTATGGGGCACTGAGCTTTAGAGAAAATCTATGTCTATGTTCATGTTCAAGTGGTGAAGCCTTGGGTTTAATAACAGTCAGCTCTTGATTATTTGGGTCTGGATCTATGGACAATCTAAAACAGCAAATTCAGAAGTCATTCATCTGAAATTTTAGAATTCACTGCAGTTCTTTGTTAAGAGCAGACAAAAAAGTTGGTCTCCTGAAATGAGGAGTTTGTGATATGCACTGTAACAAGAAGTACATATAATTTCTTCTTATCACTATTTTATTATTATTATCATCTTGCCATTCTTCTATTTTATTTTAATGGATTTCAAAAAAAAATAACTAACCCAAAGACAAGCCATTATTTTGCCATTATATTTATCACTTTATATATGACAAATATTTATTTGCAATGAATAAAATGAAAGAATATTGGGGTTTCAGTTTATCATTTTGAGATTCACTGAAAGCATATTTAAAAGTGTCAGTTGCAGATAGAATGTCTTTTAACTTGTTTCCCAGGGCTTTCATCTCTTCTCTTAGGCCTCTATATTTTGGAAGCTTTTCATTACATGTAGTTTGTGTGTATTTAAATGCTGCCATCTATTAAAAATGCTATTCTTAAATGTTTATGCAACAGCATTGTAGTTCAGTGATGTCTGATTCTTCATGACCCCATTTGGGGTTTTCTTAGCAAAGATAAGGGTTTGCCATTTCCTTCTCTGGTTTTTTTAAAAGATGAGGAAACAAAGGCCAATAGGATTAAGTAACTTGCATAGGGTCACACAGGTAGGCCTGGAGAGCTGTCCTCTGTGCCACCTGCAACAATGTTATGGCTAGGTAACTAAGAGCAAATGTCTTGTAATAATTTTTTGGAATTTAGTCCAGTTTATGAAATTCAAGATATTTGGAGATCTGTTATTTGTAGTTTATATAGTGTAGCAATCCACTGATGGATAATTCTAACCAACTGATTGCGTTTTTCCAGTTGTTACTACTACCACCATCACCACCGCAACTACTACTACTACTAATAATAATAATAGACAACATTAATAATGCACCAGTTCAACAGAAACTTGCTTCAGTTTTTAGAGTCAGGAAAACAGCATTTAACATTTATCATCAACATGGCCTCATAGTTCCCTAGGGCAATTCAGTTCTGTGTCTCAGTTTCTTTATCTGTAATATAAAAACACGTATAATATTCTATTTGACGAGAAGGGATGACAGAGAGAGAGAGAGAGAGAGAGAGAGAGAGAGAAAGCTCTTTCTTCTCTACTGCTCACAACAGCCTAATTTCTTTCAAAATCTGTTGACTGATTCTGGCTCAAGGCTTGGGGAAGGAAGAAGGAAGAGCAGGAAAGATCCAGCAGCTGAACATCCTAGTTCCTGCTGACACCCTTTCCTTGACTTGGGCCAGAGGTGAATGCCCCGCTAAATCACATTTTCAAAGACAGATGGTCCACTTTAACTACAATTTCTCCTTCTGGAGTCATCACCTCGTCTTGTGAACAACATTAGCCCCATATGTTCATGAATTATTGATCCTGCTACAATCATAATGGTACAACTCAGAAAATTGGATCAAATAGTAACAGTATGTTGGGTCTGCTACATAGGGGTTTGGGGGTAGGGGAGAAAATATTGGATAAAATAAAATAAGTATCACTATAGCTCCAGCTAAGAACTCATTGTTTTTCTGTGCCCCTTGTTCACATTTTGGTTGAAATTCAGCTAAGATCTATATTCTCAACATGTATTTTAATTAGCTGCACAATCCCACGTGACTTTTTTTTCAAATACAGGAGTTCTGCATCACATACAACATGTGCCAGGTGAGGAGAATGACATGTACCTGTCACACTCAGTTATAGCAGCTATTCCTTGACTAGATGTACATGAGCAGTCCCTAGCACACCATCTGAAATCTCAATATTATAGAGCAATCTGTGATGCTACCTGAACGCTGTCAGGTCAGATGCTCTTAGAATACTAATATCCAGAGGATCACCCTGACATCTGCCTACTGTATTTAACAATGACCAAGCATAAAGGTAGGCTCAAATTGGGTTCCCTTTCAAGGTCTGACTAACTCAAATTACTTTTGTCATAGTTCTTTTCAAAAAATATTTTCCATTTAGTGCCAGAAGAAAACACGAAAGAGTAGACCTGACTGCCCATGAAGTTCACTGCTATTACAGGGCTAAATGGGTCCAGATTGGAAGTACAAATGAAATAAGACAAATGCATTCTCCCTTCTGCTCAAGTATGTTACTTAATGCAGCTGAATACTGTATTTGTTTTCTTGTTTGACAATTTGCCAGACTTCATCTACAGCCAGAATGCATTTAAAAAAAAAAAAAATCCTTCTCTCCCCCTCATCATGGAAGAACATGTGTCTCGGATGGTATGTCAACAGTCGAAATTAGTGGACATTGTGGTTTTTCCTTCTTTGGTAATCATTAAATATTAAGAGTCAGTAGCTCTTAAAAGATTGCAGAAACAATGGGCACAAATGAGTGAATTTAGCAAGGCTATAAACCAGCATGAATTACGGTAGAAAACTGGCTATTTTTAAAGTGTATTTCAAAAGTGAGGAAATAGTTTATGGAGTATATAGAATCTCAAACTTGGACTGCTTTATTATTTTGTAATTCATTCTTATATTCCTGCACAGTTTTGTAGTTTGACCTATTTGTCTTAAGGTTGGGCTGCATTATACATTCTTATTGAGCAGAAGCAAGTCTGAGATGGCCTTGAAAATCACCATCAACATTGTAATCAGTCTCTCTGATAGAGGTGATACAGAGCACTGACACTTTAGCCGCCATTTTCCCTTAAACTGATATTCTCATTCATTTGAAGACAGGAGGAGAGGCCCCTGTCTTGAATTGGCAATACTTAAAAATAGGAGACACACACCATTTGGTTCAATGCTTAAACATTAACAAGGTGCATTCAAGGAATCCAAATCAGCAAAGAAGAAAACTTGGTTTGAAGTCATTTTTCCATAAAAGCATTTGAAATTCCTTTCTGATTGAATACCATGTTTCCAGATTAGCTGCTTTAAATGTATTATATAAGGCAAATGCTACTGAGTTTTTATTTGATCTGGTTTAAATTAGGCTATAAATAGGAGAAGTAAAACATAAAGCTTGATCTAAAAGGAAAAATAAAACTCCCACTACCATTCAGATGCTTAGGGATTTTCATGAGGAAACAACATACCTAGAGACAAGTGACTGCCAGATAATTTTCAAGACTCTCCAAACTGAATAGGAACAATGGCTCTACTCTACTTTATCCTGGATAATATCATTGAGAAAGAAAAGATTCTTTTCTTGAAGAGCCCATTTTGCAAATTCTCACATCCCAAACTGACAATCACACTTACACACTCTCACTCTCTCATTTTTTTAAATTCATTTCTAATGAGAGAGAGAGAGAGAAAACCAAAATAATAGATCAAGAAGATAACTTAGGGATAAAAACCTTAGAAATAAATATAATCTAATGGTTTCTTTCCTTTCTTTTACACTATTCCTAGGAGACCTTTAAGCACATATTACTATATCAAGTCAGGTTATAGATCTGAGTTCAAATACAACCTCATACACTTACCAGTTGTGTGACCCTGGGAAAGTCATCTGACTGTTCGCCTCAATTTTTCTTATCTATAAAATGAGTTAGAGAAGGAAATCGCAAACAATTCCAGTATCTTTCCCAAGAAAACCCCAGAGAGTGGATAGTATGGTCCATGGAGACATGAAGAGTCTAATATGACTGAACAACTATATTAAAGTTTTGCCCTCTTAAGGAAGATCTGTTAATAAAAAGGATATATAAGTGGTACAAACAATCAGGTCATTATATGGGAGAGGGAGGGAAGAATTTCCCTTATAGGAATTATCTCATAATGGCCTATTATCAACCATCATTCAAATTCAGCAAAACTGAGGGTACCAGGATACAATAACTACTTTTTGATGATTGGGATAAAAGACTCTAAAAGCTGATAATGTTAAACACTCATATCAAGCTAACTGTCCTTCCTACTTATCTGCCTTTGTTCAAAAGAAATAAAACAAAATTCTACTATGGTTCTACCATGTGAAAGGCCTAGGAGATACAAATATGAAAATGAGAGTTCTCACCTTTAAGGAACTTAAAGAGATACAATATATGTCCAAGTAGCAAAGGATAATGTCATGTCCCAGCAAGTATAAATGGGAGAGTGTGAGGGGTAAGGACAGGAAGTGTGGAATCCTTTGGAAATCATCAAAGACTTTATGTAGGAAATTAGTCCTTAAGATGTGATATAAAGAAAACTAAGGATTCTACAAAGCAGCTGTGAAGAAGTACATTCTGCACAAAAGGGGTCATTGGTGCAAAGATTGAAAACAGAGAGAAACCAACTGGTCTAGAATGAAGAACATAAAAAGGGGATAATCTGATTCAAGACTAAAGAGGTATTTGGGAACCACATTGTAACAGATGTTAAAAGTCAGGTTATGGATTTTCCGTAATTCAGTGGAAAGGAGAGGGATTCACCAAACTTCCTTGATATAGGGCACAAATCCAAAAGTAGCTAAAGTCTGGGAGGACAAAAGTTGATTCTCTTTACTATATTCAAGAGTATGGCTTTTCTTCCTTTCTCAGTGTTTTGTTCTTTTCAGATAGAATTTTGACATTTCCTTCATAGGCAGTTAGGGTTTTTTGGATTTGTTTTGTTTTTTGCAGTGTGGAGGATTTAGAATGAATAACGGCAAGAAGGGACCAAGTCGAAAGCGAAATTCTAAATTTATATTTAGGATTATTTTAGTGCCATTACATTATTTTTCAAGTCTGCATAAAAGATTCTGGTTATTATTCCTAAAGCTGACTCACTCTCATATAAGAGCCTACAGCTACTAAACGGGGTTTTATTTTCCAAAAAAGAGATAGAATAGTGTGAGTTGGCCATGGCAAATCGAAAAGCCCTAGTATTCAAGCTTGTAAGACCAGATTGGGTTTCTCTGTAGAACTGCATGACATAGCCAGGGGGGGAAATAAGCATGAGAGTAATGAGACCTGGTCACTGAAAGTTTAGTCCTAAGAGCATTAATGGTTTCCAGACCTAAAAGATGTTCACTTTGCTCTTCTTACCAGTTTCACCTTTAAAAAAATGTCTCAGTTTAAGGCAGTCTTTCATGAAAACTGGCATAGAGAAATCTTATGCTCTTCCATAAAGCACTGAAAATGCAAAAGGAACGACATTTTAAAACTGATACATGGACCTTTGTGCTATATAGATAACACACCCAAAGCCCAGTTAGCCTTTGTGTTAGCTTTAATAGGCCATTGTAACAAACCAGGAAACACACATAAACAATGCAAAATATTATATATATATAATATGTAACGTGTGTGTATGTATAAGAAACTATATAAGAAGGCTTAACTGGTAAAGAAAGACATGAGAAGATGAGTTCAATTAATTAAGCCCTGATAAGGGTCTTCTATAAATTCCAGACATTGTGCTAGGCATGGGGCATACAGAGTGATAGGAAAGGGTCCTCCTTTGTCCCCAGAGTCAATTTGTCTGTGAGCTCATGACTGAATGCAGGGGTGTGGATGAGTTAGAAAACATTATCGTCTCTGAGCTAGTCTCCAGGGTTAAGAAGAAGGCACAACTCCGGTTGGAATTAAAAGATGCCAGAAGGAAAAAAGAAGAAGAAGAAGAAGAGCTATTTCTGCTGCTAGACATGAAAACAAACCAATTGAGAAAAGTGCTTTGATGAGCAGAGTGTATGCTGCTGGGTGTGTGGGCTTGATTTCTACCTCCTTCTCCAAATAGGAGGGAACAATCCAGCAAGTTCAGACTGTAAGAGGCATACCACAATACGGCCAGTTTTCAAGGCTTTCTGCCCCATAATTCTGTATTATTTTATAAGAAAAAGGTCCAGAATTTGACATGAGAAAGATTGTTTGTAGGATACAGTACACTTGTAGGGAAGGTAACAACAACAACAAAAAAAAACCAACATAAATTCATACTGCAATCTGCATAGAAATGGCTGAAAATTTGTAAACCTGCAATTAAAGAATGATGTTTTGTTTAAGTACCAGTAAGCCAATGGCTGCCAAAGGCCACATAATGTGTTGGTGCTCCCCAGTGGGCAGGCAGACTACTGCAAAGCACTTATCTGGTGGTGAAAATGCATTCTCTTTTCCTTTCTGCAATAAACTACATTTGCTTGATGCAGTATCTGATAGTTTTATAGTGTTTGTTCACATACTCACTAATTTGCAAGATTGGTTAATTTGCAATGGGTCTCACAGGTCATTAGTGCAAATTAACAGCATTCTGCAGAAGATAAAGCAAGAAAAACTGATCTATTGTTATGGTGCATAGTTAGTTAAGCATCATATTTCAATTTAGAAATCTGACACCTTGGTTACATTTTTTTCTATCCTTTGAAAAGTCAGGTTTCAAATACTATCAGTAAAATATCAGTTACCAACTTTCTTTCTCTTAAACATTCAAATTATGATGCACTGTGAAAAAAGCAAAGCTGAATAAATGGCCAGTTTCAACATTTGTCCATCCTCTACAGTTTGCTATCGATACTTTAACCTGAAGAGAAAAACATAAAGTCCTCCATCCAACACAAACCCCGAGGCCCCTGCTTTGGAGTGGAAAGCACACTTTTTTGGTTGTTATTTTTAACTATAAAATTACTCCATGTATATTGCTGTATTCTACAGTTTTCATTAGGAATTCAAGAGACGCAAACTGTTGGTTTCCATAGTATGGTGACCAAATCTACAGAGATATTATGTACAAATAGTCTGGTTAGAATAATAAATACTGCATGTGCTTTATAATGTTAGACATGTGCAACATGGATTCATTTGTGATCTGAGTCTCAGATTTTTAAAAACGGATTCTTGCCTGCCTTGAGATAAACTTAAGTAAATAATGTTTGCCATCAACTCTAAATGAAGAATGACAGTTAAATTTTATAATCATCTTCACAGCTTCAGGACTTACTTTATATTTTCTCAGGCTCATGACCCAAGGGTTGCCATAGCAACTAGGAAATCCTACCTTATCAGGCTCTTACATTTACATTCCTTGCAGCAGCTTCCCTTTATGAATTAAATCCATCATGGTCTTCTATTCTCAAAATAAAAAGTTCTTAGGATTATCTTGCAGAAACAAGGATCAAATGCTTTGATTGAAATACACTATGCAAAAGCTAATTCAATGGTGGTTTTCTTTAAGAGGAGATATAACTATGGCACAAATAAATAGCTTATGTGAAAACTTAGTAGCTTCAAAGAAAAGTTAAACAATAGAGACATTAACAATGTGGCTAGAAAACAGCCACCATATTCCCTATTTACCTACAGCTCTATAAATATTTAGGTTATTAAAGGAAAAATGCAAATCTGATGGCTCAACTCAAACTACAGTTATATTGTCCTACAATTGTCCTATAGTTAGAAAACTCTGGTACTCCAAATAAGTCACCACTCATACAAAAAGCAAACAAACAAATCCACTGACCACAACAGGAAAAAGATGACACATAACAAGGTTCACCAAAAATGAACGTCTGTTTTTCTGTTGTGGAAGAATCTCTACTTTGATCTGTGTTACCTAAATATAAGGGTTACCTAATTTTCAATATTATGCTTTGGTCTTTATGGTTATATATTATAATCATTTAAACGACAGGGAAACAAACAAACAAACAAACAAACAAAAAAAATGGGCTAAAGATGCCCTGAACCTGTTCATAGAGTAATGGGAGCTCTGGCCCAGTTATAACATCAGCTTCTGTAATCTCAAGATTTTCATCATCTAAGACATATACCTAAAGAGGCCAAATGAAAGTTCTGAAAGTGAAATGTTAACTCATTCAACTAAGTGAAAGAACCAACTTCAGAAAGATATACTGGAATCAAAATCACTCAGAGCCTTCAAGTCACTGCTTGAGGAGTGCTTAATGGAGATGATGAAGAGATTGAAAAAATTAGATTCCTACCTCACCTGCCATCCAATCCCCAGAAGGCCAGGAGCTTATCTGGACTCCTCCCTATGGGGTTTCTTCCAGCTCAAACAAGTCTCTGATAAGGTATATGGCACAGACCCAGTTTGCATTTGCTGAAGGAACTTTCCTTTCTCATTGGTTTCAACAAGTATCCATCCAATTCTTCCCTTAAAATTCCTCTCAATTTTCTGTTTTCAGTCTTTTACTTCCTCCAGTCAGTTTTTACTTTTTTGTCCTTTTGGTCTCTGCTTCTTACATGCACTTTGATTCTCAATCCTCTCTCTCCATTCTAGCTTGGAGAGTCACAGCACAATGAGATAAAGGATAAATAGAGCATTGGCTGGCCACAATAGAAGAGGGATTCTTTTAAGTTCTATTAAAACCTACTTTCCCCCTACCCCCACCCTCTTTGCATTTTCTGCAGCTAATAGGAAATTGGCATCTCTATCTACTTCAGCTTTTTTTGGATGGTCGAGAAGCCAATTCTAACATGCTACAAAGAGGTGCTCTGAGGGGGCACTTGGGGCTACAGCTGTCCCGGTCAGTGCTGGTTAACAAATCGCCCATTCATTTCAGGAACCCTTTGCTCAGATCAGATTTTGGTTACAAGTGAAAAAAAAAAATCAAAAGATACTCACACGAAAACTCCAAGGCAATGCTCTCTCTCTTTTAAATTATATATGGTTTTCACCTGCTTCTCTACACAACTGCCCCTCTGCCAGCATTGTTGATGTTTTCTATCACAAAACTATTTTCTACAATTGGGATTGTTTAACCTTAGTCATACTTGGAGAGGGAAAAGTCCTATTCAGTATATAACCATGCACTCACTTTGGGCACTGCGTCATTCCCAAGATCCCTATGGTCATGGGCATAGCACAAAATCTATGAGAAAGCATTAATCTGTTTACTGACAATCGCACATGAGAGGGCCAAGCTTATTTATGTTCCTGATTTCTGAGCCATTGGAGAATCAGGCTTACCCTTTCAAGGAGTGGTGAGTGAAATAGAACAGTCACAGGAATGCTCATCTCTCCTAACCAATACGGAATTAAACTAAAGCCCTAAATCCATGGAAATTTTCTATGAAGCCCTTTGATGAACATGACTCCAATATACACTAATGAAATTCAAAAAGCCCTGCCTATAGCTCCAAACCTACAGGCATGCAAGAGTTTAATTTGGTTAATGTACTTTTTATTCATTATTGGCCCTCAGTGAAAAGCTGATCTCCAACTTGTAGATACATTGCTTAATTACCCATGCCTCACTTTTCAAAATGAGGAGTACTTAAGTTGTCCATCAATACTCCATGCAGGGCAGCAACCACGATCAATAGCTACAGTGCGTGAGTGAGTAATGCACAGTCAGAGTGTCACAGAAAGTTAGCATCACGCTGTTGCATTAAAACAGCTAAAGAGCACAGGTTAAGCCAATCAAAAACCCACTGCCCAACATTTAATAGCAATGTTTTTAAATGATCCCACATTTTTCTTAATTTCTAACTTTGTCTGAGAACTACACAGATAGCCATCATTTCAGAGGTATTTCATGGGGTTGTATGTCTAGCCCGTGAAAAGTACTTGTGGACCGCATTCCCTAAACAGCTTCAAGCTGCAAGTAAATGCCTTAATGATAGCCTGTGTAATTTTTATGACAACTAATTTTTCCTTGGCAAAGGTAATATGAAAGGGTGAAATGCCCTGGGCAGCCAGGTTCAATGCATCTGAAGATATGTTCCCTAAAGACCCCGCCTTGCATCAGCTGAAATACCTAAAAACCACAGTTATTGCATTTCCTTTGAGATGAAAAAACAAGAAATACAAATACACAGGAATAACATCAAGACAAACCTTTAAAATGGATTTTCAACAAGCTAAAGCAGAAGACATACCACTAGGAGGGCTCAGGTAGCCCTCAAAGGGAGATGCCTTATTGACAGCAGAAGATACAGAACCAGTCCTTGTGTCCTATTTTGGTTCTTTAAAAACAAAGGAAAATTAGAAGTTGTTACTGTCAGAATTATACCGAGGTCTTCAATTCTTCTACAAACACCTACCTAAGAAATGGCTCTAAGGTAAAAAGACTAGATATTTAACACAGCAACACAATTTATACATCTAAATCACCTTCCCCTCTCCAAAGGCATCATGAGCAGAACCTACACACTAATTCCAACAACATCACCACTCAGAACATTTCTGGAGGCTTCTTTTGGGAACTGGCTTAAGTCTATAAGCCACGGAAGAAAACCGGTCTCCTTGCTTAACAGTCACACACTGTTTGGGATGCATAATAACAAACATTTGCATGGTGCTTTAAGGTTTGTAAAGTGCTTTACATATAATATCACATTTGATCTTCACAACAACCCTGTTCCTCAACTTGAACATCTATCTTAATCAATGGATGTCTCCAAATGACTTTTGGCTATTTCTAAAAATCAAACCCACTTGCTACCTAGTTGTACGAGATTTTTTCTTAATGCTCTAGTCTCTGAAGGGTAATTACAAAAGAGGATTGTGAAAAATGTTTTGCTGGGATGAAATGGAAGAACCACTGAGAAATGTGCACAGCCATACAAAACGATTATTCGAAAGGTGTCAACAGTCATTTGATTGCCTGTGTTCCAGAATGTCTCATTACTTTTCTCACCTGATAAAATAAACCTGCGTGAATATTTTCTTATTAGTGCATAAAAGCTCTAGATATCTGAGGGGGGAAAAAATTGAAACATTCTGATACTCAAGAGTATCTAGTACTTCTTGAAAAAGATTTCACTTTGCTCTTTGGAAATAACCCGAGGGAAGAAGTTGAGGACCCAAGGTCAGACATGAAGAATTAAGACAAGGAGAGATACTTCTCATGGAAACTACGCAGCCACTGTTCATTTCTATGGTGCTCATAGTTCCAAAATTGGAGAGCTTCCCTGAAAAAAAAAAAACCAGTCAATCTTGGCACTAGATTTTAACTGTCAAATATAGCACGAAATCTACAAATGAGGCCAGTGCAGTCATCTGCAAACACTGGCCCTTTCATGCTGCTAAGGCCAAGTCATATCTTAAATGGGTTAGAGAGCTTGCTATTTCAGAGACCCCTGCAGTAAATCCTTTTATAATGTGATCACCCCCTACTTCATCTGTTTTATAAGTTTAAATTTTCACTTCTTTTTTTCTTTCTGAAATGGGCTTATGGTGATATAAGTCTGTGGTCTATATTGCTTGTCTTGCTCTAGAATCTTTTGTGTTAGTGGGTGACTGAATGAGGGGCCTAAGAGGGGAGGGGGGGATGTCAGGCCCTATAAAATGTTAATCATGCTATTTCCAAATTTAGTAGCCTCCAGGCAGATGGTCAAGTTATACTGATGACAGCTCTGGCCCCACCTATATCCAAAATTGGCACAAAAATCTATCAAGGTTTGTGGCAAGAGCTACATATGTGTCCCACTTTTAGAAAATATTTGAAACTTTACACATGGTAATTATCCATATTAAAAATGTATGTGTATTTTAATCACCAAGTTCCTGTACCACATTTAAAATGAATTGATTTCCCAAAATGTGATTTACATACAACTTTTAAGCAACATATAACAACTGTGTAGAAGTTCTCCTGTAGGCCACACAAACCCAAATTTGGAACAATTCACAGAATCACAGTCAAAACAGCTGAAATTTTCAGAGTTCATCTGGTCCAGCACCTAGCCTTCAGAAGGTAAGGAATTACTACTTTCTCTGTAGGGGTCATAAAGGTCTGGCATGGCCGGACTGTTCACATATTGACTCTTCTTTTCCTATTTGAACTCACACATAAAAGCAGAATTATTTACATGTCTTCAGATCACCTGCACAAGGAAATAAAAGTACACTGTACCATACATAGGTAGAGACTTGCTCCTGTGACCTGGAATGGAATATTTAAACAAAGCATAAATGGTATTCACCATTTAAAATTAAATTTAAAAAACTCTCTGCTGAAACCAATAATTTTCAGCTCTTTTTCTCCATCATCTCCTTTGTTCTTATACTAGCTGTAAATCATATCACTACCCATCCACTCTACCAAGTCTTAGGAGCATTTAAGTGAAGATTCTCGTTTATTCTTTCTCCAAACCAGTGACTAAATTTAAGTGAGATGTTCTTTGGATTAAAAAAAAAAATAACATGACTTTTAAATAGTCAACCCTCTAGCAAGGTTAAGGGGGAGGGGGGGAGGGTTTAAACATAAAATATGAAACATTCGGAGTGGTTTGTGAGGACAGAATTTAAGACAACAGGCTTGCTGCCCATCCTACCCAGAGAATACTGTTAAAAAAAATAAGGGGGGGGGGGGGGGGGGAGAAGAAGAGGGGGAGTTACATAAAGGCCTCAAATAGACAAAAGGGCATCTTGAAATATCAGTGTTTGACCCACATTCATTCAGAAGTGAAGTATCAATATCCTTAAAACAACAACAAATACGGAAGCTTATTTACAGAATTCATTTAATCATTTTTTACCTTTCATCACCCCAAACAATAATAACAAAACCTCTTCTCATCCTCATGGGCAATATAGGTGTTGAAATAACAAGTGTATTACAACTAATTTATTAGTGTCTATGAAACATCAAATCAAACTGTTTATGGAGGACAGGCTCTGCCAGTAAAATTTTGTGTTCTTTTTGGCCTCCTTCCATTAAGATCCTGTTTATGTGTGTGTGTGTTTGGGGGTGGGGGTGGGGGGTGGGGTGAGGGGGTGTCAAACTTAAAATATTTAATATTGTACCCTCCTACCTTTAATGTCACTGGATGTATGTACAACTTAAATGAAAGTAGTTAAGGAAAACATTATGCTTCAATCCTCCTGGGGAGGTGAGGGGATGTCACTTGATGGAGAAATAAGACCAGGAGATTTTTACTTGGGGTCTGTGAATGTTTTTCAGAAGATAGATGATTGATAGACAGATGGAAGGATTTCAGTATAATTGGTTTTCTTTTTCCTATGCCCTTTCTTTTATGCAGCATTATTCTGAGAAGGGGTCCACAGGGTTCATCAGACTACCAAAGGAGTCTAGGACACACAAAAAAGTTAAGAACATTATATAAAGTCATCACTGAAAAAAAGAAACTCCATAAGAAGCTAAAGAGAATTGATTCAACTCAATTCATTTATATTATCTATCAGTTATGATCAAGGACTGTGGATACAGAGAAATGAAAAGCCTGTCTTTATGGTGCAACCAATCTAATGGGAACTATACACGAACATAATCAAATATGATATAATAGAAAGCATGATAGCCACAAGAAAGTGACAATGTTTTAGGAAAATTTGAGGAGGTATTGTCCATTCTCAGCTGGGAATTCTTGGAAAATTTGTGGAATGGTTCATGATGCCTGAACAAGGCCAAGAGAGAACGAGGAGGGAGGAAGTAGGTAAGAAGGCACAGCCCAATGTAACTAGAGTATTCTGAAACAGGTTAAAGGTAGGTTTTGGAGCGTTCTACATTCCTGGCTAAGGAGTTTGTGTTTTATCTAGACCACAGTGAGTTACTGAAGTTTCAATGCAAAGGAGAGACCTGGTCAAACTTGAACATTAGAAAAATAATTTTGAAAGTTATGAGGAAGATTGACTAGAGAAGGCAGAGGCAAGCGAAGGCTAGAGTGTAAGCAAGAGGATAAATTATGTCTGTGTTGGAATATAAGCAATGAGAAATGAAAAAGATACTGTGAAAATAAACTTGGTGGGATTTGCAACTGTTTGTTTATTGGGGAAGGGGGGGGGAGAGGGGGGAAGGAGGGCGCCAAGAAAAAGAGCAGTCAAAGCTAACACTGAGGTTTCTAGCCTGATTGACTTAGATGATGGTGCTGCCATTGAAAATAAGAAAGGAGAAGGGACAGATTTTGGGAGGGAAGATGATAGTCATACTGAATGAATGACAATAGGAAATTTAAGGTGAAGGAAATGGAACACCCAGCTGGAGATGCAGGACTGGAATTCAAGTGTTTACAGCATGAGATAGACTGACAAGGGAAAGAGTGTAAAGAGGGACAACCCATAAGGCTCTCATCAAATAAGATATGAAATTATACTTGTAAGGAAAGTTCCTGGTAACTTTAAAACTCCTATAGAATGTGTACTATTGTTAATATTTATATAGCATTTGGGAGAACTGAGGTATTATTTTCAGATAACCAAAGTTATCTCTAAAAAACAAAAATTCTTATATTTCCATCTCTTTCAATAAATTCCTATTGTATATTCTTTATTTTCTAATTAATAATATCCATACATCACTTTAAAGTATGTAAAGCATATATATCTTATTTGAGCCTCTCAACAACCTTTGAGGGAGGTGGTATCATTCCTGTTTTAGTTATTAAGAAACAAAGGCTGACTTGACCAGGACATACTAAAATGTCTCAAGTAAGATTTAAATTCAAGTTTTCCTGACTCCAAGCTCAATATTCTTTCTACTCTGCTAGCTCCTTACTCTCTCTTCAGGAAATAACTTCACTTTTTGATGACTCATGGTCATCATTCTGAACATCAGTCTTGATCCACATTTTGATGGTAATGTCTTCAAGGACATTGAGGCTCACAGGTCCTTTCCCCCTAGGCCAAATGGTTCTAAATTGGTACATTTTTTTACTTCTTTACTGTTTTTTGGTCTATTTTCTGTCTTTTTCTCAATGTCACTTTCCTTGTGTCTCACTACACTGCCTACTTCTAGAAACTTGTCATTGGTAGTTTCTAGCCTGCTGTGGGCTGAGAATCTACCAAAATGGCTTCATTCAGATGATAAATCCATAATGAATGATGATGTAAGGAGCTCTCCCATGAGTCAAGGAGCATTGAACATTGATATACTGCTGCCTTAGTGACAACAATATTTGATTGCTCAAAGAGCTTTGTGAAACTTCTCTTGAGCTATGTTCTAGATCATGGAAGTTACTAGGTATGTGATGAATAAGCAAATTTATATAATAAATCAGCAAAAGGATATGGTTGAAAAAAAACCATTAAAATTTATTTTTATCTTTGACTTGCAAACTAGTTCTTCAGAAAGAATAGCTGACATTGAAGTAACTTTTGTAAGCGAGACACACAAGTCATCCATATAGAAACCCAGCTTTTTAAGCAGTCGTAGGTGAGGGAACGGAATGAAGGTCTCAATGAGTCACGGGTTCTATTAGCAATAGATATTGCTTCTGAGATCATCCCAAATGCAACCTCTCTGATATTTCATCCCCAGAAGATAGATGGAGAATTTTATTGCCCAAATTCCTAGCTTTGCCGTAAGCTCTCCAGATTCTCTGTCACTAACATAATCGGTTGTTTTTTTTTTTAAAAACATATAGTTATGGAGGAGAATCTCAATTATTTTGTGGGGCCATTTCTATTCATAGAAGCAAGGACGAGAAATGTCTAAAAAGTGATTTATTGAAAAACAAAGTCTAGAGATTTTATATTGTATGAAGGTTTTTAAAGAAAAGAAGTAGATCCCACGAAATGAGATAATTGCCCCTTTCTTTTCAAGGTTTTGCACTTTGTAGCAATACCATCTCATTTTTATCCCAATATTCTTAAAAAAATTCTTTTGGACTCTATTTTGAAGAGATGCCAGGAAACCTATTCAAATGAGTACTTCTTTGTGGTGCTCACTCCAAGAGCAATAGTCAGGAGAGGAGAATGGTAAGTCATAAGGCACTGTGGTATAGAAAAGGTCAACAATGTGGGAATCAGAGCACTTGCATTCAATTCAATTCTTACTTCTACCACTAAATGTGTGACCTTGGGAAGGTTACATCATTTTCCCCTGCCTTTGTCAAAAGAAGGAAAGTAGGGCTAGATGGCCTCCCTATGCTTCCATTCAGCTAGTTCTAAATTTATGAACATGGATTTCCAATGGTCACCATTATTTCCAATTTCCCCAAAATATTTCTGGGAAACCTTGGATTACTTTAAAACTACCAAACACTGATATTTCGAAATGCAGAAAACTACTTCATAGAAGTTACTTACTAGCATATACTGGGGATGAAAAAAAAAGGAACACTAACCCTTCTTTTAAAATATCAGAATAATAGGTACCAATTGGTTGAAAACCAAAAAAGCAATAATTTATTCTCTACTAAAATGCCCTTTTATCTGAAAATGATGGCCTCTATTTTTGGCAGCTCTAAGTTATTAGATTCCCAGACATTAACCACATTCAGAAGCCATTCAAAACAGATTAATATCATCACCAGATGGGTGTGTTCCCTCTCTACCATCTTAAACAAGTAGCTCTACCCTTGATGTTTTGATCACTGGCAAGATGCAATAGGAATAAAAAGCTAACACAGCCAAAATCACAGTGCTGTAAATATGCAGTGCAACTGGTAAAAAATGCCCTTCAAAAATCATCAGGTCTTACTTACCTTAGATACATAACTGGTGCTTTGCATTCAGGCTAAGGTAGGAATGTTTAAAACTCAAGAAACTTAAAATCCTTATGGAATGAATTAGGTAGACAATAACTGATTCAACAACCCTGTTCCTCACTTTCTATTAGCTTCTATCTCCATTACTTCCAATCCTCCCACATCTCCACCCTCCAAAAAAAAAAAAAAAAAGTGAAAATTCTTAAAACTATTTGTCCAAACAAAAGCTAACTGTCTGGTCATATTCATACTTTTAAAACGAGGTGACTATCATTTAAATCCTGTTTCATAATAACAAATTTGCTACACAGCATGAGCCCTGAGAATCTCTTCCTTTGTGAGACAATGGCAAAGGAGCCTAAGTACAATCTAAATCACAGGTTTAAATATCCCAAAGGCCTTGCCCACATTACATCCTGAAGCATCCAGGAACATGGCTGGAGTATAATTTCCCCAAACAATGCAAGCAGACAATCAGGTACACATACCAAAACCCAATCAAGCTCGCAAAAATCTGTTGCAGATGAATTCAGAGGCCCTTGGAGGGGAAGTGCTAGAAAAGCATAAAGCAATAATATTAACAACAATTTCTCAAGTTACCTGCAGAACATTTTCTGAACATGGTTTATAAGTGTGCTGAATGTAAGCATAATGTCAGAAAACAAACACCGGAACACACTATCTAATAATAATTCAAAACAACCAAGATGGTCCCTTCGGGTTTCCAAAAGTTTTTCACCAAGAACACCAAAAAGTGTTAATGTTTTTTAATGCTCTATGTCTGAAGTGTGATTTATGTAGAGAACTACTATTCTGCAATTTTTATACTTCAAGTGTCATCCAGGACCACTGCGAGGTTAAGTTTAAATCAAATTCTTCAGTTTGTTTTTTCCAATGGATGTAATCATATCCCAGAAATAAAGCAAATGAAACAAGACAAAGAATCAAGAATCTTCCAAGTTGGAAAATATTGGAGAAGTCATCAAGTCTAGCCCATAACTATATAAGAAACTGCTATATAACATAACTAACAAATGGGTTTCTGGCATTTGCTTGCATAGCCCACCAAAAAGACGAATAAATAGAATCATAAATTTAGAGCTGGAAAGGACCTTTGAAGGTCTTCCAATTTAATTCTCTCCATTGGGGTAACTACAATTGTCAAAATTTTTTTCTTTATTTCATTGCTTCATTTGCTTTTATGCAATTTCTATCTGTCATTCCTTATCCTCTTCTTTAGGGTCAAAACAGAACAAGTTGAATCCTTTTTTCTATATGACAAGCCTCAAAATTAGCTACCATGACATGATAACATATACTTCTTTATAATACAAATCCTAAGTTCCTTCAACTGATGTTGCTAGGTCATGACTCTTCATATCTCTATCAACTTCTTCTAGATGCTCTTTAATACATAAATGCCCTTCCTGAAATGTGGTGCTTGAAACTAAAAAATTCCAAATGAGACTACCAAATATGCACTCCTGGTCCTTGGGCAACTGTGCCCCCCTCTCTTTTAATGTGTCCTTGCTTAATATCAACTTTCCTGGATACCATATCTCACACCATTTACTCATATCAGACATGTAGTACACTAAAATCCCAAGATTTTCTTTCCTAAATGAATTTCTATCTTGGCTAAACTTTTCCCTTACTTCTCCTTTTCAAGCACAGGGTAAGACTTCATATGTGTTCTTAATAATGCATACTAAGGGAAGCAGTGGTTAAAATGAAAATAAAACTTTTGAGGAGATATAATATAAAAAAATAGAGAAAGAAAAGAAACAGAAAAAAGTAGGATTGAGTTAGCAATCCTAACTATGAATGTGAATGGGATAAACTCACCCATAAAACAAAACAAAACAGCAAAATGAATTAGAAACCAGAACACAACAATATATTGTGCACAAGCGATAGAGTGGAAACAAAACACAGAATTAAAATAAGAGGCTGAAGCAGAATCTTTTATATGTCAATAAATGGATGAATGAATGAATGAATGAATAATGAGACAATGATAACAATAATGATCTCAGAAGATAACAGTAATGATCTCAGGCAAAAGCAGAAACAGATCTAATTAAGAGATTCAGAAAAACTACATTTTGCTAAAAGGTACCACAGACAATTAACATAAAAAAAATGTATGAGTTTCTCTGATAAGGGTCTCATTTTTCAAATACATAGAGAATTAAGTCAAATTTATAAAAATAAGCCATTCCCCAACTGATACAAATAATGGTCAAAGGATATAAACAGACAGTTTTGAAAAGAAGAAATCAAAGATATCTATGGCCATGTGAAAAAATGCTCTAAATTATTATTGATTAGAGAAAAGAAAATTAAATCACCCCTGATATATCACCTGACACCTATAACAAATGCTTAAAGGGATGAGAGAAGTTAGGTATACTAATACGCTGTTGGTGGTCTTGTGAACTGGTCCAATCATTCTGAAGACTAATTTGGAACTATAGCCAAAAAAGAGATCAAACTGTGCATACTCTTCTTGATTCAGCAATACCACTAATAGGCCTGTACCTCAACGATATCAATGGAAAGGGAGCTATTTGTACAAAAAGATTCAGAGCACCTCTTTTTGAAGTGGCAAAGAACTGGAAATCTAGGAGATGCTCATCAAAAGGGGACTGGCTGAACAAAATGTAGCATATGATTATGATGGAGTTCTCTCTATTGTGCTATAAAAAATGATGAAGGGTGTGGCTTTAGGTGGAAAAACATGGCAAAACCTGAAGGAATGAAGGCAAAGTGGAAAGAACTAGGAAATAATTATGCAAAGTAAAAATAACGTTGTAATGATGATGATTGAACTACAAATTGACTGCTCTGATCAATACCATGATCCAAGGCAATTCCAAAGAACTCATGATAAAAAATAAAAAAATGCAATCTACCTCCAGGAAGAGAATTGATGAATTCTAAGTAAGTACTAAAGTATAATTTTCTTGCTTTTTAAAATTTTTTTTGCTTTTGGGGGGAAATATGGCTAATATGGAAATCTTTTGCATAATTTCACATGTATAATTCATATCATTTTGCTTGCCACTTCAGTGGGAGAGGAGGGTAGGAGGGAGGGAGGGAGGGAATCTAGAACTAAATTTAAAAAGAAAAGAAGGTTAAAAGTAAATGAATAATAAACTTTAGGGAAAATAAGAAAATGGCATGAGTAAAGGCATGGAAAAAGAAAGAAAAACAAAAGTCTATAAGGAAAAAAAGTTGCCTAAAAGAGACAATTAAACCATAATTGGATAGCTATGGGGGGGGGGGGGGGAGGCTTTAAGATTTTTAGGCCTAGGATCATGCATAGGACTTCTAATCAAAGAGCCATTCTATAGTCCAGGTCAGTTTAGAGAAGCTACCTAGTAAAATCCAAGAAACTCATTGCCATCCAAGTTCCCAGATGTTCCAAAATATATCCATAGACCCTCAGATTAAGAATCCATGACCTCAAGTCTTTCATTTTACAAAAAAAAAACGTTTCCCACTGTAACCAGTAGAGCAAATTCATAGTCATTACTACAGAATGCAAACTGTGTAGACAAATGAATATGCTTCTAATCAGACTCAAGAGAACTTTACCAAGAATATAGTATAATAACATAATAGGATAAGTACCACCCAAACAGAAGCTCATGAAGTCACTATAGATGGCAAACACAAATTGCTCTAGCAGAGAGGGAAGAAAACCATCCACCAAGCAATCATCCTAAATTCTACCAGGGAAAATAAAGATGCTAAGGATAATTTGGTTTTATAGACAGAGTGACCATATAAAAACAAAAATACTTTCTCTAAACTAATTTTGACCATGGCATATATGTATCTAGAACAAATGGCTGCTTTGAGTAGGATTTTATTCCATAAATTAAGGATGGAAGTTTTAAGAAATGTTAAAAAATTCCAACCAAGTAACAGTGATGTAAATTGTGTGCAGACTGAGAAATGTTAAACAGTTTAATTTAGGTGGAGCTCTCCATAGTGCTGGATGCTTGTGGAAAAAGAAATAGATGTTCTTAGCAATTTGAAAGTACATTCCTGTCAGAAACATCCTTGGTGACATCCAAATCAATGTCTATCTCCCTTTGGTAACTGTTATCACCGAAAGGCAATGGGGCATTTGAAGGGTAGCAGGGGGACAAAAAGCTAGAGAAAGATTTCCTTAATCTACCCTTTTGACATTAAAGTGAAATGAAACTTAAAAAGTACAACCACAAGTATGCACAGCAGCTCCTATAATCTGAGCACTTTTGATAGAAGGCTTGGCATCACGATTAGGATAGGACTTGATCCATCTTCATTATGGAAACCTATAAAATTTTTGACAAGTCCTGAAACAGAGAGAATACCCTTGTAATAGAAACATAGGTTGCAACATGAAAAAGCATGAATCCAAATCCAGGCAAAATTAGCCTCCACATTTTTAGGCTAACGGAGAGAGAAGTTTTTGTATTTTTTTTTTAAGTGAGTCTCAACTTTGTCCCACTAAAAAAATTATTTAGCATTTTCCTCATCTTAGCAGTCATATTCTCACCACTTCAGGTATGAAAATGGTGATATACAAGTTTAAAATCCTTTGTACATTGTGTTGATAAGGTCCGTTTAGGAACAGAATTAAACTAATGACCCTTATGTTTAGCTATAGACACACATACACATAGATGTATCCATGCATGTTTAAAAAAAAAGATCAACTAAAATTATCAGACTGCCCTATTTCTCCTGAGTTACAATAAAGTTCCTTATGGCTTCCTTTCTTCTTAGAAGACCTCAATGAAAAGGTAAGTGATTATTTTCTCCTTTTCTGATAACTTGACCAAACCATAACAGCCCATACCATACCAGTCAGGAAGAATAAACATCATATAACAGAATAGATGCCTTTGAATAGAAATCAGCATGCATTCTGCCATGCATTCTCTTAAATGCAAATAACCAACAGCTAATCAAAATTATTTGAATAGTCCATTATGACAGTCACATGGGTGGCATTAGTGTCTAGAATGTTGAGTTCAAAAAGAATTAAGGCACTTCCTAGTTGTGTAACCTGCTCTTCCTAGACTTAGTTTCCTCACCTGATAAATCTATTTAATAATAAATAGCACCAGTTTCATAGAGTTCTTGATCAAATAAGGAAATACTTGTAAAGTGTTTTGCAATCCTTCAAAAGATACATTTACTATGAGTACCACTGTTGGGGGGGGGGGGGGGGGTGATTCCTTAGTTGTTCTCCTTGGTATTTGATTTTCTAATATTTTGTGTCTGAGTATTTACCAATCATGTGTTTTCTAAGAGTTCACCCTCCTATTCTTCAACTAACAGCATTGTCTCCCTGTATTTTGAAACTTAAGGCCCTAGTGAAGCTACCTAGGGAAATCTTGCATGTCTCACATTTATGAATGGTGAGAAAATAAAAGAATTAATCTTTGAAAGAAAAAATGACTCAAAAGAAAAGCAGAAATTTTGGCTTCAAAACACAGATGTCCTCACACTTAAGTATGTGGTATTTTTTCAATCTCTGAGACAGTCAGAAAGAAGAAGAAGAATTTTGGAGGTGATTTTTACAAAGATTTAAAGTAGTTCTGAATCTTCAGAAATTGTGGACTACCTGTTTTGCTAAGCACAGGTATCAAGAGTAGTAGGAATATAATATATGGACAGGTGCTCAGAAGTTAACTTTTCTATAAAATTTTGTTGTTGATACAATGGAAATCTGAGCTAAAACCCAGAGCACTCAATGACAGCTCCTTAACCACAGATGTTTAGCCCAATATACCTACAGTGATGCATTGACCAAAATTTCTCTTGAGCCTTCAATGGCAAACACTTAGAAAAGAAACCAAACTTGAGCTTCTTTCTAAGGAGAGAAAAGTGACCATTTGGCAGTACATTAAGGGGGAAATGAAACTGGATTGATGCTTTAGCCAGGGAGTTAATGAGCTGCAGATCACGGGCATCTCCATATAAAAACGTGTGTGTGTGTGTGTGTGTGTGTGTGTGTGTGTGTGTGTGTGTGTGTTATGAAATTACTCTACAAAAGATTGCCTAAGCAAATTTACAATGAAAAACAACATCAAAACACCAAGGAAGTAGAATGAATATGAATATGAAATGTACTTAAACACCCAAGATGTTGTTAATTTAGAAAAGAAATCCCTAATAAAAATTCAACCCATTGCTTCTTTTACTAAAGGGCAACAACAATAAGCATCTAAAAGTCCTTCTCCTAACAAAATATATGCTTTGTTTCTGCAAACAAGCATAACCACACAGAACAGATCAGCAATTGTCACTACAGGCATGCTGATAACATGGAAAAATCCATCAGTACATCTTCAAAGGATGGAACTAAACATATAACACCTGGAGATGAACAAGAAAAATTCCGACAGGGCCAGTGGGTCTCTAAAGAGCAGTTTTTTAACTGGTCCACAGGCTAATAAGAGCATTTATAAACTGTAAGCAGCCAATATGCTACCAGGAGGAACATTCATCACATTAACATGCCTTTAAAGTCGAGGGCTTGTCCACATGTTCTCTGGAGTTCCTATTAGAATGTTAATTGTTCATACTAAAGAAAAGGAGACATAAGGAATGGCTTCTACCATCATGTGTTAAGTTTATTTTTGTTCTTCTGACCAGTTCCCAAGGGGCAGGAGGCTAATGACTGTTCTTCATCATCAACTGCACAGGATATTTACATCCATCCTGTAACCATGACAGCTGTGTCACTAATTCCCTAACTGCTTCCACCACATGAACCAATCATCTGGCATGAAGCTGCAAGATGGAGTGCCCTGCAGTCATTATTCACCAAGCACTTTCATTAACAAACTGCCCTTAATTACAGCGGTAATTGCAAAATTATTTCATAGCAGCAATTATTCTTCTCAGCCAATCCAAGCTATTTAAGTAGGACACTGCCTATGAAAATGGCATTAGGCCAACTTATCTATGACCAAAGGTGTGTTTTTAATTGTACTACAAACTTAGTTTCAAAACATTGCATCAGATAGCTTTGAAATTAGACATCCTATTAAGAACAGACATAAGCGCAGAGACACAAAATGTTTTTTTAAAAAGTAAAACTTAACTTTAAAAAAAAAAAAAGCTAGCTTTCCTGTAATCTTCTTTCTATTTTTAGAGTGAAGACAAAAGGCATTCATAACTTGAACAGTAAATACCTAGACTGATGTCTAGCAAAACAGAAGTAATGAGCTTCCAAGAGAGCTAAACTTGTCCTTGAGGAGAGTAGGGCAAAACAGCATAGTATCCTTTAGGGACTTCATCAACATCACCCAAAGCCTCTTGTACTTCTCCAAGTCCTTTAGCCTTTCAATTTTATCCACTTCAGTATTGAGTTACTATGTAGTATATATAAATGCAAAACTATCAGCTTTAAACTAAACTACTGTGGGACTTTTCAGAAATCACACCTTGATGTTCAGGGAGAAAGTTTGTTGGAAGGACTACAAATCAGCCAAACTACCTTCCAATTCATCAGTAGTGCCCCTGAAGGTGAATCCAGAGGCAGGGGGATGACTGTCTTATTAATAGATGACATCTGACAGAAGCCTTTATATTCAGGGAATCTCTACCACCTTGAATGTTTATAACTTGCTATTTTCTATCTAATAATTAATTCAACAAATATATTTAAGTGCTTGTTTGGTTTGGTTCACTGTCCTTTCCTCTCTTTTGCTTTGTTGTAGGGTAAAAGCCAAATCGTTCATTGGAGTCACCATTTCTATTTGTAGAGGAGCTCTCTGCCTCAGATACCCCTTTTCTGTCCCCTTTAAGTAAGTTTATGTTGGTCAGTATACATCACTTTTTGTATGTCATCTGGAATTGTTTTGCTTTGAGGAAGGAATTATAAAAAATATATTCTAAAACTATCACATAATTAGTAAAAATTCATCTAGAATTGTCAAAGGAAAAACTTTTATGGTTAAATGAATATTCTGAATAACAAAGTAATAAATGTATGTCTGTATGATGAACCATTCCTCACATGATAACAAGTTTCAACTAAAAAAGCTATTTTCTTTGCTCCCCACGAAAAACTATAAAACTTTAGAAAAACTACAAAAATTGCTCTTCAGCTTCATAGAATAGTGCAGTATATTCTGGAAACGACAGGAATTCTAAAGTCAAGATCTCAAAAACAGATTATCTGGAAGGGGAATACAGTTAATGCTAAAAAGACTATACCCTTAAAAATAAAAATAATTTTGGACCTTTAATTTGGTGAACTTTCAAAGGGAGCCATGGATTTTTTCCAAAAGAAAATTTATGGCCTCCAGTTTAAATAAATTTTTTGAAGTTTAAGATTTAACTAGAATCCCAAATCGAGTCATCAGAGCAAAGAGATAAGACAAATGGATTATTTTATCTGTAGCAACTACAGCTATATTTAAAAAAACCTCATAGATCACACTTTTAACAACATTACAGCCAGTAAGTGAATGTATTTCATTTTGATGATTTCAAATACTGCATTAATGAGAAAAATTGAAGCATATTATCCCATGATCTAAAATATTGTGCAATTACAAGTTTTATGCCAGCTTTCAAATAATTCACTTCTTCAAATACATTAAAGGGAAAAGAAACTGAGATAGACAGATAGTCCCTGTCTTACCAATAGGAGAAATAGTGACTCCAATGAACAATTTGGCTTTCTCCCTAAAGATTTGCTGCTTGGTGAGGTACACTTGGATTAATCTTATGTTCTTTGTAATTCGGTACGTTTTTTTTAACATTCTCCATCCAGTGATATCACTACCTGTAAGCATACTCTTGTGAAAAGAATGCATATTGTAGGACACTCTAGACTCTCCGTAGTCACTAAAAGCAAACACAATAAAACAACCTGCCATAAATTCAGCTCTTCTCCATTTACAGAATCTCTTTCTAGCACTTTAAAACATGCAAATCATATTCCAATGCATTCTTAATGTTTGACCCAGATTACATAAAAGAATACCAGGGTAATAAAAATCTTCATGTACTTTATTTGCAAACACTGCATAGTAAAGAAGGGTGATAAAACACTACAACCACTATTTCATGGATTCCTTATGTCTTCTCTTTCTAATGTTCCAATCCCAATCATTACTAACTGCTAGAGCCTCCCGTGATATCTGGGTATTAGGCCTGTTTTAAAATGCACTCCAAGAGTTTCTAATGAGTTAAGGAACTGTTAAAACCACATGTTTACCTTCCTGGTAATTTTGCAACAATGATGTGACACTTTGGGCAAAGTATCCTATAGGGTTCCTGCGTTTCTTGAGGAAACCAGAGGTAGGCAATAATCACCCACAAATGTACCATCTGCTGCATCTTATTACTTAATTAAACTAAAACTAGGAACACTCCTTAATTTTCAAAGCTCATAAAAATAAAGGTCATGACAAAACATTGACATCCCACATCTTCCACATTCCACAGTTTACCAGAATGAATTTTGTCGATCCATCACTCAAAAAAAAAAAAAAAAAAAAAACCCCACACTATCTCGTTGACGTCAAAGAGTAACATAATTCTCTCAGGCTGACATCAGATCAATGGCACAACTCTTGAACTGACAGTGTGAGTGAGCAGAATGTTAAGTTCTAAGCTATTGTTTGTTCACCTCCCTCCTGTTGCAATGTCAGCTCAAGAGGCTCTTGAATGTATCTAAAAGATGACCCATTATTGCATGGCAATATTGGTGACCTCTTCATTATCATCTGGAGAACTTTCAATTGTCAGTAATTTGGGGGACCATGACACCTGGTGGGGACGCTTGAAACACTATGCTTACCACTGGATTCTGCTCAGGACACTGACATATTCCTTTTTATACTTTCCTCATTCCTCTACCATTCTCCTACATTCATATGGGAAACCCTATTATGATAATAACTCTGACTCGAGCAAATATGTAATGGCTAATTGGAGTTAAAACTTCAAAGCATAATTTAAGAAATTGTAGGAGTTTAGGCTGACTAGTTAGCTCTTTTTAATAAACAACCAGCTTCATAAATCTTACTTTTTTCTCTTTGAAATGGGAGATTATTGATGAAAATCTATGTATATTATAAGACTTCATGTAGGTGGCTTGGCAAAAGATGAGTCACAGAAAATTCAAGAGGATTGAGATTGTGGCCAGAAGAATAAAAACTGAAATTAAAATTCAGAAGAAACTAAAAGAAAGGATCTAAAAAAGGAAGGAGTGAGGGGGAAAACAAAGACGTGACTAAAACACTGATAAAGGAGTATGGCTGGTGGAAAGATACTCCTCTAACAAACACTAAAGAAAGTACATCTGTAACTTTATGTTATAGTTGTTTAATCGGTTAAATCCAAAAGGGAAATGTATATATATGGATGGTCTGTATCATTCATCTGAGCCTGCAAAGACTTCCTTTTAGAAGGAGCACATTTGAAAGCACATTTTTAGTACCAAAGGCTTCACCCAGGACCAAGTTCCTCTGGGAACAGATTCCTCTGAAACAACAGATAGAACGGGATTTGGTCAGTGTTCAGGCAGTTGGTGCTTGGGCTCAGAAGAGGAATGGATTCACCTCGGGTCCAGGACACTTCCTAGCTATTGATATGTCCAAGTTACTCTTCATGAGTGTAAAATTGGGCTACTAACACTAGTAGTGCCTACCTCTATGGATTGTAAGAAGAATAAAAACCCTTTGGAAAATTGCAAGCACTGTATAAATGTTCGTGATTGTCATCGTTGTTGTCCAATCTGTTTACAAACGAGTTATTGATGGAATTAATTCATTTTTACATCCCCCCCTTGAAAAAAATCATACAAATTAGGATTCAATATATAGTTGTATTTTCTGTTTCCTCATAGGGTGAGGTCCTAAAAGCTATGTCATGCTGACAAATAAAAATAATAAAAGCATGTTAATTCTTTAACATTTGTAAAGATCCCCTATTCTCCCCCACCCCCCTCACCCCCAGATTCTCTGGCACAGAATGCCTCATTTTAATCTTTCCTTCCCATACACATGGTTTTAAATTTCCTATTACACTGGCCACTTCTTTATCTTTAACATTATATTACTCATTAAAATATAGCCATACTGCTTTGGATACTATTCATTCCATAGAAACAAAAGGAAAACAAAACTCCATTTACCTTAAATGCTATATATAAATACTCTCTCCCACCCACCCGGTCCCCGCCAGGACCATTCCTGGTTCTCTCTGGTCTAGAGATTGGCAGCAGGCCTGACTGAGGAGTCAGAAGGAAATCGGGTTGTCAAGGCCTCTCTCTCCCTGCCCAACGCAACGTTCTCTACCTAGAACCCAAGAACACTGTCTGCTCACGGGAAACCTCGCAAACACTCTCAGGAGTACCAAAACCCAGGGTGGGGGCTTCCTCATGCAGGGGAGGCACTTCATTAGGATTTGTTGGCTACAGATGAGCTGAGCCTGGCTGCAGGCAAAATGACAAAGGGGCTCCCTTGCTTCCTGTAGGTGGAGCCAAACTCCTGGGAGAAAGAAGGCATGCAGAGAAAAAAAGGTCTAAGAATGTGGCTCGGTCCAAGTTCTAAAGGACCTATGGGAGCAAGTTGGCCCTGTCTCGTCCTACCTAGGGCTGGGCAGCCTTTGCTTGTCTGAAGTGAGTCACCTCCTGCCACACTGTTTGTAGGTATGGACTGGCCAGATTTAGAAAGACAACCAGCAGAGCTCGAGTGTCCTACACATAAATATGGTACTTATTTACTGATGGTATCTATAAAGTATTTTTCAAAGGAAAAATAACACTTAAAGCCACCAGGATCCTTTACATCAAAATCTATATATACTTAAAAAAAAAAACAAAAACATAATCCATCAGGCAAACTCATTTTACCTATAAACTGTATTTGGGCATATGTAAAACTCCAATTACAATGCCTGAACATTTCATAGAGCTCTAAAAGTTCCTGGGTGGAAAAGGGGGTGGGGACTTGGGGGAGCATAAACTCCAAAGGCAGAAATGGAATGCCAGATTTATGTGAATGAAGGTGCCAGTGTGGCGTATGACACTCATCTCCCAACGTCCCTGCTCGGGAAGGCAGCCGCAGCCTCTAGCCGTAACGGAGGCCTCAGTAAGGGTCCTCACCCCACAAGGAACACTGCGGTTTGGATGGGCAGGGAGACGGGAAATGGAGAGGCACAAGACAGGACAACAGGCCCCTGGTCACAGCATTCACTATCACGCTCTAGTACTCCCCCTATCTCAGGAGAAGAACAGAATTTGAGATTTTATAACAAACAAACATTTCCTGCCAACCTTCTAAAATTTTAAACAGCTGCAGCCAAGACTGACTTCCAATCGGCACAATTATATAAGGCCAAGCATTGCATTGTTCTCATTTTTGGAGCTTTGTTTCCAGCTCGCTCATTAATCTTTCAGTCTTTTCCCATCTCTGTCTGACGATAACTGCCCTGAATTTATCCAAGCCTACGGTATGCCAGGCTCACTGGTGTCTAAATCACTGAGAGCTGAACACACATTCTCCTCGTGGGACTGAACACTTCCATCAGAAAGAACCAATCACAGTTTAGCGGAGGTAAACCTCTTTTTAATTGTATTCTATGATACTAACAGGCATTCATTACACATGGACCTTAAAACAAGATTTGCTCTTGGCTGCTCATAATTGTATTTCTATAGCAGTTTAAACCGTTGGCACCTGCAATTGCTAGCAGGCCTGAGCTAAGAATTTCTATTATCCCAGTTTCAAGGGTTACATTTAAAATAAAACTCAAAGGGGCAAAACATTACATATACACATATTTACACAAATTAAATACTATGCACAAGTCAATACCTTCTGCACACAAAACTACATTAAACTCAATTAGCCCTAAGCAAAACTAGAAAGCAGGTTTTTTGAAAATCCTGATGCTGTTTCATATACCAAAGGCTATAAAAGCAACCATCCTATTTAGGTCTACAGAACTGCCAATAAATGATTTTATCATTATTACTGTACTACTAAATTAACTCAAATTAGCATATAATATAACCCAATTAATTTAAACATAGGTATGCAAGTAAAAACCTTCTGTGTTTATAAATAAAGGATGACATTTTAAGCAGATTAATGGAAGACCTTGGGTAATCTTGGACTTCTCATAGAATAGTTTTCTTTATGATAACCTAGCAAAAATCAACCAACTGGATCTAACGTACATTGTCCCACTTGTTATGGTTTCCTACTTGATTATGACCAAAATTAAATTATACAAATATTTCACTAAATATCTTCTCGAACCTTATAAATATTAATATGAACTCAATCTCCTATGTGCCCAGCATTTAAAAATCCATTTAAAAATCTGGGAAACTAATTTAAGATTTCCATCTAGAATACAAATGAGCAAGTCGTCTTCTGCGCTCTGTTTTGCTCAGCACCCATATCTGCACATTTAGTGCTGAATGTCAGTTGGTAGCACTTAAAGATGATGAATATTAAAAGCGTGCTCCTGCCTAACATATTAGAGCTATGCAACCATTGGATGTGTCATAGCCTGCATTTTCAATGAATAAACTACTACCTTTAAGACACCAAAGAAATCTGCAAATTCCCAGAGCTACTACTATACAAGGCCCACGAAAAGGGGAAATTTAAACTTTTATATGTGCCACCCAAAAGGATCTGAAGGTATGATCTTGAGTTTTTCTCTAAAACAAAACAAAATGAAAAAACTTGTCACCTTGTAGCATTATTTGAATTTGAATAATGAAGGGTTTTATTAGTTGGGTGGAGCCATTCCACGAAACATAAACACTCAACTTCCCAGGAAAACTGCCTGCAAGCATCACATGTACAAAGCAGCGCTGTAACACACTGTTTGGTGTGCAAGGTAGGACCTGCTTATGGTTTGTTGAGGTAGTGTCCAGAGGTAGAAATCTTGCTTCTGGACACTTTTCTCCTTCAGAAAACTAAACAAAAAAAATGCATTTCCGGCTTTGAATAAACAAGAGAGTAACTCTAATCTTTCTTCTGACTAAATGACTACAAAGACTTGTTGGTAACATCCCTTTTAAATGCAGAAGACCCAAATCTCTGAAATTCAGCAATCTGTTCCCTTCTTCATGGTCAGGCCCCTAGTTGTAGAGTTCAGTTCAATTCAACAAATATTTTATAAGGGTATACTGTCTTATTCACATAGTGTTAGGCTGGGAAAGACACAAAATCTGGATGCCCTGATGAGGTTCATAGTCTATAGTAAGATGTAACATACATACACAAATTGAGTTATCAGTGATGCAGAACACAATACCATGGGAGGTGAGAATGCCTTGACCAAGGGATTACAGAAAGGCTACACGGAGATTTTTTTTAAGGGTCAAGTTAAAAAGATGAAGAAAAGGGAGGATATGAGTCATTTTAAGGCCTGAGTAAAGATACAAGGTCAGGAAGGAATATGGAGTCTGGAGAACAGGGAGCTTAAAAAATAGAGACTCTCCCGGTTTGGCTGAAGCATAGTTCATACATCACAGAGATAAGAATGGAAAGAGAAGGCAGCTCCAGATTGACAGAGGTACTTTAACTCTAAGCAAAGGAGCCTGAAATTTACTCAACAGACAAGAGGGAACCACTGAAAACTTTTGCGCAAAAGGGAAACGATAAAATACATTATGCACAAAGATTAGCCTGGCAGCTCTATAAAGTATAGATGTAAAGGTAGGGAGGAACATTAGAGGGCTACAGTGCAATGGAGGAGGGAAGTCATGACAGAATGAAGGCTCTGTTAATGTGGTGGCAGTAAGAATAAATAATAATGATGATAATAACATAGCTGACAACCACAGAGAGCTTCCAGTTGGCACAGTGATTTGCTCAGGCACTATCATTTGATCTTCTCTTCAAACCTGAGAGATAGAATGTGGAGGTATCATTAGCCCCATTTTACAGTGAGGCCCAGGGAAGTGAAATGACTGGCCACTAATAAGGTTTGAACCCAGATCTGACCAGAAATCCAGTGATCTTTCTGTAGCATTATAATTCCCTCTTATACAACAGAGAAGAGAAGAATGGACATAAAAGGTGTTCCTACCACTTTTTTATATGTTGTATGGTGCCTTGATTTGCTTGATTAGTAAAAACCTTTCCTATTATTCCAATAGTGTTTTGCTAAGTATTATACCATCCATTCCAGATGGTCCATGGATTCTTGTCTATCCTTGGATTCTGTTATTCAAATGTTCTGACCAAATTACATATTAGGATCTTCCTTCTGAAATGATTTTTTTCAGCCCCATAATCAAATCTATTGACCTCTGATTTCCTACCAAATTGTCAAAATCCTTCTAAAGTTGAAAAAAAAAAATTTTAATTCACCTTTAATGATTCTAAAAAGTAGACATTAAAGCAATCAAATCCATTCTTTTTTCCTTTCTCATCCACTATTCACCACATTACAGAAAAGTCTCAAGATACTTTCATTTACTAAACTATGGCAGATGTTCTTACCAAATTTCAGAGAACTATTCTTTAGCTGTTTCTATTTTTAAAAAAATAGTGGCATATAGGGAAATGATGGATTTGGAGTCAGGGGAAGAAGGTTCTAACCCTGGTTTACTACTTTTTGTAGGATATCTAACCTCACAGGACCTCAACTTCCTGATGTGTAAAATGAGAAGTTTGGACTAAATGACCTCCAAAGTTATTTCCAGCTCTAAATCTATGACATAATATAATATATAAAAGGAAAGGAAACCTAGAAAACCCTTCCCACACTCCCCTGCTCAAGGCCACTTTTTCTAACGAGCAAAATCTGACCTATCCTATGACACGAAAAGGTAGTATTTGGCATCTTTGTACATGCCTCAGCTCCCCATTTAGATGTTAAGTTCCTCAAGGGCAACTGCGATGTTTTATGTATTACTATATGCCCCTACAGCATCCTGCATACAGCTTTGTACATGGGAAGGCAATTAATAAAAATGTTGTTGAATAAATCATCTATTGTTTGAAAAAACAGAGCTGGGCATAAAGAAGCAAAATAAATCAAAATCTTTTTCCAAAACCTATCATACTGTAGAAATGCCATAGCAGCCTAAAAGTTACAAAACAGCTAATACTCAATGTACAACAGCAAACCTCACATGTTGAAGATGTATAAATGGAGGCCCATTGGTGAGGCAAGGATAGCAATTAGACAGAGTTCATTCTCAAATGAACTTCTAACTAATACTATTTTCCCCATTACTTAGAACCTCACAGGATCTTCAGAGTAGAACAGTAAATGTTTTTAGGCAAAGATGTCCCAGTATATTCAACTCAAGAAAGGAGACTCGCATCCCTCATACACATATTTCTATCATATCTGTAAAGCTTGCCATTATATGACTTAGTTAATTTTAAAGAAACTTAAAGGACTAAAAAGTAAGCACTTTGTTCAGGTTTATTCCAAATAATGTCCTAAACTTGCAATTCCAATGATTCTCCATCCAATTGATGATTCCTGCTATAATAAAGAATTCATGAACCATGGAACCGACTGACAAAAATAAAATAAATAAATATCATTCACAGCTTAGAAGTAAGAAAAAGCAGTCTCTCAGCCCAATTCCCTATCTCACAAGGGTAAATAGCTTGGGGGGTAAAAGCCAGGTTTCTAGCTAGTCTGTACCTATATTAAAAAATGTGACATCAAAGCTGAATTTTGAATAGAGATATATACCTGGTTAGAAAGGCCCCAAATTTCTGATCAATGTTAAATGACATTAACATACCCCTGGGCAATGCAGAAAAGCAGCATGATTAGATCAGTGAATCTTTCCATACCCCTGTGAGGGAGAGTACTCTGACCACCTCACTAACACATATACTTAACATACAATTTACTAAAAACACATTCTTATATGTCTGCCACTCTGTCAGAAGAAAAACTGTAAATATGAAATTAAGCAACACTTCCCCTCTTTTCCCTTCACAGTTGTAAGCTAAAAAGGACTTTAGATAATCACAAGATAGATGAAATAAAAGAGAAAAACAGCAGAATCGGCCCAGGACAGAATCTGTCATCTCCAGATAGCTTTGCAAACAAGTCCTAAATCTTAACAATACCCTCCAAGAAACATTCATCAGCACAATAAACAAGGGGCAACTAAAGCAATGAGATCCCCAAGGGCCAGTTTAGACCAGGGCCAATTAAAGTCACATTCATTTAATGTACTTTAGAGAAGTACTAACTCCAAATACATTCCATAAACTTATTGGTGCTTCTAACAATGCCTTTCACCTAGTTCCAGTTTAATAAATGAACTGTTCCTTGAAGCCAATGAATTTCAATTTATTTGTACCAAGCTTGCCTATTTTCACCTCAAACCTTTATAACGTAATATAAAGGGGGACAAGCCCGGAGTGAAGAGTTCAAATCTGGCCTCAGCCATTTCCTAGCTGTGTAATTCTCGGCAACTCCCTTCTTCCCAACTACCTAGCTACCTAGGCAACTTGAGAGAGAGAGAGAGAGAGAGAGAGAGAGAGAGAGAGAGAGAG
>NC_058132.1:198702056-198756459 GCF_016433145.1 Gracilinanus agilis
TTTTTTTTCATGTTGTATCCTCTATTAGACTGAGAACTTTTGGAGAGCAGGGACTTGTTTCTTGTCCTTCTCTGTATGCCCAGCACTTAGCATTCTGCCTGGCACACAGAATAGGTGAACAATAAATGATTAGTAAAATTAAAAACCAGCCAGAAGAAGGGACTGATGTGTGTGCGCGTGCCTTTCTTTGCTCAATTTTGGCAAACAGTAGGGGCTTAATAAATGTTTACTGGCTGGTGAGCTTGCCAGAAGTAAGGACCTATCACCTCCCTACAAACCCATGCCCTACTAGGAAACAGATGTAGCCCAAGCATTTCTATCAGTGAGGGAAAACTTGGCAGACATGAGAATGCCAAATCCAAAGACAGCTCACTCTCCTACCTTTTCCAGTCCTGGCCTAAAGACCATATGCTGACTATATCCTGCCCTTGTTGCTCCTTTAGGTCATTGAGTCTTTCTTGGTATGAGTTAAAATGCGCCATTAATAAAAGTACAACTACTTTATGAATAATTATGTCATCTTATTATTGCCTTAAATCTACCTAAATCCTTTAAGTATTATTAATTAATCAAAGTATTTATTCAGTGTCTCCAATACGGAAGACACTGCTCTTTCTGGAAATACAAAGATAAAAAGAAGAAACAATCTCTGCTGTTAGTGGGAAACAACATAATCAAATATCTACCGAAAAGATACAGGGGGCTGGAGAGGAGGAAATAAGCATTTATTAAGCACCAAGTCTATGCCAGATACACAATGCTAAGTATTCTACAAATATAATTTCATTTGATAATGAACTAACAGCTGGAGGAGATGAGGAAAGGGCTTCTTGTAGAAGGCTGGCATATGACCTGAATCATGAAGAAAATTGTGGATTTAAAGAGGCAAAGAAGTGAGGGAAGAATATGTTCTGGACTTTTGGGGAGGGGGTAGGTGAGCAACCAGTGGGTGCCACAAACATGAGGGTGGGAAACAATGCCACAAATGAGGAACAGCAAGAAGGCCAGACTGATAGAATTCCAGGCAACATAAAGGAATGCAATATGTAAAAAGACTGGAAAAATAGTATGGGCCCAGATCATAAAGGATAATGATCTTACTGGTAATAGGAAGCCACTGAAATTTGTTCAGTTAAGAGAACAGCATGGTCAGACCAGATAACTTAGGAAAATCACAGCTATGAATTGGAAAGGGAATAAACAGGGGGCAGGACTCTAAATGGAATACCATTGCAATAGTCAAAGGAAGAAATGGTGAGTGCCTGAATTAGGGTGCCACCCATGTGAATGGAGAAAAGGGAAATGAAGTAAGAGATGCCAGAGAGGGAGAAAAAAAGGAGATTTGGCAAATTATTAAATACATAGGGTGAGGGAAAAAGAGGACTGAGGATAACATCAAGGTTAAAAACTTTAAAAACTGAAAAAATGTTGGTACCCTGAACAAAACTATGAAAATTTGAAAGAGGAAAGGTTTAGGGCAAAAGATGAATTCTCTTTTTGATATACTGATTTTGAGACATCTTTAGAACATCCAGTGGCAATGTTCAAAGTAGTTGTTGATGAAGGGACAAAGCTTAAAGAAGTCTAGAAATGGTTTTACTGGTCTGTGAGTCATCTGCATAGAAATGATAGTTAAGCCACCGGAATCTACTGATATAACCAAATGAGTTATTATATTAAGAAAAGGGCCCACACATTGTCTAGTGGTATTACCTCAGTTAGGGGCATAATGTAGATCCTGAAGAAACAAAAGTGATTGAGAAAGGGCCCTCAAGTCAAAGAATGAAAAGATAGCAGCAGTGACACAAAAACCCAAAGAGGAAAGAGGATGGTTACAAGAGTGTTAAATACAGCAGAGAAGTCAGAGAAGATTGAGAAAAGGCCATTAGACTTAGCATTTAAGAAATCATTGGTTAACTTTGGAGAAAGCAGTTTCAATTGAATGAGATGAAAAGCCAGATTTCAAAGGGTTGAAAATCCTGTGAGGAGAGAAAATGAATGCAATAAGTGGACACAACTTTCTCTAGGAGTTTGGATAAAAAAATGGAGAGAGAGGACAAAAGTCTGAAGAGTTCTAGTAAAGTTTGTGGTTTTTGTTTTTCAGAAGGAATAAAATTTGAGCAAGTTTGAAAGCAGTAAGGAAGAATAGAGATCGAAGACTGAATAATTGTGCAGGAAATCTGTTGAAGAAGAAAGGAGAAAAAATAAAATAGTCTTTTAAATTAAGACAAAAAAAGAAGTGTATAACATGAGCAAGGTTACATGAAGACTGAATAATTATGAAGGAAATCTATTGGAGAAAGGGAAAAAATAAAATATTTTTTAAATTTTTATAATTTAAAAATATTTTATTTAAAGAAGTAAATAAGATAACTAAGAGTGCGTGAAGACTGAATAATTGTGAAAGAAGTCTGTTGAAGAAGGGGAAAATAAAATATTTTAAATTTAAAAAAGAAGTGGATAAGATGATCAATGGTACATAAAGATTAACCAATTGTGAAGGAAAACTGTTGAAGAAGGAAGGAGAAAAAAATAAAATATTTTTTAAATTAAAAAAAGAAGTAGATAACTAAAGGTACATGAAGGTTTAATAATTTTGAAGGAAGTCTGTTGAAGAAAGGGGAAGAAATAATATTTTAATTAAAAAATTGATAAGATGATAGAGAAAAACTAGCTTTTGCAAGGAAATGGATCCCCACTATTTAAGACTATAAAGTAAAGGAGTAGAAAATGTGTGGCTGAAGAGAATCAAGGGGGTTTTGAGATACAGAGAAGGGGAGTAAAAGGAGCTCACAGAAAACAGTTTCTATTTTTTTCAGGAAACTATGAGACAAGTTCCTCGGCTCAAACGGTTAGGAAAGAGGCAGTATGAGAGTTTGAGGATGGATGAGAAGGCTTGGAACAGCTGCTCCATTCAGCAACATGTGAGTAGGAGGGAAGGAGACAGACAGTGGACTAATGCAGGGTTGGCTCTGGCAACGTGAGTGCACAGATTGAACAAGCAGCCAAGGGATTCGAGATTATACAATAAAGAGTCGAAATGGTAAATCACAGGGTCGAAAGTGGGAAGAAGGAAAGTAGGAAAACTGCATTTTGTAAATTTAAAAATACTACATGAATGGTGGTAAATGAGCATAAACAGAAGGGCAGGTTTGAGGAAAGATGAATTTGGCTGTGGAGAGTTTGAATTTGCAATGTCATCGAGATATCTGAAGTCAAAATGTCCAGAAGCCAGTTGGAGATTCAATGTACTGAGTATTAAGTACTTACTATGTGCCAGGTGCTTCTAGTAAAAAAGACTCACCTCCTCCCCTCCAAACTCCACCCCATAAAACCCCTGCCTTAGAGGAACTTACTTGCTATTGGGAGAAGCAACATGTACCCAGATAGTTCAATAAAGAAAATATATACAAAGCAATTGAGTAGTGGGAGGTAGAGAGGCCTAGCAACTAGAGAACATCTCGATAGGCTTCCTGTAGGAGATGATATTTGAGTGATGTTTTGCAGAAATTTAGGCATTCGGTAAGGCAGAGGAAAGGGATTGCATTGCAGGAATGGGAACCAGGCTATGCAAAATCATAGACAGGAGATGGAATGTCAAATACACAGTAACAGGAAGCAAGCCAGATGGACAAGAATGTAGTGGGCAGGAATCAGAGTAATAATGTGCAATAGGCTTGGAGAGGTAGGTTGGATCCAAATAGGAAAGAGCTTCAAAAACCCACAAGCCCATTGTATTTGATCCTAGTTAGGGGCAGGAGAGAGCTACCAGAGCTTGTTGAGCAGGACAGTGACCGTAAATTCCTGAGCTTCGGAGTGATCAATTTGGCAGCTTTGCAAAGGATGTACTGGTGAGAGGAATGACTGGAAACAAAGACCAGCAGGGGATGAAGACCTGATGTAGTTGTGGTAGCTGGTAGCCATCAAAATAGAGAGAAAGGGACAGATGCAAGACATATTATGCAGAACCTGAAAGTCACTTCCTTATTGGTAACAATTAAAGGGTTAAGAGTGGATGAGATTATCAAAGGAGATAGTATAGATTAAATTAAAGAATATGGAGGATAAAATCCTGTAGGATGCTCAAACTTAGGAGGCAAGACAGAAAGAGAAACAAGCAAAAGTAACATAGAGAGATCAGTCAGAAAGGTATTAATGTCATGGAAGCCAAGGGAGAATGGAATATCAAGGAAGAAAGAGTACTCATGAACTGATAGTACTTTTCTAGGTATTATCTGTGTCTCTGTCTCTGTCTATCCATCTGTCGGTCTGTCTGTAAAAGACTCTGTGTCTCTGTCTATCCGTCTCTCTCCCCCTCACTCCCCCATTATCTATAGACTCATATAGGGCAACTATAAGTGGAGCAGAGTATTCAGTATCAGACCTGGAGTCAGGAAGACTCATCTTCCTAAATTCAAATCTGACCTCAGACAGTAACTCTATGACCCTACACAAGCCGCTTAACCCTGTTTACCTCAGTTTTCTCATCTGTACAATGAGCTAGAAAAGGAAACAACAAGCCACTCCAGCAACTTTGCTAAGGAAGCCCCCCACCGTGGTCATGAAGTATTGAATACCACTGAAAATGACTGAACAAAAACAAAGTAAACTAACATAAATGTGGATAAACAAGTCTATGGTCATACAAACAAACTCTATAGAAGCACAGAACTTTTAAGACTAAGTGATTGATATTGCAACAAGAGACAGGTTTGTACATAATAAAAATTCACATTATGGACTCTCTTTCGCATTTTTATCAATGGGCTAAGTAGATAGGAAAAAGAATCTCATTTGACTTTCATTCAGTACAAAAGTATTTCATCATCTAGGGACCAACAGTAGGACTGCACTCAGCTAGATGTTTTCAAAATAACCTGTTCTTTTTAGAGCAAGTTTATGTGTTTAAAGACTGCTACTGCTGTCAGAGCAAATGACTTGTGGGCATCATCAACTACTAGACTAATTTTCATATTTTCTAATGAGCCTAGCAACTTTTCTTTGATACTGTAAAAGATCTATGATTTCATCAGAATAAGAACTTCCTCCACCCGTGAACATTTCAACACCTCCCTGCCTTAGTAGACAGCTTCATAAGATGCTATGGCCAAAAAAATTCAATTCTTGCATATTTTATCCATCTGCCTGAATAGGCACACTGCCCAATGGAGAAGTATTAGGACCTTGTTTGTCAGGCTCCCAGATTTTGCTCCGTTCATCATCTTCTCTCAGCACCACCTCCATCCTTACATATCTCTCATCCTCAGATTCTGCCTTTAGAGGCCTCTTTCATTCAAATAACTTCTTTTGACCAATTCATGCCCTAAAGTAGTTTTCCTTTCTCTTTTCCTTCTCTACTAAACTCCTAAAAAGACTAGAAATATCCCAGAAAGGCAACTAATACATGTAACAAAGTGTCTCTACACTACTACCTACCTGGAAGAAGATGGGAAAAACTGCTTATGGAGGAATCATGATGGCATGTAATGGAAGGGCATATGCAAGACTTTGTAGCATACAGAGACTTTCTTTTTAACGTAATAACCACACGAAAAACTTTTTGGACTGGCTATACAGCCAGAGCTAAATGTCCCTTCCAACAGCCTTAGCCAACCAGGGCCTAAGCCAAATGCTTTTTGGCCACTCTCTCATAGTGGATCTCATTGCCCTTGGTTTGACTTCTTCTTTGATAGCATCTGGTGAGACACAATGCTTTAAGCCTCCAAGGCTCTGGTCAGCTAGTGCCTTTTGAAAGTACCCCTAGTTCTGGCTATTCGGTCAATCAAAAGGACTTATCTAAATCAAAATAATTAATGAGAGAAAGCAAAACTGCTCAATTCTAAAGATCTTTGGACTTGAAAAGGAGAAAAATGGATAACAGAGAGCCAAGGAGGAAAGGAGGCCATAAGAGTGCATATCTGGATGTCCTTGATGAATTCAAGTCATCAGACAAGAGTGAACTGTATCCTAGGGCACTAAAAAAACAGGCGTATGTGCTTGTTAACTCAATGTTACATGATCTTTGAAAAATGGTAGAGCAAAAGAGAAGGTCCACAGAATTGGAAAAGAACAATTGTCATAGTTTTCAAAAAGAGAATGGAGTCTAAAAGGCATCAGCCACAAAGCTAGACTTTCCTGGTAAAATTCCAAATCATATTATTAAGATAATGACTAATGAACATCTAGAAATGAAAAGAGAGGTCATAAAAGGTCAACAGGGCTTGGTCAAGAACAGGTCATGCCAGACTAAACTTAGTTCCTGATGGGCAATATTATTCAACAAATAAAGAAGTTACAGATATGGTTTACCTGGGTCATAGCAAAATATAATAAAGTCTCTCATGCTCTCCTTATTGATATGAAGGAGACGTGTAGGCAAAACCATCATTAGATGTATTCAAAGGTGGCTGTCATTATTTCATCATCTTGGAAAGTATTCTCTAGTACAATGCCTTAGTGATATAAATTTAGCTCTTATTTTTTTTTATATTTCTATCAATGATTGGAATAAAGGCAGAGATGTTGCAATTATCAAATTTTCAAACAATACTAGGAAGATTAGCAAACAAACTGGATGCCAAAGGGAAAATACAAAAATATCTTGAAAGGATAATTATTAGGCCAAATAATATTTGTTATTTATAACAATAACTGACATAGATTGTACTTTAATTTTTACAAAGTTTTTATACATTTTACATATTATTTTTATACATATTATCTCATTTGATCCTTATGATACTCTATAAGGTAGGTGCTATTATTATTCCCATTTTACAAAAGAGACTGAGATAAACTGAAGTCCAGAGTCTTAAAATTAGTAAATTTCTAGAATGGAATTTGAACCTAGGTCTTCTTGATTCAAAATCTGGCTCTCTATGTACTACACAACATAATTCAAGAGATAAATGCAAAGTTTTATTCTTTAATTCAAGAAATCAAGAATAAGATGGGAGAATTATGACTATATAATAGAGTAGTTCTTCTGAAAAGGATTGGAGGAGTTGGTTAGTGGATTGCATTTTTAATGAACAATATTAAAATTAGTTTAAAAAGAGGAATTTTTGTTGTCCAATTGTTTTTCAGCCATGCCCAATTCTTAGTGACCCCATTTAAGATTCTAGAGTGGTTTGCCAGGAAACTGAGGCAAACAGGGTCAAGTGATTTGCCCAAGGTCACATAGCTACTAAGTGAAGCCAGATTTGAACCGCACCACCTAGCCACCCCACTAAAAGGAATAAGGAGATACTATTCCTGATATACTTCATTAGTGTAGGATTTAAATTAATGTCCAAATATTATATTGTATAAAGATTACAAATAATCACTAGAAGTGAAACTCTCTTGCCTGTTTAAAAAGATCACCGGCCAGCAATGCCATTACAGGAAGAAGAGCAAGAGAGAAACGGAAATACACAGAATTTATGTCCTGCCTATATCAGCACATAACGACAGGAGAGTAGGGTGGTGGGAATCGTAGTTTTTAAGATACAGAAATTAATTACACATTAGGAATATTGTTCTTAGTTGAGAGCACCATATTTTGGAAAGCATACTGATTAGGTCAGTGAGTTATCAATGTCCTGTGTATCTATTTGTTTCTTTTTTCCCTGTTTATTTGTTTCAAGGTTGGGTTTCCCTATCTTGCTCCCATAAGAAGACTAGTAGCCCTTAATATGCTGATCCTTTTTTGATTTCAAGAAGCAGCACAGAAACTTGGACCTTCACAGGTTCAACCTGAGCCAGCTTGGTCCCTACTGAAGGTGTCAAGACAGTGCTGACATGTTGGAGCTCTGAGAACTCAAGCGGTCCATCAGCTTCAGGACCTCCCTATTAACAGGTCCTACAGAAATGCTCCACCAAATCTGGCTTTTGACTTATTAATATGCATGTTGTCTCCTCCATTGGAATGTAAGCTCCTCGAGGACATCCTCTGCATCCCCAGCCCTTAGTTCACCATCTAGCATGTGGTAAACAATAAAATTTTTGTGATTGATTTCCAGAGGACAATCAGGCTAAAGGTTGAAAGCCTCAAGTTCATGAATTATTTGAAGAAAATAATGGGAATGGGGGCAGAAGGGATTAGATGGCTATGGTAAAATAATTTGAAGGGCAACCACATGAAAGATTTTGCTTTGCTTGGCCCCTGAAGGCAAAATAAGGAGCGTGCATTAGTAGCAAAGGAACAAATTTGGCTTAATATAAGGAAAGACTTCCTAATAATTAAAGTTATGCAAAAGGAAAAGAGTGCTTCAGGGTTTTCAGACAAAGGCTGGGTAACTATCTGTTGATTAAGTTGTAAAGGCCATTCCTGTAGGTACGAGCTGATATACACGGTCACTGAACATTCTTCCAACTCTGAAATTCTGAGATTGTGATATTTCAGAACTTCAGGTGGTCCACATTCAAATGTGTTCTCAGTGACTACGTTATAAAGTGAATCATTATAGTCATACAGCAGAATGCATTTTCTAAAAAAAAAAAAAAAAAAAGATAAAATTGGTAGGTCACGTTTCTGACCAAGAACCCAACATGGAATAACTCATGTACATGCTAAAAGATATTATAAAAGCAAATATACAAGTATGAACAGCTGTAATTATTATGAATAATAAAATGATGTGCTGAGTATTATAAAATTGGCACAAATAAGTTAAATGCATTTATTCTGTGAGGGATACCAAATGTCCTAGGCAAAACATACTTCTGATACATAAACACTACAAATCCATTCTATCATAAATTTGACCTACAACTAATATGCCTGCTAAAACAAACATTAAACATTTAATTAAATCTCATTTTGCTAGCATTGCGAGGTTAGAAGGGCTTTGGAAGAATTCTTTAGATAGCTCAGGAAACCTGAAAATATATACTCCAAAGGGAAATTCAAATTGATACCTTTCTTTTCTCTATCAATAACTTTCCCTGTAGAAAACAATGTTGATCAAAATAATTCCATTGTTAGCACTCAGCTTTTCAAAATTGCCAGAAGTTCTGTTCTTTGGGCACTAGATGGTAGGCTCCTAAGGCAGTAAATTGTAAATTATGTGAAGAAATGAACCTAAAAGCAAAACTGTATCCAGCTGAATAAATGAAGCAGCAGCATTCCAAAATTTCAAAAGATAGTGGACTTCCCATAAAAGTGACAAACTTTAGTTAGTTTAATTGTCTGCTTAACTTAGTTAAAATACTTCAACCATCCTTTTTGTGCTACTTCAAAATATGCAGTGTTTTAGTGATCTAAAATAGTACTCATGCAGGAAATAAAATGTTTCTACTTTGCTTTAAGAAATGTAATATCCTTAATCTAACTAAATTGTTCTTTGATGATTCAGCATCTTGAGTTAAAGATATATTATAGAAGACTTAGTAGTCAATTCCAGGCATGTTAGATGCCATAAGCAAAATCATGGAGAAAAACTACCCACAGCAGAAAAAGAGCAAAGAAATAGAAAAGGCCATGTGTACAAAAATATTTATACTTTTTTTTTTGGTGGTGGCAAAGAAATGGTGGCAAAGAATTGATGATTTCAGTCATTTCAGATTGATTACTTATAACCTTTGATGGTTGCTTATCAATTCACGAATGACAGAACAACAGAGGGAAGAGGATTTTGTACTATAAACAAGAATGAAGGGAATGATTTTAGGAAGAATCTGGAAAGACTTGTATGAATTGATGCTGAGTTAGCTGAGCCAGGAGAACAGTGTATAAATTATAATGGAAATATGGTAAATAATCAGTTGTGGCTTAGTAACTCTGATCAGTACAATTTACAAACTACTCATGATAAAACGTGCTCTCCTCTTGCAGAGAAGGAGTAGATAAGCTCAGACTGTAGATAGGAACACATTTTCTTCTCTTTCTTTTTTCTTAAACTTTTTTTGGGGGGTCCGGTGGGTCGGAGGGGAAGAGAACATAGCTAATATAAGAATTTGTTTTCCATGATTGTAATAGGTTCTGGTTTTCTGCCTTCTTAATGAGTAGAAAGGGAAGTAGAAGAAAGAAGAGTTCGAAGCTAAAAACTAGTATGAATTTTAAAAATTAAAACAAAAAATGAATGGAATGGAATTCTGTTATGCTCAATGAAATGATAAAACGGAGAGTTTCAGAAAAGCTTGGGAAGACTTATATGAATGAATGCAAAGTGAAATGAGTATCATCAGAAGACAACTTACACAATAATAACAACAATGTAAAGACAAAAAGCTTTGAAAGACTACTCATTAACCAACCATGATTTCCAAAGACTAGGGGAAGGGGCCTTGGCCTCATTAGGCTGCCATATCCAAAGAATGGTCTTTCTTCTTCCTCTGAACTCTTTTTTTAGCACATACTGACCGTGTTAATTCATTGACATTTGACCATATAAAGTATCTTTTTGAATTATTCCTCTATTGATTAATGGATTTTTCATATAATTCAAGAAATAAACATTTGCTAAGGACGTTTGTGTCAGGCACTATGACGGTAAATACTGGAGATACATCTGTGAACTCTCTCCTACTAGACCATAAATTCCTTGAGTTGGGCCCACACATTTTATTTCTTCTTTTCTCCAACCCACGTCTACCACAGTACAATATACACAGATACTTGTTAATGAATCAAAAAGTAATCTATGGTACTTTGCAATAAAGCTATTTGCAAAATCTATCCCTGAGGATCTTGTTATTGATGAAGCATTGTTAAAAACAAGTTCCTACTTATATTTCTAATAATATCTCTCCCTGGGCAGGATCCAAAAGAAATCGGCTGTGGTATTTGTCAATGAGCACTGAAATAGCCCTTAATTTGCAAAGCATGCCCTCTAGTGGCTAAATAGTTCTTCCTAGGTACAATGACTACCACTGAGATAGTAACAATCAGGAAGATTGGGATGCTTCAGATGACTGAATTTTTGGTAGCCTTTCATAACCAAGAGATAATAAAGCTTACATTTGGCCACTTGAACATGCTTTCTATTAAAAATACTATTAAAATGTTTCTTAACCGCCAATTTCCAATGTTAACCCAGAAAGGACTATCTGTTTTATTGAGCGTTTAGAGAATTATAGGGCCCTTAGAGATCTCTTTACATCTTCTAGTGATCCCTTTCTCTCCACTTACACCTGTTAGAACAATTACAATACACTAAGTACAATACATTAGACTCCTAACTGGCCCTACTTCCAGTCTCTTCTTTCTCTAATCTATGCTTCACTTAGCTGCCAAAGTAATCTTCTTAAAGCACCAGTCTGACCATATCCTGATTTCAAAAATCGCTATTGGCTCCCCATTGCTTTGAAATAAAACATAAATTCCTAAGCCCGGCCTTTAAAGGCAACCTACTTTTCCCGTCTTATTTCAAACTTGATGGCAGAGGATGGGGTGTTTTCCTTTGTATCCCCCAGCACCTACCACAATAGTGCCTGGAACATAGCAAGCTCGCTGATTGAGCAAATGATTATTATTCTTTGCCTACTTTATAATCCTGCCAAACTAAGCTACCAACAGTTTACCAAATTCCCCTTCACATAATTTAGAATCCTACCAAACTAGCTTTGTCAATAGTTTACCAAATCCTGACCTCCATAGCCTGCAGGATTCTGTCTTCCGATGGGCTGCGCTCCACATGTGGGATGCACTACTCCTTGCCTTAGTCTCTAGAATCCTTAGTGACTCTCAGCTCAGTTTAGGTACCACCTCCCACAAAAATCCATCTTTGATTACTCTAGTTATAATTACCATCACTTAAAAAAAAACCCTGTACTAGTATAGTTAAAACTATACTCATGCTTCTACAACCTTGTATTTATCCAAACACATGTGGCAGTCCATGGTAGAAATGTAAACTCCCTGAAACCAGGTTACCTCGGATCTTTGTATCCCATCTTTTTGGGATATGAGTATTTTAAAGTATTTATATATTTGTTTGTTTAAGAGTATTTTACTTAAGTCGATGCCTTTTACATAGTTGGCCTTTACATGCTTGTTGGAATAGATTGCATATCAATATATATCTTTAGCAGTCATCTAGGGTCCCATCTACATGGCTATGTGTCATCAATATTTCAAGGATCAGTTTTGGTTTGTTTTGTTGGTTTTTTCCCATGTGGAGAATCCCTCAAGCAATGCAGATTACAACTCCAAGCTAAGAATTGTAGGCTGCACATGAGTTGCTGTAAATTTAAAAATTCAGCACCTGGTTGCCAACCTTATGGCATGAGCCTGTCCAAAAGAAGCTGGTCAGTTCCTCACACAAGAGGCAAAAATCTGTTTTACAAATTTAAGTCCATCCTGGAAGCCTTTACATTTTGGAAGAACCTAATCCAGTTAGCACAGCCTTCAAAATCATAGGGTAGTTTTTGAACTATGTCACATCTAAGCAAAATTTGGTACTAGAATTAGGATCTTAAAATATAAATGTATGCATTGAATTTGGAAGCTCAGGGGCCAACAGGAGACTTATTTTCTCCCCTCTATTCCTCTGTTTAAATTTTTGTTCAACTTCCTCACCACAGCCTCCATCCCCTTCAGGGCATTAGTTTCTTTTAGAAACATGATATTTGATCACGGTATTTTTTTTCCACTGGTGCATGTATAGCAAGGTATATGTGTGACTCTTCAGTTTGTCAAATTGGAATTCAGTTTCCAGGCTCTTTATGATTATTTTAATCTGATTCTTTTGAAGAAAAGTTAATCTCTTGTTATAGTCTGATGGAGTCTTCATAAGTACATGTATTTTAATGTAGTCATAGTTCTTAAGGTAAGTTAAGACTTTTTTCAATTGTTACTTATCTTTGGTTGACAGTTATGACGAATGGCTGGCATAATTTATTTTTGCTTTGGAGATGAGTAAAAAGTGAAGATCTTTTATATATTGTGTATGCAGTTTTTTATGAATTCATGAAATTTTAGCTTGGAACATCAGATTAGCATTTAAGTTGACAAGGAAGAAGTAAATTGTATTTTAATCTAGTTTATATATAATGTGAAACCCAATTCACCAAGTTTGTGTTGGTAATTTTACGCTGCTTTAAGAGTTAAGTTTTCTACATAAGAGTTGACAGTCATTTCAGTATGTGTTAGACTTGAACTCCAGAGAAAGAGGAGAAGGTCTGCTTCTGATTTTCTGTACAAAAACAATGTCTGTCACCTTTTGAAAGGGGACTTCCACACTATAGCCTGTCAGGCAACACAGTCATCTACACAATCTCTCAAATCACCTTTTGCTTTTAATCAATGCTGTTACCTACTGAGATGGGCATGTTTCTCTTTAAAGCTTTCATGGGCCAAAATTATAATTTTATGTGTTATCACAATGTCACCATTTTGAATTAGACTATAACTCATAAACATGGCATTTTTTTTTAGGTTTCTGCCTAATTCAACTTCTGGATGTAAAACAAATAATTTTCTAGCTTGAAAAGTGTTGATCTGCCAGATTTATTATATGATTAATTCTCAAGTAAGGTAAACCCTCAATCAACTACAGAAGGGTCATCGTTAAAGAATAGATTAACTAAAGAGAAGAGGAAGCTGCTTATTTAACACAAGTTTACTATCTCTTTTACTTTAACTACAGTCTATTTCATTGCTGGGCAAGGGAACTTAAATTTTAACTCAGATCTAAGAAATATTTATCATTGTCACCAGCTCAAGGAAGTTATGAACTATGCCGAGCTATGAACTATACAGAACTATACGGAGGGCAGTTCAACATGTAAAGATGCTGTGTACCAGTATGAGAAGTGATGCTGTCTATAACATAAATGTGGGTAAAAAAAGGGAGAATAAAAAGATAAGGTAAGGGATATGGGCTATTTTCCAGGCCCTGAGTAAACCTTATCATTATTTTATTTAAAGTATTGAATGTTACCAAGGGGGTGAGGACAACAAAAACAAAAGTCAATACATTTAAACATGCACCCTAAAAAACACATTTGAAAACCAAAATTATTCACCCATTTTAGACCAACTTTCTATTTTGTATTGCCTGTTGGATTGCTTCAGATTAAGTAGTAATTATTTTCTTCCATTAGTTTGAGTAATGGAAAGCTAACTGTGTTCTCTGAATGTAACACTATAGGAAACTTGGGTTGGGTTAGTTAGCAAAGCCTTAGGTGCATTGTGATTCCTTTTTGTTCTTGCTTCTTTCCTTAAAATTCCAATTACTTCAGTAGCAGCTTCATCAAAGACACTGGGTCACTGGAACAAAAATCATCTACTGAGTGTACATCTCCAGCTCCCTAAAAATTCATTACACTTGGGTATCATACCATGTCTAAAACCAATCTCATCAAATTCACCCCTCCCCCTCCAAAAAAAAAGTGAACTGAGTTTCCTTCTGAATTCTATCTTGTTCATTGTACCATCGTTCTCTCAGATAACCAAGGATTAAAATATTAGAATCAACTTTGACTGAGAGCCTCCAACGACTCCAAAGTATCATAGAATGCACTGAGTACAACATATAATTCTTATCTTCCCCACAAATATCCAGCCATCAAATCTCCTTCTGTAATTTGTCTTCAACCTCACCACAGCCCCCTACCTGGTATCCTTCCCTTTAGTCTCTGTTATAATGGATCAATTAATGCCCATGATTAGATTAATCTTTCTAAGACAGCAGTTTCATCATATCACTGTGCCCTGCTCAAGATCCATCCACTGTTCTTCCCCACTGTGTAGCTTATGGAGAAAGGCTGAGAAGAGGGTTGAGGGAAACTTCTTAGCATGATATTCAAAGTTCTCCACGTTCTGACATCAACCAGCCTTTCCTTCCCAAAGCTACACTAATTGTGTTCTTGTTAACAGTAACAGAAGTAATAACAACTACAGTTATGCACCAAAGACCTGCAGGTAATTCTTGCCTTTTAAAATACTCCTCTCCAATTTAACCATTATCTTTGCACTTTTTTGCCTTTGGAGGTTCATAAAGCACTCTCTAGCTTAGAAATTCACTCTCTATATAATCCTAATTAAAAATGCAGATGTTAATAAAACAACTACATGTAGCCCATGTGAGAATGTAAACTTCTTGAGAGTAGGGATTATTTTATTCTTTCAATTTGTATGTATTCCCAGAACCTACACAGTAAGTATTTAATAAATGTTTCTTGACTAACTAATACAAAGACCTTGTTCTAGCTACAGGGGGACAATCTGTCCTCCAAGGAATAAACAATCTAATAGGCATGAGATTAAAAAAACTCACTTGTAAGACAAAACATATAGTTTGGAGAGTTAGCTCCTTTTTCCACAATCCCAAAATATTGCTGCCACACCTGGCCAGGTAGCAAGCCTAGATTACATATTAAAAAAAGGCTCTCAAGACAACATAAAACAAGACAATCCTTTGAACTCTTTTTCCCCTGCTTTGGTCTAATCACTTTTCTAAGCTGTAGCTTGAAATTTTCTTTTAAACTCCCATTATAACTCTTTATCATTAATCTGGGTCTCCTTCAAATCATCTCCAAGGATGTTATTTAGTGAAACTAAGGAGGAACCGACAGGAGCTGGGGTGAGAAGATTCTTTTCAATATCATACACACCCATAATGTCATAAATTGGCTGCTTGCCATGAAAATCCACTAAGACTGAAAGTCTAAGTGGGTCTTGTGTTGTTATTTAATTTTTGTTATATTTGTGCCCAACTAGTATATAAACTCACTAAAAATAGAAGTCATATCATTGCATTTTATGACAACTATGACTATATTATATTGTAGATGAGAAGTATTAAAGAAATATTCACAGATTTATTTTTGAGGTCCAGAACCAAGATTTTAACCTTTAAATTCCCACTTTGGAATTTTCTCCTGTAAACCCAACCCTGTGGGAAAACAAGCAAAAAAAAAAAAAAAAAAATCATGCCACTTTCTCAAACAGGGCAACGACTACATATCAAAATGCCACCAACAGCTACCTACTGATCTGATGCCTACAAACCCAGCTTGTTCAAAAGCTCTGGTCTCCAGATTACACCATGAAGGATCACTACCATGCTGACCAAAGAAACATACAATATAAATTAGACTTCTCACTAGCCCTTCAGAGACAAACAGAAAAACCAAGGACAGAACTCATCAAAGAGCCCAAGTACTACAACTGGAGCCAGGAAGCATACAAGACATACCCACTTCTCATCCATAAATTTAATATGATTTGCTTCTCCTTGGAAAATGTCAAGGCTCAGCAAGGGACAGAGCAAGGTTAAGAGAATCTGACAGTAAGGACTGGATGGAGTTGAAAGCTGAAGTCTTGCAAGTTTATCTACACAAGCAGCACAACTTCTCCTGGCATCTTCCCAAGCAAGCCCGTTGCCCTCCAGCTGCAAATAAGCAACAAAAAACCCCACAACTCTCTCATACTGTCCTACTACACCTCGCAATGTGCATGGCCCTGCTGGCTGGTCTATAGGATTTTGTCAAGCTGTCTTTAATCTTTAGCTTTGTATACACTAGTACAACTGAACTGGCAAGTCCTTAAATTGCTGCTATTTACGTCCTGGTAGTTTTGTGATTTATCTCAGAGGAAAAGCCTTGGTGTTAACACTGGGTAATGGTAATATTCCCAAAGTCGATGTTTAGCCAAGGTGCTACTCTTTTAACTGTTATGAAGTCCCCTCCAATTCAGTGAAGCATTTCCCTTGTTGCAATTTAAATCTGTATTTTTTAGACACTCACATATAAAAAAATAAAGCTACGCACATTAGCAAGTCATAATTTTATTAATCATCACAAACAAGAAGAAAACTCTTATTCTCTGCCCATCCGCTTTGTGGAAATAAATGCCTTCCAAGATGTTTACATCTTATCCCTTGGTCTTTTTTATAACACTATGGGACTTCTTAGACCCAACTTCTTCCATTATTTTTGTAAAGTTTATTCTCCACAAAAGACTTGTCAAAAGCAGGCAAAATAAAAATGACTAATGAAATGTCCGCCTATTAAATAAAAACATTATTAATCATGCCTTTCCTTCAACACACATACAAATAACCCAATCTATACTTTGTAAAAACTCTGTACATAGAAGTTTTCCCTTACAGAGATCCCCAGACTGCTACACTATACGGGGAGGCTCTCTCATAATTTGTCTCTGTTTTATTGTTATTGTTGTTGTTATTGTCATTGCCGCATCTGGACACAAAAATCTTTTTTTTACATTTGAGCCTAGTGAGATCCTGCTAACGACGGCTATTAACACAAAATGTGCCTACCCACCCCCCACTCCCACCCCAAACAGGGAATGGCAGATATATCTAACTGTCCCCTCGAAAACTCTGGGAAATCCTAAAGCCTTTCCAGGCCGGCTCACCATTTTTTCATTTCAAGCAATCTTCATTCACTGACAGTCATAGCATAATTCAAATTCTACCCCCTCCCTAAGCCCAACAAGAATAAAATAACTCTATTAGCTTTCACGTTCGCCCAATAGGTTCTCAAGACAAAGCCAGCAAACAAGTCGGTAACCCTGAGAACGTTTCTAAGGTCAGTAGGAGTGTAATGGGGGATGTGGCAGATGAAGAACGAGGTAGATTACTAGGTCTGAGTTGAAAAATGGCTCTTTCTGCCAGCGCGTACCTGGATTGACTGCTATTAGTGATCCTGGTTCTGTCAATTTTCTCTCGTCAAAGGACAAGAATTAGTTGGTGGTTATTTATGCCTCCTATGCAAAGAGAATACGAGGCGGCTGATCCTGGCCAGTGGTCCTGGATGTTAATACAAAGTTTTGCAGCCCTTACAACCATAGAATGTTAAGAGTTAGAAGAGAATTGGGTGGCCTATTTGAACTGCTTTGTTTTGCATCAGAAAAAAAAAAGAGAGAAAGAGAGAGAGAGAGAATTTCTGTATGGAGAAGTAGGCAGCTAGAAGGCCCAGTGGGTGGAGTGCCTGGTCTGGAATCATAAAGACCCATCTCCCCAAGTTCAAATCCCATCTCAGACACTAACTAGCTATGTGACCCTGGGCAAGTCACTTAACCCTGTTTGCCTCAGTTTCTTCATCTATCAATAGAGTAGAGAAAAAAAATGGCAAAATGCTCTAGTAATCTTTGCCAAGAAAACTCCAAATGGGGTCAAGAAGAGTCAGACATGACTGAAGAACAATAAACAAAGGGGGAAAGTGACTTGCCCAAGGTCACCCAGCAAGTGAATGGCAGGTTGGAACTCATATGCAAGCTGCCTGGCACAGGTCCAGCTCCCTTCCTTAACTATTACACTCATCCATTCAATAACTTAATGAGACTGACGTAAATCTGAGAGCAGGTGTGCACAATATGTTGTTTTCATCTCCCCACTTGGCGTTATTAGCACCTCCCATCACTCACTTTGGCAGGTCATTTCTAATATTAGCATCATACTCAAGCTGCATACTTGGGAGAGAGAGCCATCTCCGGCCATTCTTCTATATAGTTTCTTAGGCAAAAGAACATTTATTTCATGTCCTTCGATAATTAACCTTTACTTCGTGGTCTTAAAAGAAGAGCAGATCAACTTCTTTTTCTGACATGTGAGAAGATTCTTTAGACATAAAAATATGAAAGGGCATTTTTAACCACAGGGAGACTAGAGTGCAAGGGCCTTCGGAGTAAGGGGATATTTTTTACCTCTACCAAAACAGATGTTGGGGAACATTTCTAAGTTTAAAAACTCTACAGTGTTTCTTGAGTAAGGCAAGTTTAATGCCCTCGCTTTCCTGCTATGCTACAACAGTTTTACATCTCCGTTATGTGCATCTGAAGTCAGTTTCAGGACTATTCACAATGTCAATCATATATTATAGCTAAACTTTAACCAATAGCATTGTCCATTACACACATCTACAACCCTTTTAAGAAGAAAGAAAAACGTGAAAGAGAGTGGCACATGAAATATAAGTTCCATATAATGCTCGGCTACTTTTTATGCCAAGTTATGTACTTCAAATCAGTTCACCAAAAAAATACTTTGTGGAACTGATTATTTGGGAGACATAGAAGGACGGGCGTGGAGATGGAATTAATTATAAGAATTGAGTAATAGAGGAAATCAGATCAAATATCTGGAATAAACTAATCCTTCGTCCATCCAATACCTGACCCAGAGATTCAGGGAGGATGTTGCCACAGGAAATGCAGGATGTGACCGGTATATTAAAGTCATCACACTTGGCTTCGTGATTTCAAGATGAACTTTAACTGCCACAATAAAGTTCTACAAGCAAAAAGTCTTAATATTATTGATAAGTTTTCCAAGTTTGTTAATAAAGATGGTAAATTACTTGGGCTGAAATCTGTCATTTGTTAATCAAATTTAATAGTTATTTCTTCCTGCAGACACATTCAGAAGACAAATTATCAATTTCTGTAAATCATAATTAGTTCTGAGGCAGGTTCCAATTCTCCTAAAGATTAGCTCAGTGCAATTTAAATTAAAGACACTCAGCTACCATACAAGTTGGAGCAGAACCTTTGCCTTCATTAAGGTGCTTGAAATCTTGGGTTATGACCACTTGAAGATTTGCAGTAATAATTCAAAACACTTTTGCTATATTCACCGAAGCCAATTTTTGCTAAATACACAGACAAGACAGGGAGAAGATGCAAGTCCTGAATGCCCCTTTTCTCTATTTGTTATGGTTCCCCTATAATGAGTAGACTGTATTGTTACTCCTGAGTCTCTGTCCAATCTCTAATTTTCTTTAAGAATGGGTTAGTGCCAGGAGGAAAATTGCTCACCATTGCTGTGGAGGTACTTATTTAAAAAGAAATAAAACATGATTAATTTCAAGTGCCTCACAATTAAAAATATGATCAGAGGGTCATTTGAGCAATTTAGCTACACTGGGAAGGGTCACAGAACTGTGAGGTTTGAGAAACCCCAAGCTAAACACTCAGTATATATATTTATTGTCACTGGAAGCATATTAGATTATTAAAAGGGACATGCTAATGTGACATTTTGCTATTACAAAGGAAACTCAGTACTAAAATTAGAGCATAAATCAGGCAGATATGCCTCTAGAAATGCAATCAACTTTGTCTTCCACTCATCTTCCTCCACGCATCAAAGGGTTATACTAAATTCTATTTTGTATTTATTTGTTAACTATATGTATTGCTTCTCTTGAAGTTCACTCAGTACAGAAATTCAGCTGCATTTCAGCAAAACATTTAGCTTAATGCAGATAAAACAAGGCGATTTAGGGCATCAGAGAAATATACTTAAAAATCAAGATGGAAAAATAAACTTATTAGTTTTGAATATTTATCTAGATTACATTTCATATGCAAGGCACTCTTGAGTAAAGCTCTCTTTTTGCATTGCAAGTCTGTCTCTATACTCATAAAGTCCAAATTGCCCTGGAAAAAAGCAGTACAACCCAACCACTTCTGTTCACAAAACAATGGCTAGTTTGGGGGTGTAGACTGCAGACAACATAAAGTAAATCACTGTCATGAAATAATAATTAGAATTGTAAAAATAACCTCCACTGCCTCAGCTGACTAATGCACAGTGCCTGTTAGAGCCCATATTTCACGTCTGGAAGTCACTAAATGAAATTAGCACTTTCTTTCCAAAGGCAGACTGTTGGTATTTTTGCCTGGAAGGAAAGGGAAACCATTTCATACCCTCTCTCTAATCCAAAATAGCAAAAACTCGTCATGGTTTTTGCTTGAAGGAAAAACTGTTAAAAAGTTTGGCTAGAGAGCAGATCATGGTTCAAACGCAACAGTGATTCCTATCTTGTTTAAAGACCGCATGTGCACATATACAGTGGGGAGTGAGGTAGTTCAGTGGTTAGCCCATTCCATTAGTGATATCTAGGGTCAGAGGGTTGCTCCCTACCTGGGCCTAGTTATCATTGTTCATTGTTCCTTGACCAAGCTCTGCCTCCAACCACAGCCAAATAATCATTTTTGTAAAAGGTATGCTCGGGGGCAGCTGGGTAGCTCAGTGGATTGAGAGTCAGGCCTAGAGACAGGAGGTCCTAGGTTCAAATCCAGCCTCAGACACTTCCCAGCTGTGTGACCCTGGGCAAGTCACTTGACCCCCATTGCCCACCCTTACCACTCTTCTGCCTTGGAGCCAGTACACAGAAGTTAAGGGTTTTAAAAAAAAAAAAAAGGTATGCTCCTCACCTGTCAAAATGATGAGGAAAAGAGAGGGCATTTAGAGTGTTTGCTTGAGTCAGTAGCTGTCATCTATGTACAAAAAGAATAGCACCTTTAGCAAAGTCTCATTCCAGAACCCAACTGGAGAATATTGTGGGAGCCTTAGAAAAACAGGTTATTCAGCTACTCTGAATGTGCCCAGGACTAACTTTCAAATCAGTCAGCTAACCATAAATACTCAAAAGCATCATTAGTGAATTCAACATTGAATTTCATGCCTTAAAAGAAGTTAGTGCATTAGTAATTAGCATTTCCTTTGTTTTGAATTCAATGAATTCCTATCATCCTTCAACACTGTTTAGCTAAAGCAAACAAAAACAAAAAAAAAATCATATTATTCTTTCTAAGCCATATAAAAGTGATCTGGGAAGTCACGTTTTAAATCGCTATCATGGATTAGCTTAAGGCAATTATTTCACTTGCTGCATTCTTTTACAAGAACTTAAAAAAAAAAAAAATCAAGCCTCTTGCCTAACAAGAAAAATGAAATCCCATTAGTTGTGTCTCCAGTGTATATTAACATTCCTTTTGTTTAGAAAGGTTAATATCCCCCAAATAAAGGAGCATACAGTGCCTGTTAAAATAATTACATCATGACATTTTAGAAAGGTTGGCAAATAGACGTTGTTGCAAGCATTGAAACAAACAAAAGTAAAAGCAAGTAGTTCTTAAATTATCTATGACTTAAAAAATGGAGCACGCTGGAAAATGGTGCCATGTTGGTTGTCTTAAAAGGACACGTAAGCTCTCTGTGACTTTGGGTCTGTCTCTCTTATTCTCCTTCAACTCTCCTTAACGCTCATACCCCTCAAACTGAGGACTTATTTTTGGAAAAGCAAAATTCCAACTGAACAAAAGAAATGCAGCAGAGGATCCAGAGCTGATAGTGTGGGGTACCAATATAAAATTCAATTATTCCAGTGCTGAATAGGGTTTCTCTAAATCCATAACATTCATTTTATAGATAAAGAAATCGAGGCTCAACAAAGTTAAGTGATTTATCCAAGGTCACACAGACACCTAGAGTAAGGACTATTGAACCCATGCCTTCTCATACCCAATCTAGCATCCTGCAACATTTTGGTTAGATCTCTACCATGTGTCCAAACCCACACTTCTAAAAAGGCCTAAACAGAATATTCCGTAACCAAGATTATTTTTCTCTTCCTGGGAAACCCATATAAGATTCACAGCACCAAGAAAGGGCAATTAAAGTTTCAATAATTGTTTTTCTAATACTAGAGGGAGAAAATGCTTTTCAGACTTTTTAAGAATAAAAAATGCTACTCTCACACTAATGCTGAAAACAGAAGGTCGCAATTCTCTGCATAGAGCAAAAGCTCTACCTGTTTGGATACAGCAAACAGTGATCCGAAATACTCACGACTAAAACAAAAACTACCTGGTTGTCTGATTCTCTTTGGAAGTTCTCTGTGTGTAAGGAGAGGGAGGGTACGGCAGGACACCATGAGCAGTGGGGGAAAGGAGGAGGCAGGGAGAGGGGAGAGAGATTCTCCCCCTGCCATTTAAACTCAAAGAAAGCTTCCCTCTGTGAGTTAATGATAGGCCAACCTCTGAACAGCAGGTCAGGGAATCTAATTGAACAAGTACTTTAAGAGGCTTATTAATATTCCCAAAAGTCATGGAACGCTTTCCATCAGCAATCCCAATAATACCAATAACAAATTGTGCACATGCACTGATGAAAAGGCCACTGACTTAATGGGTCTCAGGGAGATAAAGTTGGTTTGTTGGTTTTTTTAAAATGTTCTAAGTAAGATCAAATACAAGGCACTGCTAAAAGTATCCAGAACCGATATACTTCTGCAGGCAAGGAATTAAATCCTATGATCCTACCTGTGGGTCGAGCCTAGGCTTCTCCCCTGAAATGACAGGAGGAACTGCTCCCTTCTGTCCAGGGCAGCTGAACCGCAAGGCCTGCTACTTGGCATGGCTCAGCTGGGCTCCTCTGGAATGCCAGTATGTGGCAATGGTCTCCCAAGGGCACAGGATCTCCTGTTACCTCTTGTTGTTGTTTTTACACCCTCACCTTCCATCTTAAAATCAGTATTGAGTATTGGTTCCAAGGCAGAAGAGTAGTAAGGGGTAGGCAACAGGGGTTAAGTGACTCACCCAGGGTCACTCAGCTAGGAAGTGTCTGAGGTCAGATTTGACCCAGAATCTCCTATCTCTAGGCCTGGCTCTCCATCCACTGAGCCATGCAGCTACCTATTTACGGGCATAGTCACTGACTTCTTTGTATAGAAGTCAGTGACTATGTAGATTTCTGTTTATGTGAGGTTAATTTTTACTTGGAGTTGAACCAAAGCCCAACTCCAGAACAGAATTCACTCCAACCTACTCAAGGAACATGTGTTCTCAAACATGGCGGGGGTAAAGAAGCAAAAAAAATCTGAGCTGAAAGACAAAGTTAAATAAAATCTATTTTCTGTCGGCCTTCCTGAAATCTAACCCAAACCACTCACTAAATTTGAGACCCCAAGTCAAAGTCTAATTTATATGCAATAGCACCTTTAGAGCTATGTCACTGCCTTAGAAGGGGACACGAGTATGATGTGTCAACAGGGTGCTCAAAAATGTTGGCGCTGCTCCACAAGGTTTCCCTGTTCAGCTGAGGGACACAGCATATGCTGAGCTTCATGACAGGCGACAGCCCCTTGTTTTGCTTATTCATTTCCTTTTTTGGCATGCCTCATTCAAGTCATACATACTAAATGATCAGCACAGCACTTTTCCCATCAATGGAAACTTTATGACTATATTAACCACATCTAAGTCTCTGAACATTTAAATTAGGATACTCACCTTAAAGAATTTCACTCAAAGATCTACCTATAATGTCATTTCAAAGGACCAAAGACCCTTCCTAAATTAGCAATCATCAGCTTCATGATAAGCCATTTTTTATTCATTCCATTCATCTTCAATACAATACATTAGGAAGCTAGACCTTCTTTAAATGCCTTCAATGATTGCATCAACATATATTAAAGCTAATAGGTATCCAGTCCATGTCTCTCTCTCTCTCTCTCTCTCTCTCTCTCTCTCTCTCTCTCTCTCTCTCTCTCTCAGAACAAAGCCGTGCCACAGATCAGAGGGAAATTTTTATTGGACGTGATTGACGTGAATTAGAATTATCAAATGCCAAAAGCCCAAATCCATGGGTGTTTTTAAATCCAGAAAAGAAACCCAAGAAATGATCAATTTAACGGGCATAATTTGAAGTATAGGTAAACTAGTAGGAACTTTAAAATGCTGTAGGTTTGGGGTAAGCTTTCTACTACTAAATTAAAAAAAAAAAAAAAAGGAATTTTTAAGAACCTAAGTTGATCCACTGAATTATACTTTACACACTATGCATTTATATTGCTCCCTTCACCAGGAACATTATTTCCCATAGTACTCCCATGGGATAAATGGATATTATTCTCATTTTATTAAATGAGTAATGAAGACAGTGAGACCAAATGATTTAAGTTGTACAACCTTGTACCATTGCCAAAGTCAAGGCTTCCACTCAAATCTTAGACCAATCCCTCTGGTATTTCCAAAGCCTAAGCATGCATAAGTCCAACCAAACCCTTTTCTATCCTTTTAAGTAAAAATAATCTCATTATCACTTAGGTAAAAGGGACCTAGACTTAATATTCTCACAATATAGTAATAAGCATACTCATTGATCATTCTCTAGACTTTTAAGGATATCATTGAATTTCCCTCAAAACAGCTCTAGGAGTACAAGAGTAGGAGTACAAGAACTGTGCCCATTTTATAGATGCTGAGGCAACTGAGATTCACTGAAGTTGAGTGATTTGGATAAAGTCATTAACAAAAAGAAAAAATGGGCAACATTTCATTACATACAGAGAAATGGTTATGACCTACAGTCTAACCAAGTCTGTGTTATAATCAAACACTTTATAAGGGACTTTCTACAATGGAGCTGTATATCTAGGATTAAACAGCTCTATGTCTAGCATTTAAACAGCTGCTCTCATAGAGATCATAAAAACCCAAATAACTCATCGTCTGGCCTCTACCTACTTAATCATAGCACCACAGAAATATCACCAATGTTCAAGAACTTTTAGCCTTCAGCTTAATTTAAAAAATATGTCAATGTTTGTAAAGTTAATGCACTACCCTCAAACACTGGAGACAAATTGATACTATATAGTACTTTTCAAAATGAACTCTCGAGAAAGAGAGAGACAGAGACAGAGAGCTAGAGACACACAAAATCTTTCGATATTAGAAGCATAATCATTCTACATATTCCTTTGCTCTTGGGAAAAAGTATGAAGAAAAAGGCAATCTACTCCAATCACGTACCAACATTATAGTGCAAGCACCGGCCTAATTCCTTCTTGGAGTTACGTTAATATTGGCCTACAAGAATCAACTCGTTTTCAGAGAAACCTGACAAATGATACAACAATGAAGAAAATTTAAACATGTGCTCTTTTGCTCTCGAGGAGAAAAATCCCAAGTGTAGCAACAGAAAAGAAACTATTCCTTCAGCCTTCAAGGAGCTATCTGGCTAGATTAGCCGCCAGGAAACTTGAGCTTCCCTAATGGAATTTGCTTTGCCCCTTCTATCCTGCTTCTCTCCTTTGGTTTCTCTTTTACTATAAACAGAGCAGCATACTTGAAATGATAACTTTGCTCTATCAATAGAAGAAAAAGTAAAATGAGAAGAAGGGCAATATCCCTAAAGAGATCTCATCGTGCTGAATGAGTTCATTCATTAATTCATTCATATTCACCCACTCAGATATAAATATACTGTGCTAGGCACTGGGTATGATAAGCAACCTTCCCTGATACCTTCACAAAAACCTCTGGGGATAACAGAAGTCAAAAATAAAATGAACACATGCAGGGGTAGAATAGATAAGAGGGTTTAACTTAGAGACCAAAAGATCTGCATGCAAATCCAAACACTAATTGGCTATATGATGCTGAACAACTCACTTAACCCTCATCTTCCTTAGTTTCTCCATCTGTAAAGTTGGGATAATAGCACCTTCCAAATAGGAATGTTGTGAGGATAAAATGAGATATATAAAGTGCATTGCAAACCTTAAAGCACCATATGACTGGAAGTAGTTGTTGTTTTGTTAGTAGCAGTGATAAAATGAAGTCTCTGGGCAAACCCTAATCCTATTACAATGAAAAGATTGCTTCAACCAGGCACCTAAAAACTAAGAGTAAGCCTGAACATTTCTCCAAGACTGAGCTTCTCAAACTCAGATGCTAAAAATATACTCTTTCCCCACCACCCACTAGTTCACATGCCCACTGAGTATTTCACACTGATCACTAGTTTTATTGTCAGAACATAAAGATAAATGTTTTGCGTTTCCCCTATCAAGCAAACAAAACCAAGAGGAGTAATCTTGAATCAATCATCAAAGCAGCCTCTCAGGATAGCTTTGTATACATATATGCATTACCCATTTTTTTTCATATACTACAAAACGAGAGGCACATCTGTCTGGCTTGTCAGAAGATGGCTGAAATTTTTGAGAAACTGTTCTACAGATGTTCCTGGGACTAAAATATTGTTCCTACGAAAGGATGACAATTTTCCAGCTCAGTGGCCAAGTATACTGCTCAAAGGCATGCGTTGCCAATAGAGAATCACTGCAGATGGCAAGGTTAGGAATTCTCTTTTTTGTCCTATTAAAACTTCTCTCCACTACAGTATATTAGGCAATTTCACGATGGAAAATGGAAAAATCGGACCAAAAATTCTATTCCATTTTAATATAAAATCTCTTAGATATCAATCTAATCTAATAATCTATTTGTAATATCCCTAGTGGAAGAGAGGCCTATTGGAGCAGATGTGACATTGTTGTATTACAAATCCTCTTAATCAAACAAATGGGTACCTTTCTAGATTACAGTGAGTTCGGCATTATGAGTCCATCTTTGTTGAATGCTGAAGATTAATTAAATTCAAATGTAACAGAATGATACACACACACTAGAATTACACATGCATGTACGCACACACACAAACACACAATCTTTTACCTAGCAAAAACAACTTCCTACAATTCCAAATGTAATTTATCTTCATAGTAGACAAAGTTTGAAGTATGGGAAAATGATAAAGCACAAGCTGAACCTTGGCATTACATAAACTTCACCCAAAGCTCTTCAATTCCGGACTGTACAAAAACCTTGCTATGTCAAATTTGAAAAGACTCTTGCATAGAAAGGGTTAAAAACCAGAGAGCCATGACCTCTGATAGAAATCCTTCCTAGGAAAGGGAATAAAAACTGAGCTCATTTTCATTTCCAGTCAAACCAGATGGCCGAAAGTAAAAGGCTGTGGAAACTACGATACTAGCATTATTGACTGTAAAAGGAGCCAAATCATATGAGTAAGAATGGATACAAATAAGTAAATCTACCTTGATTGCAACTTACACTTTTTGCTGACTCCAAAATCTTTTGTGGTTGCATCCTAACAAAAAGGTATGGTGAAATTAAATTACAGTGACAATAAAGGTTAACATTTTTGAGCACAGATGAAATGGGGCATTTGCCAAAACCTGCTAACACTGTTTATGTGATTAATAATGGCTAAAGGGCCTGAGCATTAACAGCATAAAATCAGTAAGTTGAGAAAGAAGGAGGAAGAAAAAAAAAATCACATTCCAGATGAAATCCTAAAATTAAATGCTGACACCCAAAAGGCATGCAGGTTAAAAGTCTGCAGCAGATGAAAATATTTCAAAGCCAGATACATTTCCTGTTGAAAATTCCTTACATTCCATGACTAAATCATAACTGCTACAAGCGGCATTGCAATCTCTGATTCTGCTGATGTCCACAAAGTGAACTGTGCTAGCTCAAGAAGTTCATGCTGTCAGCAGAACCCCTTGACGAAACACCATTGCATTCTAAAGGCAAAATGAAGTGTCTGGAAGGCAATTCCCAGGTCTTAAAAGGGAAAGTGTGGACTATGATCCTCTTCTAAAGATTCACTTTCTTTGTACTCTTTCTTGGTCCCTCTAATCTACCCAAGTTCTACCAGAATCAAAAATATGTCAGCATTCAAATGCCCCATAAATGCATCTCTCCTTAACAAAGAAAAAGCACATTTGTGGATTCTATCATAATCAATTAATATATATTGAGTGTAATTTGAATACTGAGGGCTGCACTGGCACAAAGACTACTTCTTGACTGGCTTTAACTGAGTTCATGTAACATGACATTCACATAACACTCTCCAGAACACACCAAATGATCTATTTCTTTGCCCTTCAAGATTTCAGCCTCACATATACAAACCAAAACATCAGAAAAAGACAGCAAAATATTGAGGGGGGAGGGGGGAAGAAGGACACACTTAAACCAGTAAAGTAGTTCATACAATATTTAGTCATTATCAGTATTTTGTGGTTCTCAATTCCAATATCATTAACAATCTTTTCTTAACTGGGGATTACTGACAGACCTGCAAAACCTGCAAAAAAAGTAAGGCGATAATAAAGTAGTCAGCATTTTAGTCCATCTATATTCCATCAAGAAATTTTATACCTGTGGCTCAAGTCACGCCTATACTTGCCCTATCCCCTTCTAGTTTATCAGGCCCCATATAAGGGCTCTCCTACTTTAAAAGGTATCAAAGCTCTTGATGAGGATGTATCACTCTGGCCTCTGAACTCAACCAAATGGATCCTTCAGAGACTCAGCAATATGACCAAAAGAATCAGAATGCCTCAGAACTTGAGCAGGTTAGCACCAAAAAGACTAGTCACCATTTCCTCCTGACAAGTTGTAGTTTCTATGGCTACCATATTTTGCATCTGGTTGAGATGGAAACAATTCTAGGCAAATATTAAATAGACTAAGAGTTAGAAGAAGAACAGTTCGGAGTTGTATCCAAGCAAACAATGCCATTTATTCCATGGTCTCCAGCTACCTTTCTGTTTCCAGTAGGCGATAGTTAACGTCTCTAGCAGAGTTTAGGTAGGGTTAGGGTTCTTTTTTTCTCATTTAAATATTCAAAAACAAGTTCCAGCAGAGGGTTGTAATAAACTCTTCACTGAGGTTAATGATCCCTATACCAGTAGAATACTGATGAGACTAGAATTGCCTAACAAGCACTTGGTATAAAATAAAATCAAATCAAGTGCCAATACACGGTCAAACCCTTTTGCCCCATCTTGTACCACTGAGAATAAGTGGATTAGCTATTTTGGAATGTTAATTATGAAAAATGCACCTTGGTGTCAGAAAATGGATGGTTTGGTATTTTTCCTCTTAACCCTGATGAAGTTTCCTGTATTACAGCCAATCTTCTAGATGAAAGATACTATGTGCACAGTTTCCCACAGATCTCAGGAGTATTTGGTAGACTAACAGTCAACAAAGTAGTCAGTTTTAGTTAGTAGATAAATTTGCAGCTTAGTTAGCAAGAAATTATTAAAAAGAGAGTTGCAAAGGAAAGATTGGCCAAAGGCATTATCAACAGTTCACTAGAGAAATTTGCTTCATGCAAATCCCCTACAAATGTTATTTGTGGACACAGATGACCTGGAGCCCCTTTTACCAATGAATGATTTGATTAAGATTGAAGTAAAACATGAAGATACTATTAGAACCTTCCTTATTCCACAATATAACTTAAAAAACTGTAAAGATGTATAGTCTTTAAGCAGCCAAGTAATCATGAGAGGTAAATTGTGGCCCAGTGACCTCACTACCTCTGCAAGAATTAAATTTAATAAACATTTATTAAGTACTTAATCTAAGCCAGGAACTGTGCTAGTTGCTGGATAAACAAAAGATTCTTTGGATGAACTTTTTAGGACAGTTTATTTCTTTATCTTGTCTATAGGTATAGGAAAGGGAGTGATCTCCCAAAGCATTGGGATTCCCACTTGACTGTCTAGACCCTTTATAATAGACCAATCACATTTCAGAACTTCAACTAAATCCAGATAAAAATCAAATAGTTTTCTAGCCTTCGTACTTGATGATAGATACTTCAGAGTAGTATGTCCTTTTGATTGTCTGGTCTACTAGGGAACTAGTACATTTCTTTTTAATTCTAGAAAAGAAAGATAATTAAAATACAAAGAATGATCCTTGTTTTCTGATGGATATTCACTGTCTACAACCAAGATTAAGGCTCACCTGGTTCACCAATTTCTTCTAGTTCCCATCATTTGAAAAGTATCATCTGTAAAATCATCCTCACTCCATCCCCTCCTATCTCTTCCCAAATTTCCCATTAAGGCTCCACGTCAACCCATACTCTATAGTCTCTTGCCGTTACTCATAACATCCTTTTGGCCCCACAGTGTATGCCTTGGCACAAGTTCTATCGTCAGCAGGACATGGCATAGCTAGTGCCAAAGAACCACAAGCATTCAAGCACCAGTGACCTTAAAGAGAGGTCGTAATTACTAACTCCTACCGTTTTTTGACAGTCGACTGCTGCTCTTTGAATGTCAGAGCACTCTAAATTCCACTGAATCATGCAGTAACTTGTGGGCTGAGTTTGTTTAGGGATGGGTGTCATATATGGAAAATGGGTGCCTGCCTGTCTTGTAGGAAAAATATTCAGAAGAGATCACAAACATAGATAGTAGCAGGTTTGATTATTTGCCAAGTGAGTTTTAGGATGGTTTTCTTTTCTTTTTTTTTTTTTTTTTTATGCAACAAACTAAATGACTACAGTTAAGGATAATGGGAAGGGAAAGATGAATATATTCAAAAGCATAATAAAGGAGGTTTACAACTTGAAGAGTAGAAACTTTCTTTTTCTTGTCTTCAAGGTCAGTACAATACACGCTGCAGTGATTCAACTAGGAAAACTGGGAAATATCCCTCAGTTCCTGAAAGGAAGGTCTAAGATTACTTGAATACTCCCTAGGCTGCCACACAGGACAGAAACAGATGACCCTGAGATGTCCCCCTATTGTATTTTCTATAATTCCATGAGCCAAACTAGGAGGTTTGGGATGTGGTTTCAATTATGGAAATATCTACATACTCTAGCTATGAGCACATAACTGTGCTTAAAGCTCAAATTTCTCAATTTCAAAATCTTTCCACAATTCTACTCTCATTTACTCCTACAACTCCTTTACGACTGCCAAGATTCCCTTAAGAGAGCTCCTCGTATTTATGCTCACTCCCATCTCTATATCTCTTCAATGCCACCCATTTTATACTTGGAAACCTCCCAATTAACATTCCCTAGAATCCTGCTCCTCTTTGCTTCCTTTCCTTCTTAAACAAACATGGGTCTGAATTACAACCGTTTGCCCTTATTTCCAGAGGGAACACCTGGCTTCAGTCTGGCAGAAGTATATATCTCTCACAGCCATAAATTTCACCATTTAAAAAAATCACCACATGTTTTATGGAGGAAAAAGTATTTGGCACTCTAAGAATAAACAAAGAAAAGCAGCATTGCAGGGCAGGATCACACTGTAGCCTGAATTTCTGCTATTTCTTCTGGCCAAGAATATATCCAGCTCTTACATCATAGGGAAATAGATAGGGCCTGGACCAGTGATTTCCCTTAAACTATAGCCGGGGGGAAATTACACTTATAACCAGGTATAGGGAGCATGTAGGCAGTTCCTGACCAATTCGAACCTTAGCACCCTATTTTGAGATCCTTTTAAGTGGACCTTATACAAGGCGATCAAGACTAAGGACTAAGATTACTTGAATTCTCCCACAGAGGAGAGGAACAGATGATCCTGAGATATCGCTCTGTTGAGTTTTCTATAATTCCATGAGCCTATCTCTGAGGTTTCTAATCACTCCATTCCTCTGAGATGTACCTAACTCTTCATTTGAAGAAGTACAAAATTCTCAAGCTTAAAGCGGCTGTAGGAAATCACCTAGCCTAACTTCTATTCCCAAGTCCAGAGTTATCAGGTGACTCAATCAATCGAATAGAAAGTGGCAAAACCATACTAATAACTCAGATGATCAGAACACTAATACAATATGGAAGCAACATGATACAGTGCAGTGCAGTCAGATTCATATAGAAACATGGGAGGGGAACACAGTGCTCAGTGCACCAGGTCTGGAATTAGAAGAATCTGTATTCAAATCTGACTTTAGACACTTTCCAGCTTGTGTGACCCTGGACAAGTCACCAAATGCCTATTCATCAACTGCTATTCTATTTTAGAATTGATACTTAGATAGAAAGTAAGGGTTTTAGAGGGGGGGAAAAATAAAGAAACTTGCTGATCCAAGTATTTGAAATTATCTGTTTTCTTATATTTTTGCTTATTTTGTTAAATATTTCCAATAACATTTTAACCCAGGTCAGCTGCATTGGAGAAGTGTTGTGGCTGAGAGCTTTACCCTTCTGGAGTAGTGGAATGAGCACAGGACCAGAAGCTAGAAAAGCCTTGGTCCCTTCTTATCCTGGATTGATATTAGCTACTCTACACAGATAGGAGTCCTACTCAGCTTTGTCAGGAATAGACTCTGGACAGGTCATTTTACTTCCAAGCCTCAGTTTACTTATCCACAAAATGAAGCAGATGGGCTGTCAGGCCTATTCCAGGCATATGTTCTGTAGTTCTGCACTCTCCCCTTTACCATACCATGTCAATTTATCCTGCCCCACACCGGTAGCAGTCAATCGCTCAAACTCTGTTAGCAGAGACTACCAGCCCAGCTCTCCCCCACAAAAAACCAGATGAACTCTTATGTGCTTCAGGATTGATGAATAATTATATAAGCCTAAGCAATAGTGAGTGGAAGATCCAGGTCAAAATTTCTTACATTCATTTGTTTCTAACAAAATCTAGTTACTGAACATTCCCTTAACTACTAAAAGAGGAATCTGAATCTTTAAATGGGAGATGACTGCAACAATAGAAAAGGGCATTTAATTCTCAGACCAGTTTTCAGATGGGGGCACTTCTTTTACCTTTCCCTATCAATTCATGCTCACCAATAAGTGCTGGATGGAACGGCGACTATAAACTTTGGGACTACATCTGCCAAACATTTTCGAAATGACAAACCCATAGTGATCATCTTGCTTACATTTTGCATAAGATTTCTATTTTGGGAGGACAGCATTTGCAAATGCAGAGTCTTACTAATATGGTAAGATTTTACCCCAGTGACCTACTGCAGAGTCACAGTTAACATCGGCGCAGCTGTCTACGGATTTGGCATTTGTTAGAACACAGAGTAGATTTTATATATGAATTCTGCTGCCATTAAACTGCCAGGATTAATCTGCACACTGTGTGGTAATATTTTCATCCAGATTAATGATTCTTCTTGCCAATGCACATTTATTTCCGTCACTGGGGTCGGTCACATGTTATCGTATGGCTCTCCAGACAACCCTGGCATTTTCAGTGCACGCTCTCGTCATATAACACATGCACATTTGGAATTGTCAGAAGCAAACATCACATTTCTCTGCCACATTAAAACATGAGCAAGAAGACTTTCTAAGCATTGCTTGTCTCCATGCTTCCCTGATAGGTAAAGTCAAGAACCTGCTTAAATATTTATTTTTAATTCCTCTGGCTAAGATTCTGACATGCAAAAATACAAAATGCATGGCTTTCTAGTGTCGAGTGATGTCCAAAGCAACAGGCAGTGGATTTTACATGGAGGTCACCTGTACAGCATGTTGTAAAGAACTAAAGGGAGTTTGTCTTCTAGCACCTGGGAGTCAGATCCTTTAGTTACCTCAAACAATCCAGGTATAATGGATTTCCCCTCTTTTTCCTGATCATTGCCTCCAGAATACTGATATGCATGGAACAAGTCCTTTTGTAGTTCAATCTGGATTAGAACAAGAAATCTTTACCCAGAATCAGAGGAGAAATGGCACACCAGGGAGAGATTCTCCTCCCCATTGCTTACAAGGTACATTTCTTCCCAAAGAGTTCAAAGTGCTTTATAAATAATGTCTCCCAAGGGTCATAAGTAAGCAAGAAATAGCCCATCTTACAGATGGAGTCAAGTCAGACAGATTAAGTAACTTGTTCAAGGTCACAATGAGCCAGTGGCAGTCAGAAACAGATCAGAATCTATTGTCACTGAGAGAAGTATCCTTTCCACATTATCTTCCCAGCAATTAATCAGTGTTCAGAAGAGAAAAGCTGAACCCTTTTAGAAATGTCTTTCTTGCATCATCATGCAAGATGAGCTCTCTCTCTCTCTCCTAGAAACCCTGAATGAACATGCATAATTACTAAGGCATGATGTTAAAAAAAAAAAAAAAAAAAGGAAGCTACATTTATTTTTTTAATTAGACTTTATTTTTGAATGACACATTAAATTTTAGTAGTGAAAATGACCAGAGAAAACATCTTGTTGTTTTCTCTTTGTAAAGTATACATAGAGCTTATCTTTGTACAGCAAAAATAACACCATTTCCATTTTCCTGAGCCAATCTATAGTCCTACCTAGTACTACGGGCTGGGTGAAAGTGGGAACCTAGTATTCTTGTGGAAGTGCGTGCTTTCTTTCTTTCTTTCTTTCTTTCTTTCTTTCTTTCTTTCTTTCTTTTTTAAAGAGGACCAATTTGAGATTCAACCTGTGAAGGTTACTTTAGATCTGAGGCAAAGTTCACTGAAAACTGAAATGGCTTCTAAGCAAAGGAATAAGGTTTTGCCTCCAGCCAAGATGTGAGCAAGAACAACTAGACTGTCCACCAACAACTGTGAACTTATTGGTGAACCTAATAATTAACCTACGTCCAAAAAAGGGAAATGACAATATGTTACTATCTACAAAATGGTATCAATCTACAAGGATTTTTACTAGCAAATCTTCCTATGCTTCCTTTTCTTAAAGAACTTATATTCTTTGGGGGAGGCCAATAAATAAATATGGAAGCATTATATGTAATAAAAACAAAAGAAAGACAAGGTAGTAAGAGGACCAAGGAAGGGCTAGGAGCTGGATCAGGAAAGACCTTATGTAGAAGGGACAAACACAAAGGTGCCTAAGCAACAGAGGAAAGGTCTGTAAGACAGAAGTGAAGAGGGAGTGCATTCCAGGCAAGGAGGATGGGCAAAGGCAAAAATAGGGAGATGGGAGATAGAAGGTTTTGTTCAAGGAACTAAGAGATAGCCAGCTGACAAAGCTGGATTGCAGAGGTTCAGGAAGGTCAAGGATGAACAAGGTGTCTGGCAAGATATAGCTGGGCCAGGTTGTGAAGGGTTTAAAAGCCAAACAGAGGACTTTTTTATTTGATCCTAGAGGCAATAAGGAACCACTGGAGTTTATTGTATATGAGATTGACAAGGTCAGATCTGTGCTGAGGGAAATCACTTTGGCAGCTGTGCAGAGGACAGATTGGAGTGGAGAGAGACCTGAAGCAGGGGGCCAATCAGAAGGCTAGGTAAGACGAGAGGAATGAGAGGCTGAACTAAGGAGGTGGCTATGTGAACAGAGAGAATGGTCAGTCGAAAGAGAGGCTATAGGGGTAGAAACAGCAAGGCTGAACAACTGCCTGGCTAAGGAAGAGTAACAAGTCAAGGTTATGTACCTGGAAGAGTGAAAGAATGGCCGTGCCTAGGAAAGAAATGGGGAATTTGGGGAACGTGGTGGGTTTGGAGGGGAAGGTTAATGAGCTCTATATTTTGGACATTCAGTGTTTGAGATGTCTCCAAAACATATGAGATATCCAAGAAGTAGCTGGGGATAAGAGGCTGATGCTCAGGGCTAGATAAACAGATCCATGCATCAATTGCGTTGAGATGATAATTGAACCCAAGGGAGCAAAAGAGTTGAATGGCAGGAATAATTTTATGGCAAAGAATGAAGAGTGTAGGGGGAGAGTAAAGGACAATGTGGAGTTCAACTGGTTACCTATCAGGTTTAGAAGGAAGGAAAGGAAAGTCAGAGAAAGAACATGGCTGAGAAGGTACTGAGGAGTAGAACTGGTTATCCCAATTAGAACAAAGACTAGGCAGCCTATGAAGGAAAGAAGCTTTGTGTTCTTCATAAAGAAATGGAAAGAAACATTTTGGGCAGCAAGCTGGTGCAGTGGATAGAACACTGGGCCTGGAGTCAGGAAAACCTGAGTTCAAAGGAGGGCTCACACTACCAGTTGTGTTTCCCTGGGCAAGTCGCTTAACCCCATTTCCCTCAGTTTCCTCATCTGTCAAATGAGCTGGAGAATAAGATGGAAAAACACTCCAGGACCTTTACCAAGAAAACTCCAAAAGGGGTCACAAAGTTGGATATTACTGAAACAACTGACATTTTAAATAGTAGAGATTACCCATAGATTCTCTAGTGCCAGTCTTCCTACGAAACATTATGAAAAGGACAAATCACAAATATAACTCATTAAAATCCTTTGGTAAACCTGATAAAGATTAAGAATATTATTATTTTATTTTTTTAAATGCACTATGGACTCTACATATAGGAAGGGGGTGTAGTTAATCTGTTGCTAAGAAACAGTAAAAATAAAACTGGACAGGTAAGAGTTTAAAATGCCAATTGCCACAAAACATGGCAGGTGATATTTTTTTGTTGGTTCACTTTACAGAGGCTGTCAGAGATTTCTTTTTCAATTAATGAATTTTTTTCCAAAGGAAGCAAAATGTCTCTCACATGGATCAAAGAAAGGTCAGCTTGCCGAGTCATGGTATTATTACTAAGCTAAGAGGGAAGCCTACTTCCTACGCAGAATTGAAGAAATTCAAGGGTACACTAAGACACTGGAGTCTGTATAACGGAAGATAGTATATTTATAATCATAAGCCATTAGCAACAAGTGAAACTCAACAGCCTCCCTCCCATGATACTTCTGATTCCATTAATAACAGTACAGATTTCAACCTGTCCAAGGACATTGATTGGGGGGGAGGGCAGGACCCCCTGTGTCTGATGAGGTTTCTTCTGTGTCTCTACTATTCATCAAAAAGAATGACAAAGGCAAAATTTTACCATAATATATTATTTTGAAATGTTGCTGCTGAATAGAAGAACAGTACCAACTCCATCCACTTCCATTTTCTTTGCAACAAATCTGTCATTTAAGACTAAGATGTTAAGATATGACTTATCCTCGCTGAAACCATCTCCTTATAAATGCAGATCTCCCAACAGGCTTCAGTGGTGCTGATCTCTTCCTCCAACTTGCTCCTGATTCAAGCAGATAATTTTACTCTCTTTAATCCAGTGGAAACTGAATAAGTTCTTGGCACTTCAAAAGGAATTATGGGAATAAAAACTCACTCCCCAGACATATGCGGGGAGGGATCTATACCACTGATGAGCAAACTGTTTCTTGTATTATCAGAGAATTTCCTACAGCAGCAAGAAGTGAGATATAGATCATAGAAAAGACGAATGTTTTAGGGCCTTAGCCAGAAACTGCTAAAAGTTCTATGGCAAGAGATTCTTTTTGATGGAATTCTACACGTCACTTACAGTTATGCCCCAACTAGTGTTTTATTGCTGATCCTGTCTTGCAGTCCTAGTCCATCTATACAACACACACACACACACACACACACACACACACACACACACACACACACACACACACACGAATCAGGATTACTGACATTCTTGCTAGTTTGCAACATCTAATGCTGCTTCAAAGTGTTTGAAAACAGCATTATCCACTGGCTTTCAAAGGAACATCAAAAATAAATGTTAGCCTTCTCTAAAAGAAAGCATCTTGCACTTGCCCAATTTGGTCTGTGACTTACCCAAGTTTGAAAGCCTGCCAGTGCTTTTAGATGACGCCTAAGGATTTTCAAAATGTGAGCTGATGCCTAAAACGAGAATCTGCCCTCATGACTTCCTAGTGATTTTTCATTAACTGAAGAAATTTGTGATGTCTGAACTATCATCTAGTCAGTTCAGTCCATGGAGTCATACAAGGTCACGTGTAGAAAGTCACATTCTTTCTTGCCTGGGGAGCAGTGACAAAATAGCCAGCTAGATTAAGATTTCAGAACTTGAAATGCACATATACAGGAAAAATGATCCGATTTCTAATCTCGGGTGAATCTGCATCACAGCAGGCCTGGCCAAAACATGATCTGGATCCTGCTAGGAAGATTAAGATGGGTTCCTGAAGGTTTGTGAATTCAAGCATCTTCTATAGCTTTGATTGTCAATCAACATTTCTGTATAAAAGGAAGGAATAGAAACAAGCATGAGGACAAAACTGCTCTGATATTTTATTAAAGCAGAATTGCCCTTAAGCAAATTCACTCCAGCAATACACAGGCAGGCTATGGAAATAGTAAGAGGATTCCCCTTCTGGCCCCAGGCTGAGGCACTTTTTATTATGCTCACTTACACCTCAAGATGCCAGAAAGACCTAGATCATCACAACACTAACATACCCCAAAACAGAAGTTAAGACTGGCCTTCGTAAAGAAAGCAGGTGAGTCAGGAAAATGGAGATCAGAAGATTTGAGATTTAGACCTGGGAGGGACCCTAGAGACCAGCTGGTCCAACCCCCTCATTTGACAGATAAGACAAGAGTGAGATGCCCAGCGTTCCATGGCAAGACCTCTAAGTTCAAATCCAGCTCTCTGTCCACAGGATCAGAAGGACAACTAATACATGAATATGATAAGGAAAGAGCTAATCCAGAGGAAATAAAGGAATTATAATGATGAAAAGAGGTCAAGTTTACATGCTTCTGTTCGGTACTCTTTTGCTTATATAGTTTTATTTGTTATGTAGAATGGAGGTAGAGCACAAAGCTGGCATTTAATTTTTCTGAAATGTCAAGTAAACAACAAGCTCTAACCTCTGACCTGATTACCAGCTTCTTGGAGATACCAGATGCAGCATCCCAGCTCCCTGATAATCCCAAGAACTCAATGTTAATAATGGCTTTAACAATAATTGCTGCGGAATATCCCACAATAAAAAAAATGGATAGAGAAAGTTACATGAAAGGAAGATAGCAATTAAAAATATGCTATGAAATTCCTCTTGCAGCTCTCCCCCTGCTGGGAAATACCATGTATAAATACAGATTCTAAATGTTTAAAAACATATTCTTCCCTAGTAGATTTACTTTCTTCCATTCCCTAAAAAGAACTAACCCAAGCAAGATTACCCAAAATGCCTTTATTTTTTCCCATGCTGGGGACCATTTTGCATGCATGTGCATGAATAATAAATTAATAAATTAAATATATAAAAAAGTTTTTAAATACAATAAATTATATGTATAAATATGAATAATAATAAATTTAAAAAACAGCATAAATGAACTTAGTTGGGGTTTGCTGACCAATGTTATCCAGGAATGTAGAAAACAAACAAAACTGAGGTCTCTATTCTAATGACACTCTAAATGAAAGAAATGAAAATATAGAAGTTACTATGATTATGTAATTACTCTTTAGAGAACTAAAGTAATTTGCCATCTACTTTATGTCTAAAACAGCTTTGAATACATTGCTAAAATGCTCTAAAGCAAAAGTATGTCTAAAGAAATTAAGTGTATGGTCATCTTCAGAAACTAGTAGCAAGAAGTTGTTTTAATCCAACTAGGAAAGAAAAAAGATGTGTAAAATGGAAAAGGGAGGACATGGGAGGGGAGCCTTAATGGCTCAAAAGTTAATGGTAAGGGGGGCAGCTGGGTAGCTCAGTGGATTGAGAGCCAGACCTAGAGACGGGAGGTCCTAGGTTCAAATCCAGCCTCAGACACTTCCCAGCTGTGTGACCCTGGGCAAGTCACTTGACCCCCATTGCCTACCCTTACCACTCATCCACCTATAAGTCAATACACAGAAGTTAAGGGTTTAAAAAAAAAAAGAAAAAAAAAAAAAAGTTAATGGTAAAATAGAAGAAGAGCACGAAACTAACATATAATTACTCTAATTGTTCAATATGAGAAAAATGTACAATTGGCTTTTTGAATTTGCATGCCAAGCTCTGACTCAAAAGAAATTACATTATAGTGACCAACCATGGGGGGGATCAAATTTTACAATGCACAAATGATGATAAGGAAAACTCCACCTCAATCATGAAAGGGGGTGAAGGGGGTAGAGATAATTCATATCTGCTGATTATCTACTTACTAGAAAGAGTACAAAGAAATGAAGTGCAGTACTAGTAGCAAAATCTATAAGTCATTCTAATAGCCTCACGTGAGCTTTCTCCCAACACAAGTCTACACAGATCCTCAAGACTGGGGGGACGTTTTAAGGCATTCAGATAGGTGGTGTATTCTGACAACAGCATTTTTTATAAGTCATTTGTCATCAGCAAACTTTAGACAAGGTTAATGAAAGTTCTGTCACTTTAATGTCTAGCCGGCTTTAAATTACAAATGTCATGCGCCATGACTAAAGAAAGGGCACTGCAATAATACCATAAACTATCATCTCCAGGGACACACAGGTAATTGCATAGCTCATTAAAAAACTGTTTTAATTATTAATTGACCGTGTCAGAGTTGTCCTTTGAAGTCAATTTTAATTTTTTTTTTCCTTGCAAGCATTATGATTTCAAGCTGACCTACAGAACTTTGTGTACTACCCAAAGAACTAGCAAAGCTGCTTGGAAAGATGAGACCACACTTGGCTATGTGAGGTCTGTACCACTATTGTTTGCAAGTTACACTTGTGAAAGGGGATTTTATAGCTCTACATTCTCAGGGTAAAGAAGGGGGAGCAGAATATTTTTTAAGAAGTTTAAATCGCTTGAATATTGACGTGCCACTGGACAAAAAAACCTTCCCAAGAGGCAAAGCCATCACTCATCTTTGTGTTTAATGTTTTTCACTCTCTTGGTATGGGATAAAAACTAAATAACCTCGTAGAAAAATCATAGAAAGAGCCTATTGGGGTTCATTTCCAGACTTACCAAGTTGACAACTAGTCTCCATACTTGATAAATTATTCTAGAAATAGCTGGTTAGAAACACTCCAGGTGAATGGTCATCACTCACAGTAGGTGACATCCACAGCTTTTACCAACACGCTTTGCAAGAGGCTACCTACTAGCATGCAAAATCCTCTCTGAATGCCTCTGAAAAATACTGTGAAGAAGGAAAAGGGAAAAAAACATGCCCGCTTCTGCAAGAGGTGCCAATGGCAAGTTTAAATGACTAATTTTATATTTATAGGAGAAAATCATTCATAATGTCATGTGGAAGAGTTCCTAAAGATTTATTAGCAAACTGAACTTTGAAGAGAACAAAGTTTCCCAAATCAGACTCTTCTGAATCAATCTACTTATTCTTTGCCAAGATTTTTAAAAATTAATTCTAACTAGTAATGTAGGTTCACTACCTGGTAAAAATCTCAAGTGAGTAACAGAAACCTCTCACAATATCACCTAACAAGTCCCTGGCACGTTTATCTCCCTGTGAGAACACAGTGAGAAAACTGCTCTCAAATTACCTTAGTCAATACAAATAGTGATACTAAGTTTGCTCACAAAGTTTTCAGGGCCAAGAACATATTAACTTCAAACCTAGGATCAATTTATGGATTCTTTGTTGTTTGTTAATGACTAAGCCGAGATAGTAACACTGGAAAAATGACAGCATTCTCAGCACTAAGAGATCATCTCTCAGAATTTAAAATTAGCAAAGTAGATGACACTTGTATTGTCTGCTCCTGAGGAATTAAACATCAGTTATCATTTGACAACAGAAATTACCCTAATTGGAAGCTGAATGCTTCATCTCTTTTTTTCCTACAAGCAGACAGGAACACTAATATCGGGGGTTGAGGAATGGGGGGGGAGATGTCCCATCATAAAAATATCTCCTGCAGAAAGGAAGATTAACTATGAAAAATTTACAAAATAAGTCATCCACCCAAAATGTCCATGTTTTCAGAAGTTGGGAATGAGATAAACTGGGAGACACCAATGAATGACGGTTACTGAATAGCCAAGTGTTTTCACTCCAACTACAGCTGCTGTGTGTCATCTGGGATTCGTTCATACCTACCATAGAAAAACCCTTAATCATACTTACTACAAGTGTAATCTTGGGGAACTCACTCTTTTTTCTCAGCAGTAAAATGTAGAAGTTGGACTTTATGACCTCAACAGCCCCTTATAGCTCTAAATCCTCTTAATCTCTAATTTAGCCAATACTTCTCACCATATAACAAAATAAGCTCTAAATGGATATGATTTAGATATAAAAAGCCACATTCCTTTGTCTAATCATAATATTTTAACACTATATCTTTTCTGCTGCCTTATGACCCCTAACTCTGTACAGGTCATCACCCCGTACTATATTATCCTTCTTCTCTAATCTTCAACTTCCCCCAATTTTCTGGCAAATTCTGCTGCATATAGACACTCATATCTCCCTAATCTTTAAAAATACCTCACTGGATTGATGCAACCATCACCACTAGCTATCGTGCTGTATTTCCTTTCTTTTGGAGTTAAACTCCTTGAGAAAGCTATCTATACCAGGTGCCTCCTTTTTTTCTAAACCGTCTGCACTCTGCCTTTCATTCTTCAGCTAAAACTGCTCTCTCCAAAATTACCACAACTCTTCATTTCCAAAACTACTGGCCTTTTTTCAATCGGTTTTCTTGAACTCTGACCAAAGGCTGACTTTGACCCTAATGAGTACCTTTGCTCCTTAAATACTCCCTCCTGTCTACTTTTTTGTGACCCTGCTTTCTTCCTCTCTTGGTTTTCCTCTTTTCTATCTGACTACTAATCCTTATTTTCCTTTGCTGGCTCTTCATTCACCCTCTAACTGTGGATGTTTCCCAAACCTCCGACCTGGGACCTCCTTTCTTCTCCATCTATACAGTCTCATTCAGCAAAATCATCACAAACATCACTAGGTTTCAATGATCATTTCTAATAAGAGATAATACACAGATCTGTTTATTCAGCTCTTTCCAAACCTCCAGTCCTCTATGAGCAAATTTAAACTAGATGTCTCAGACTTCTCCAACTCAAAATGTCTAAAACAAAGCTCATCTTTCTTCCTAAGTTCTCTTCTCTTCCTAACTTCCATTGTCAAGGACATCTCCCAAGTCACACAAATTCACAGCTCAGTGTCACCCACCCACTCACTTGTTTTCTCTACCTTCAGGGCATCTTGTATAGAGTCCCTTCTCTACACTAACACAGTCACTACCTTAGCAAACGGCCTGTTCACTTCACATCTACACTATTGCAGACCAGCCTTTTGGTTGGACTCTCTGCCTCAAGTCTCTCCCTCCCCAATTCAGCCCTTCCTTCATTCAGCTGCCCAAGGTGTCTTCCTACAGCTCAGGTCTGGCAATGATGCTCCCTCCATCCTCCTAAAATCCAATGACTCCCTATTGCCTTGAGGATCAAAAATATTAACTCCTCTGTTTGCTTTTAAGGTCCTTCTCATCCTGGCCTTTTCCTATGTTTCCAGTCTTCATGCAGTTTACTTCCTTCCACATATGCTATCATTCAGTAACAATGAGACTCATTGTTCCTCACATAAGCCACTCCATCACTGGGATGATCCTCATGCCCTGGGATACTGTACCTCTTCATCATCACCTCTTAGTGACCCTGGTTTCCTTCAAGAATCAGTTCTAATTCCACATTCTTCCCAGCACCCTCCTTCCCTCTCCACACTATGAGAGCCTTCCCTAGAAGTGAGATTACCTTTCATTTACACCAGTGATTCCTAAAGTGGGCGCTACCTCCCCCTGGTGGGTGCTGCAGCTATCCAGGGCAGGGCAGTGATGGCCAGAGGTGCATTTATCTTTCCTATTAATTGCTATTAAAATTTTAAAAAATTTAATTTCCAGGGGGGTAAGTTATATTTTTTCTGGAAAGGGGGTGGTAGGCCAAAAAAGTTTGTGAACTTTTGTGATTTACATATATATATATAGTATGCTAAAGAAACTGCAAACTAAAGTAGGGGCAGCTGGGCTAGCTCAGTGGATTGAGAGCCAGGCCTAGAGACGAAAAGTCCTAGGTTCAAATCCGGGCTCAGACACTTCCCAGCTGGGTGACCCTGAGCGACTGTGTCCCATTGCCTACTGGTTGTGGCCCTATGCTCCTAGAAAGGAGTCCCAGGATAAAAAAAAAAAAAAAAAAAAAAAAATATATATATATATATATATATACATATATATATATATAGTATGTTAATGGAAGCTCATAAGGGCAAAGAATCCCCAGCACTTAGCCCAGTGTCTCACACATAGTAAATTCTTACTAAACAATTGTTTACTAACATCATAATCAAATTAGAGGAGTAAGGAATAAATTAGCTTTTTGATCTTAGAATAGGGGAAGAGTTCTTGGCCAAAGAAAAGATAAGAGAGGCTCACAGAAAAGAAAATGGACAGTTTTGATGACATAAAATTAAAAAGTGTCTGCACAAATAAAACTGATGCAGCTAAGATGAAAAGGGAAGAAATTACCTGGAGGAAAAATATTTGCAGCAAGTTCCTCTAATATAGGTTTCATTCCTGAAATATATGGAACTAATTCAAATTTGGAAGAATGAAAAACATTCCTCAGTTAAGAAGACAAAGGAAATGAACAGGAGGTTTTTCAAATAAAGAAATGGAATCTACCAATAGCCATGTGGAAACATGTTCCAAATCACTAACAATTATGGAGAAATACCATTTATTATTAGGGAAATGAAGCAACTCTGAGGTGTATTAGATGGGTAAAAAAGAAAATGGCAAACACCTTTGGAGGGAAAAAAAACACACTGGGGTTCTGTTGGGGGAATTGGGAGTTCCAGGTCTTTTGGAAAGCAATTTGAACTATGCCTAAAAAGTCATCAAATGGTACTATCTGATTAATACCAATACAAGATACATCCAAAAAAAAATTTTTAATGGCAACAGACCAATTCATATGAAATAACATTTTATTACATGAAAAAATTGGAAGTAGATGTCTATCACTTGAGGAAAGATTAACTAAACTGGTGGCAAACTAATGTAATTGAATACTAATGTGTCCAAAGATATGATGAAATGAATAACCTAGGAAAATTTGTATTAACTGATGCAAAGTGAAGTGAAAAATTTCCCCTAAAAAATTATGCAATAAAAAAATTAAAAAATTGAAAAACTCTGAAAGACAATGCCTAACAGGAAATAAGCTATCAGTAACTATGCTAAGTGCTTTATAATTATCATTTCATCTTCATAAAAACTCTAAGAGATGAGTATTATCATTATCCCCATTTTGCAGATGAGGAAACTGAGGGCTTTAAGAGGGGAAGATAAGTGTTTGTTAACCCAAAAAAGCTGTTAATTTACAAGAAAAACTATGTTCTAAGGGCTTCTTCTCTCTCTCTCAACTGTCTCAGAACCCTACCCAAAACTCACTTCTATCATGGGCCTTTTGTCAGTACAATATCTTCTTGGGATCCCCTTCACCAGCTATATAGTTAACATAAGGATATGAATTTTGCATCTTTTTATAATATTTATTTGTAAAAATGTTATTTGTTTAATTTTGCCTTTTAAATTGGAATAAATTTTCTGAATCGGGGAAAGGAAGTATTTCCCCAAAGCAATTACTAAACATCTAAAAGACATTCCAAAATATTTTTTAATAAAGAGAATCCTATGTTTTCAAAGGTAGAAGGAAACATTTGAGATCATTTAGTCCAATCCTCTCATTTCAGAGATAAGAAAAATGAGGGCCCAAGAGTTAAAGTGATCTCCATAATACTTCATATCAGAGAAAATAATCATCAAATCTAGTTACTTACTTTTAAAGGAGAGATGTAATTAGATGCTATTACAAATCATGTATGTTCACAAAACAAGCTAAATTACAAATAAAAAATAGAAAGCATCTATTTCTATCCCTTACCAAGAATGGGGAGGTTGACACAGGTGTCTTGGTAGGAACATTGTTCATATTGGGTTTGGGTTTGTTGGTTGTTTCGTTTTTTTTTTTTTGATGTATTGGTTTCAATTATTTTTTTTTCTAACAAAAATTCTTTGTCTTGTGAGGGCTCCCTCAAAAGGAGGAAGGTAAAGGCAAGGGAAATTTAGGTAATGTAAAAAACAAAAGATCAATAAAAATTTATTTTTTAATTTTTAAAGAAGTAATGCATATTTATTGAAATTTAAAAATTGTTAATAAAATATACTCCTTTCAAAGAAGGCCTGAAAACTCTCTTATAATGGGCAACTAGGTGACTCAGTGGATAGATAGAGGTCTAGAGTTGGGTTCAAATCTGACTTCAGACACTCACTAGCTATATGACCCTGGGCAAGTCACTTAATCCCTTGCCTTTCAGTCTTATTAATTGTTACTAAGACAAAAAGGGAAAAGTTTGGGGTTGGGTGTAGGGGTGAAATCTCTTATTTTAAAATTAATTAATAAGTTTTAAACATCCCTAGGAAAAAGATTTCTTGCATGTGCACATATGTATGTGAATGTATGCTTTTAGTACTATTTATTCAGTTATGGTTATTCAATTTGCAAACCAATAAAGCCCTAGATAGTATTTTAGGGCAGATGCCCTAAAAGCAAAGCATGAAGTTATTTGGACATGAAAATCCCATTTGTTCATTTTATTCTAACAAATCTACGTTTAGGATCCCCTCGGGATGAATGTTCTTTCCATTGGTATAGAATGCAATCCACTGATAACTAATCATTCCATAACAGCCACTTTATGTTTATGTAACCAACAGATGTGGCAATTAACCAGTTCATTAGTTAAAAAGTTAAGAAGCAAAGAAATCTATATAGATGTTGTCAAGTGTAAGATGGGCTCTCTGGCCAGTTCCAATGCCTCTAACAATGATGTCTTCAGGGTGTTGTCCCAGTCAATAAAGTCATGACAAAGAGATGCAAAAACACTAATTCAGACATAAGAATTAATTTCAAATAGAGAACAGTGACATGAGAAGTGACTCTTGAGTCAGAGGACTTGGATTCGACTCTCGCTTCAGATGGCAAGTGACCTCAGCTCTCTCAGCCTCAATTTCCTCATTTGGGAAACAGAAGTTGGAAAGTTGGACTTTTCCCTAAGGTCCCTTCCAGCTCTATGAATCTTGCAACTTATCAACTATAAACTTTTAAATCATTTCATTGAAGTTAATTTTTCAATCGACCTAACAAATACACATCACATACCCCTATTTATCCTGTATTTAACTCGTTTGTACTCAATTGTTTGCTTGTTGTGTCCCCTATTAGACTGTGAGCTCACTGAGGGTAGGGGGCTTTCTTTTGCTTTGGGGGTGGGTGGAACTGCAAGGGGTACTCCCGTGCCTAGCAAAGTGCCTGGAATAAAATCAGTGCTTGATAAATGTTATCTGACTAACTTTGCCAAGCATCAAGAGACACTGATACGGTGTCTTCAATATAATAATAACAATAGTAATGGTATTAATAGGCCCCTTTTTATATAGCACTTCAACATTTAGAAATACTTCCCTAGAAGAACACTGTGAAGTAGTTAGTCCAAAGAATTTAAAATGATCAAAGTGAGGCTCTGAGATGTTTTGTGATTTGTCTAAGGTAGCTGCTATGTAAGCACCTAAGAATGACTTAAACTCAAGATTCCTAACTCCAAGTAGTATGTTCTTGTCTCTACGACACATTTGTCTCTCTAGGAAACTTATGGCAAAAGGTACCAGGAATCCTGAGACTAGATGTTACATAAAATCAAGGTGTTGCTTCTTTATTCCTTCAGACAAAACCACGGCTGAAAAAAAGCCTGACGAATCCATTCTGTTTTTAAAGACCTCCCAGAAAAGGATGATACAACGGATGAGAAATTTCTCCAGCTGGAGGACATAGCCATGAGAGTATCCAAATTGACTGATAAAGTTCTGCCTCTGGTATAAACATATAAGTGCAATACAATGTACAATATTCTAATTAAATTGAAGAATGGCTGCACAAGCCATGTTTCTATTAGCCTGGTCTTATTTGATTTAGCAGGAGTAATGAATGCTGAATCAGGTTAGGGTTGTTAAGCTTATCTGGCTTTGAGAATCTCCTGAAATTAGGCTAATAAAACTGAAGATATGTAATGCTGAAGACATTTAAAAAGGAAACTCGTTTATCTTCAATTAAAATATCCACAATACTGACAATAAACTTATTACTCTTCCCCATAGAAAGGTTAGGTTTAAGAAAACAGCATATTAAAAAGAAATTCAGTCCAGCATGGGGACCGTGGAGTTACATTTTAAGAAACCAAAAATAGTCTAGTTTTCTTGTGATACCAACATTTCACACATTTGTGGAAAAAAAAACAACAGGCAAAACACAGAAGCTCAAAATATTCTCTCACTGACAAAGTGTTGCACTAGATTTTGGCTCCAATAAAGATTAAATTTCCTACATCAAGGAAGTGGGGTAGGGGAAATCAGTCTTGAAGTGAGCAATACAGTCTGTGGATATAAATTACTCACTTGCCTGCTCCACAAGGGTAAAAGTAGTCAGCATCTTTGACCCACTCCTTCCCTAGACTGAAAAGAAGAGCCCATCTTTTCCTTACATCAAGCTGTAATCAGTTTATGTAAAATATAAAGTCCACATTAAAACTACCTCAATCATCATGGTGTGGAAAAAGATACAGTATCTTTAATAATATTTGTTTTAGGCGCCAATTAATTTTATGAGGGAGCAATAAAACAGCAGCTTCTTCCTCCCCCTGCAGCATAGATTATATAATAAAATCAACAGATCTTGGCCAGGCCAGATCAATGGGGTGAAAACAAGACACTTGTGGGGCTACCATGAAGATATACTTACTGACTCAATGACTCTTCCATAATCCTCCCACCCTTTCATTCCCCTGTGATCTCCCCATCCATTCTCATACCCCTTCTAAAGCCAAGGTCAGATTCCTTTACTTTAAGTAGTACACCATGCCTTTCTGGTCCCACTGATAACAATTAATTCAATGAAAATTATATGCAACAATTAAGCATCATACTCTACACAAAGCACTTAATCAGACAAATATCAACAACATACCATGAAGTCTGCAAAATCTGCCATCAAACCAGGGTAAATAGTTCAGATAGGAAATCCAGGTTAGAATCAGGGATATAAGGGATGCCTACAAAAGCTCCACAAACTGTACTTGACTACCTCAGAAGTAGAATGCATGCAATTCACATCCCTCACATGCCAGTCCTGATTATTCTCTTAAAAGTGCTACTGTGTGCTATCTTCAAAATATTAAACCATCCATCAATGTAAGTGATCCCATTAAACAATCTCTGGGTATGCCATCCAGCTGAATGAAAATGAAACCCTAATGATTATCTGAAATGGGACCCAAGTGATTTAAAGGGAAGTTAAAAATGTTTCTTGAATTTATCAAAAGAGAACAATAATTAGTCAAACTTTTTCTGCTCCTTGCAGAATAAGTTCATTAAGCAGGAACTGAGCAACATCTCAGTGTCTAAAATCAGCAAAGTGGAAGTGCTAGGGCATAAGCCTCCAAGTAATAACCTCTCAGTTATCTGTGAAAGAAGCAAAGCAAGTGAGTCCCAAGCCAAATTCAATGAGATCTGAGAATACATTTGAATGGCCGCTTGGTGAAATGGAAAGAATGCTAGCCCAGGAACCAGCATAATCATTTATGTGGCTCCCAGAAAGTCACTACCTACATTCCTCAGTCTCTTCATGTCACAGAATGATATTTAGATCTGGGAAAAACCTTAATGATGATCTAGTCTCACACTCCCTTTATTTTACAAATAAGGAAACTGAGTCTGAGAGGTAAAATGGCTTCCCCAAGGTCATTCAGCTAATTTAGATCTTCTGACTCTAAAACCCAGGACTCTTTCCACTATAATAGACTGCCTCCTTCCTCATCTATAAATGCAAGGGGGGCAAGCTTAAATCATCTCTGATCTCTTCTTCTCTGAAGTTCATTTCCAACTCAAAAAAGATATGATTCTAAGTATAGTAGAAAATGAAAAAACTCACCATTTTGTCTTAATTTTAAAACTTCTCACACCAAACGAGAGACACCATAGTTTTTGCTATCTTATAAAGGCAATTGAAAAAAAAAATGTGGATACCTGTAACATGTAGCCATGAATGAAGCAGTAGAAGAGGACTGAAAGCCTCTCCTTCATTTACTTATTCATCCAACATTATTTGAGAACCTAATATGTATAAAGACACAGAGATGAATGATGCACAATCCCTGATCTCAAGCAGCAAAGATTCTTGAGAAAATTTTACAAATAGAATATGGACCCCAAAATTAAGCTATGGGGCTATTTAATAAACATAGACAGATCTTTATAATGTTTGGCTCTTTTAAATAACAATTAATATAAATTAATGTAATTAATGCATTACAATTAAAACTAACAACCAAAATATTGAATTATAAGATGATTTTAAAGTCTTTGTACTATTGTGTGATTTCACTCTCTCTCATTTTCCCAAGGAAACAGTATTTAGGCTTTATTTATTATTGGAAATTTATTTATAAAAGGGAAAAAACATAAGAAACAAAATTTTCATTGGTTTTAGAGTAGAAAAAGGAAGTCTACTTTCCATGGATTTACAATTTAGTAGACACTAACCTTTAGAAACACTCAGCCACCCAAAATTTCATTTCAAAATAGAGTGAAAGAAAGTAATCCCACTTTACTGGAGAGAAAGTTGTAAGAGGGTTGTTGTGAGAAAAAAATGAAAAAAGCATATAAAGGTTTTACAAAACTTATATTTCCACCCAACAAGCATAATACACATACAAAAAAAATTCAACTATTATTATTACTACAATATGTGGACTTAGCTCATTTCTTAAAACCTACATGTAAATATCCTATTCAAGTCACTATGTAAAAATCAAATCAAATTACTGGGTCAAGGTTCATGTAATTTGGTAACTAGTTTTTGCTACTTTCCAGTAGCTGCCCCCCTTCACTGCTAACTATTTTACATTCCAATTAATTCCTTACTGTCTTTTAAGAGCAAAATCAGCATCATCTGATAATTCATCTCCTAAAGATATTGGCTAGAAAAACTCAAGTCAATAAAATCCAATTTGAAAGTGATCCTGTGGCCAAGGAAGCGTAGAGTTCTGCAGCAGGGATTTCCAAAAGGGTAAAATTTAGTACAAAATGCAATACATAAAACAGAATAAGTAAAAAGATAACTAGCAGTGACATTCTCTAGAATACAATAAGACATGCTTCTATAGTTTGGACCATACAAGGTGAGAGCATGTTAATGGCTAATTAGGAGACTGTATAACTAATCGGCAAAAAGAAAAAAGCTTCAGCCTATCACACAATCACTATGTCATACTGACATTAATTCCTACTGTCGCTATGTCATTGATTTTCTTTTTAAAAACCTTCCAATTCAGCTTCTCCTCTGGAGCACGCATGGAGTAATGCTAAACTGCAAAACTTTGTTATATAAGATTAGATAATGAAAGAAATAGACAGGGATGGAGAAATTAGGAAATGGAGATCCTTTTTATTCAACCGGCTGCTTAAGGAAAGAAACTGTCGCGGAACTGAAATCAATGAAAATAGTGTATGGTTTTAATGAAGTTTTTTGAAGAGCAAATTATTAAAACACAATCATCCTGTGGGCTCTTCTCAAGGTCTATTCCAAGGCTGACAATCATCTTTTTAGTTCTTGTGCTTGATCTCCCACCCATCTTAGCTAACATTCATTCCTTAATTGACCTCTTATGCTGGTAGCAAGAGATGATGAAAGCATTTAAACAGGGTACCATAACAAGGGAACAGAGTTACCTCAAAAATGCAATTGCTTGATAGCCACAGAGAATACCACGAATCCCAGGGTCAACGGCACTAAACTACCAGGCCACTGTGATGAACACCACCATCAATATGGCTATTCTACCTTGACTTTTGAATGTCAAAAATAATATGGACAGAATTGACTAAGCAGTCTCAGAGGTACTGCCTTTAAAATTTTTAACTTTATGGCCATTAAATATTGAACAGATAATTGGATTTATCCCCTTCAGTGCTTTATGGATGTACAAAGTACCTACCTTCTCCTGTTTTATTCAAATTAATGGTGCTCTTTTAAAGTGCCTGCCCCCGAGTGCACACTGGAGCCGATTCATTAAAAGGATGTTTCATCTTCTGCTTACCAACTCTTTCTCCATTTGTAGTGAGAGGGCAAAAAACCACACTCGAACCACAGCCACCTGAGTGAGGGCAAACCTACTGAGAGCCACCCCTTAAAACCTAGAATATTTACTCCCTCAACTCAAGTACAGGACGTGATTTGGCAGTCGATTAGCTGTTATCACTGAAAACCACAACACAGAATTCACTTATTACATTTTTAATTAAAACATTTAGAAATGCTTCTTTGCATCTGGGTAGCTCGCCGCTACATTTTAAAACCAAGTCAGTAGAACAAGGCAATGCCCATACCTCACAAGAGGATTAGCCAAGAGAGCCATGTATTGTCAGATGGAAGTATACATACAGAAATGCTGTGCAATTCACACTGGCGATAAGGTATTTCTATCAGGTATGACTAACACCTACAAAAGTACAATCTGAAAATAACTCTGGCTGAGGTGTTAGAGGAAAGGGGTTAATGGAAATAATGTTTTCATTTTAAGCAATATAAATCCACAACTGGCATTCCATTGGCCCATGACCTCCCCTAACCCAATCCTTGTTCAAGCCATTTGCTATTGTAATTGAAACCTTCTTTGAGAGTCTTTAGATTTCATTCCATGTTTGGGGGACAATACAACAAAAAGACATTTACCATCCATCTTTCTTAACATTACTAATCTAAATAGAAGACCCAAATCCAAGATTGTGTTTTTGATGGATTGCCCACCTTTCTCTACTGTATAGCTTAAAGAGATCCTATTATTGCTCTCAGAAACCTTACAGAAAACATACATTCATACTCATTTTAGTTTCTACCACCTTGCTGAGTGTCATAAACACTTATTAAAGAGACAATGTGATTTCGAATAGAGAATGTAAAAACAGTTGGGTTAAGTGAAGGCTCAAAAGTAAAGAAGCAAAATTTAAAACTCTGGAAATAAGGATGATTTCCGATCCCCTCTTCTACCTTTCTCTTATCCTCCAGTAAACACTTTCAATCTTTCACAGCTTTTCCAGAGGTGACTGCTTTTTCCCCAATATGGTCTCTAGGGATTTAGCTAATTTAAGACATTGGGTCATCATCTCATTTATCTTACAGCTTAATCTTGGCAAATAAAGAATCAAGCCTGCCCAGCCAAATCTATGCTATTAATATGGTGGGGACCCAAAAGGAAACACTGTGTCAAGGGACATACATGTCCTAAGATATGTATGGCATTTTTGTTACACATGTGTCCAGCAGAAAACTCTTGGAATTATCCATCAACAACCCAACTAAATCTATAACTTTCTATCAGGAAAAGCTAAATAAGTTCATTTAGAAACTTACTGCATTAATGACCAACTTAACTAATTATATTTCAAAATCTGCTTAAGCAGAAAAGGAGGGAGGGGGAGGAGAGAAAGAGAGTGAGACAGAGGCAGAGACAGAGAAGAAAATCCCTTCAAAAAATAAGTCAACAAATCACTTGAAATAAGCTTCCCTCAACAGCTAATCGGCTCTTCAAAGGCAGCTCCCCTTCAATTCCCTTTTAATTTTCTTGACTTACAAGATTCACAAGTATCCAAATAACAAGCATTTGTTATCTTGAACACAAAACTTGGTAAAGACTGGCCCGGGTCCCACCCAGGGCCCCAACTCTTCAGTGTCTAATGCTCTATCAAAATCTTCAGTGCAAACTGTCCTTCTGAGTTTTTATGTTTTTGTTTTTAACTGGGACTTCCACTATATAAGAAAGAGATAAACTGATCACACTCTAGACATTAAGATTACACAAACTATAGCTAACCAAATTACTCTGTGGAGTGATTAAAGCAATATATATAGATGTTGCCATCCTCCATGCAGCAAAACAAGGTCTAGTATACTGTTTTATAAGAAACTATCTAATGCTTATATGGGATATTCAATAGTATGTAGAAGGCAACATACATAGATGATATATTGTCTCCTACTCACCCTTCTGAACCCAAATAAAAATATGTTAACCCCAGTTTTTACCATAAGAATGCACATCATCTCCAATGATTAGCTTCTACAAAAACTCAAATATTTAAATTAACAGGAAAATCTTTACATATAAGATTCACAGGACTAAAAGTAGATAGAAGGATAAGACAGGTAGAGAGAGAGGGAGGGAGGGAGGGAGAGAGGGGGGAAGAGAGAGAGAGAGAGAGAGAGAGAGAGAG
>NC_058132.1:198766403-198799649 GCF_016433145.1 Gracilinanus agilis
GGAAGGAAGGAAGGAAGGAAGGAAGGAAGGAAGGAAGGAAGGAAGGAAGGAAGGAAGGAAGACCAATGAAGTCAAGATTCTAGATTGGGCAGCACTTCTGTGTCTTGTCAAAGCTCCTGCCTCCCCTCCTTTACAAGGTTTTAGCATTCTTATGCCACTGGCACAACACATCACTGAAGGAAAGTAATTTTAGAACGTGCTGTCCAAATTAACTGGTCATGAATAGGCTCTGATTAAAATATAAAGAGCTTTTAAAATAATTTAAAATGATTCACTGGAACTAATTTAGAGATATTCTAATCTTTGAACGTGCACTGAACTGCAGTCTCCCTTGGCCCCCAGGCTCTCCTGAGTTAGGGACATAGGCAGTTGAGCCTTCTGTGATTGGCTAAGAGATATCTGTGTGACACAAGCTAAATCAGTCATTTTTGCCTACTTCTTTGACACATTCTCACTATCCTTTCCAACAGAGCAGGTTTCTACCCACTTTCTGGGCTATTAACCCCAGAGCTTGTAGACTTTTTCCTTTTAGTGACCATCATCTCCTCCCTTGCTCAGATAACTGGAGAGTGCCAAATGAGGCAAAGTGACAACTATTTAAAAATAGGATGAGAAAAAAGATCACAGTTTACATTCTTCTGGGAATTGTTTGAATACCACTTTAGATTAAGCAAAGGAAAAGTTTCCCAACTGCATGGTTCACCAGTAAGCTACTCTCCTTTCCCAAGAGCAAGTAAATGCCTAAACACTTAACTAGATTTTTAAATATGTGAACACTGAATTCAAAGGCTTGTTCTATTTGCAGTTTGGGGAATTTCCCACTTCCTACTCCAGTCTCTTCAAAAGGACCCACAGCTCCCATTCTCCTCCAGAGACCCTATATCTTAACCAAAAGCACTGTAGATAAAGGGAGGTTCCTTACAATCGAGCTGTAAGAATTAGTTAGGTTGTGTCTCTAGTTGCTATCATAAAAGCGGGAAAGGTTTTCTATATGCTTACTATCCTCGATGGAATACAAATTTCTTGAATCAGGCAAAAGCTCATCTTCACGCAACCCCAGACTCTAGCACAATATTGAGAACATTGGACATTTAACAAATTACCGGAAATTGATAAATAAGCAATGGGCAATTTCTTTGGGGCCACTTCTGTCCAGCTATCCCCATTTCATGTGCCCCTCTCTTTACTACATGTGTGAGCTGCAACTTACTACCCCAGCATCTGAGTCAAGGTGCGGAATTCTCAAACTTCCTTCAGTTTTTGCATTACCGGGCAGGCGACAGGTCTGTACATCCAAGTATAAGATTCACTTCACTTACCTAGAATAAAGACAAGAGAAAGAAAGAATTATTGCAAAATAGTTATCTCTCAGCAAATGGTCAGGATTAAAAATGAACGCTAAATGTCTTTATCAATACTCCCCAGGCAGAGGGGCAGAAGGGCATCTTCCCATCCCAAAATATAAACCTCTAAATCCCTCCATTTCTAAAACCTTCTTTTCATTTGTTCTTAATAATTAAATTTCAAGTTCTATCCTATCTTTTAGGTATGCATATGGATGTACATAACACACAGAGATAGCTGTCCACATAACCATAGGACTAGGTGAATTAAAGTTGAACTTCCTGCCAGAGTTGTAATAAAAAATTTTTTCAAACTATAAAACCCCATATAAATGTGAGATATCAAAAAGTGATATATACCTACATTTTGTTCTCCTAAGAAATAGCTATTTTCATAAAAAGAAGGAAAAAACTGCTCCAGGGACACAGCTGGCAACCCCTCGCTGACCTTGATTCAATGTCCTGCAAAGTATGCCATTAGACACCGAGGGGATCAAATAGGAGTACAGATGTTTCGAGGCAAATGCATCATCATCACTGGATAAAAGGCTCAAAGCCCATCTCCTACTCAAGGTGGGTCAGCATTGTTATCTTTATATTCAAAGGACAGCACATTCATTTTCATTAAGTGTTGTAGAAATGACTAAAATATGGATCTCCATGCTTCTTACCACCTCAAGTATTATAAGAGTCCCAGAATCTGATTTTACACACCAGGTGTGATTCAACAGTCGTGCTAATAAGAAGGCTTATGGACAGAGTTTCATACTTAGCTCTGAATTAATAGGTTGTCACTTAAAGACTCGTGTGTGTGTGTGTGTGTGTGTGTGTGTGTGTGTGTGTGTATGTTTTGAGTAAGAAGAAGCCATTTTAAATGTCAACCAGGCCCTTTTAATTATCCTTTTTAAGACACTTTCCTTTCTTGGAGGGAAAAAGGGGGAGAAGGAGAAATAAGATAGACTTGCTCTTGAGCTGAGAAACTGAATGACAAGTTTCAGCCCCAAGCTAGTTCTCACAGCCCAATGAAGCACCTTTTTTAAAAAAAGGAGAGGTTAATAAATGCTGAAACAGGCTACAACTTTAACAAAGGCACAGTGTTATTTATATACACACATTAGCATAGGAATTTAAGGAATTATATCCCCCAAATCAGAGCAGGTTGTACAAAATAACACTCCAGAGTATTGTTAACTTTTCTCTGCCTAAAGGAAATGGGTCAATTTTTTAGTTCTTCAAACAACAAATTTCTGCCTGGCACAATAACTCACTTCTTTCTGTTAGGTATAGTTGGTTGTCCCTGAACGGTTGAAATCCCATCACAGTTCAAGATCTGGGCCTCAAACCAAAAGGAATAAGTCAATTAATGCGGGGATTTCCAGCACACTTTGCAATAGAACAGGCGGGCACTTTTTGAGTAGATGAAGAGTTGCCAGAAGCCACAGGGAAGTTCACAGCTGCCTTAGTCACTGATCTAAAATTATATGACAAAGGAAGGATCTGAGCCCACCACAGTCCAGAAAAAAAAACCTCATTTTACCTTCTCAAAAGTTGACATCTTCAACTGGGGTTGATTATGTTACAAAATTTCTACATAGCATCCATTAGGAATATAGATCCTTTTAACTCCACCCCAAGATCATTCCTGTGATGAGCCCTGCCATCATGAATACATCTCTTTTACAGCCAAAAAAATTATGTTGCCAGAGTCAAACTGAGATAAAGAAAAAGACTGTAGTCAGGCCGCCTGCCCCACTCCCTTTACACAAAAACCAAAGGGGTTTAAAAGTTTGTTACAAAGCCACAAACCAGTATTGTTGTTGTTTTCTTAAGTAATATTTTGACACGTTTCCAAGAAAAAGAATAAATGGTAGGCATCTCGAGTTTGTATTTCCTGCTGTTAATAAAATGAAATGGAGTTTACTTCCAATTAAAACAAAAAAATGTAAGTATCAACATACTGTTACATACCACCAGTTCAAAGGGTTAAAGATATTTTAACCTAGATAGATGAACAATAAAAAATAAAAGTCGTGATCTAAAAAGGAGGTGTAAGAAAAGCCCATCTAAGCCTAAGACATCAAAGGCAGAATAATACATCTAGGTATGGCAGGGGGAAGAAGAGGATTTATTTGGGAAATCTTGACAACAAGCCAAGTGCCATAACAAAGCAAAGCTAAACCTCTGTTTTAGTGAGAGAAGCACCCATTGGAGCAGCAGTACTCCCAAAGACCAGGTCTCTCCCCCCTGCCCAGGCCCAACACCTTCCCAGTGTAGGTATATACAGAGCAAATCTACATTGTGTGCCCAGAGGCAGCAATCCCTCTCTGTGGAGGGCTACTCTTGAAAGATTTCCACAAAAAGCTCAGCCACCACTCTGGCCACACTTCCTATCTTTTGCTTTTCTTCTCTTTCATATATATAAGCACACCTGAGAAAGGAATCTTGAAAAACATCCTCATTCACTGGAGAGAGCTTGGGCTGGGCACTCTTGAGCACAAGGGGCCATGGACAAAGATAAATGATCCATGGAATGCTGGGAATTTCAGAGAGGGGCTGGAATGGCACTAATCAAGCACCAGTTAAGAGGAAGGCTGCTGAAACCTTCATCTAGCAAAAGATAAAAGTCAACATACCAACTTAGCCAAAGACCAGGAACTAAGGCGGCTTTGGTTTCTCTAGCCTTGCACCCACCCTGCACCCCTCCATTCCTCAGGGACTGGTCTCAAAAACCTTACCCCAAAAAAATAAAAAATGTCCATTTTGCCTGCTCTCAGATCTACACAGCAAGCAGTAGGGCAAGGATGAATTTCAAGCTGGCCAAAGTCCAAGTCCAACAGTTGCAGCTGTAGTAGCTGCCTTGTTTACAAAGCAATTCAGGAAGCTTTTAGAGGGCAGAGTGCACCAGACAGAAGGGGGTCTGTAAGCAAAACATGGAGAGTTCCCAATGCATTCTGAGCAGACAACACATCTGTTCTGAGGTCCCCCTTGGAACATGCTGCATACGAATCCAAGTCAACCTTTACTACTCATGTTTTTTCAGGAAAACATACCTACTTAAGCACTCAAATCAAAATTATATGCCGATAGTTATTGGGCCCTTGGGCCATCCCCAACATCCTAACCACAACATTGAGAACAAAGTACTACACAGTGCTGTGAACAGTCTCAAGCCAACTCTGACCCAGCCTTCCTTTGCTTACTGAAGAAGTCAGGCCCATTCATTCACAGGGATTCTACTGGCATCGGAAGACCCTAAAAAAAAAAAAAAAAAAAAAAAAAAAACCTGCCCCACTAAAATGGGCATTTCCGTGGCTAGGCATTGGGGTGGTGAAGTTTACATCACGGTTCAGGGAAGGGCCCATTCCAGAAGCCTGCTCTGCTGGCCTTGCAGTTAACCCGATATCCTACAGATTTAAAGTGTGATCAGCTCCCATTCCCTTTCAACTCTATATGTGCAAAGACTTGCCATCAGACATAAATATATGAAAATCTGTGGAAGCTGATTTGCTTTACTAGGGAAGGTAGAAAGAAAAGAGAAACGGTATGATTGCAGGGTAACTTCTGAAAGAAAATTCAAAGTCAAAAGGCTACTAACAGAAATATACAGGGACTTGACTGACTGAAAAAATAATAATAATTTTTTAAAATGCAAGGATAGGAAAAATACTACGAGTCAAAAACAAAAAATTATGCCCGCTAATACAAAGCTGAGCTAATAATGCATTTTAAACAGGAAAGGACAAGAATATACCCAGATTAGGGAGGGGAATAAGAATGATAGGAACAAGTGAAAACGTACAAAAGAGTATGAAATAGGCAACAGAGTAATTAGCCAAGGCTGCAAGAAATGGAGGAGAAAAACAAATTCTCTTTTAAGCCGGGCTCACCGGCATGAGATATAGACTTGGATTTGATTGTATTGTCTCCAGGAGCATCATCTCTTTCAAGGTATGTGGAAAGAATGTGCCAGGATTCATCCTTGTTGCCTCTATCTTCAGGACTATGTTATCACTCCAAATCTCCCTTCTGTAGCAAGCTCTGGGAGGAAAATCCCATGTAGCAACAAGCCAAGAGAAAGGATAGCCATAACCGAGCCTCTCCCACAACCATAAAAATGCTTTCCTTGCACTCCAATGAAAAAGCATGTACCCTGACTCCAAAGCACTGCAGATTTACAGTGGGAGTAAATGTTCAGCATAAAATCCTAACTATGTCTTTGTGTGTGCGGTACCTCCACAATAAATCAGCACAGTACAGAAACACTCTGGCACACCTCACTGTGTAATTACACATATTAATTACATGTTTAATCGCCATATATTAATATCATCTCACTCTATAATTACAAGGTATGCATGTAAACCTAATCAAGGAAAACTCGAATATTTGCATAAAACTTGTAATGAAAAATTCTCTACTAACAAGATAGGGATAAGAATGCATATCTGTGACAAACTGTTTGTGTCAAGAAGAATAGAAAGTGATTCTCTTTCCTGAACATTATTTCAGGCCCATTTAACACAATCTGTACCACTCAGTGAATGTGCAGTATCCTAGCACATCAACTTAGATTTGGATAATGTTCCTGACTTCAGATAAAATTTCATTACTATATTTAGTTATGGAATGATATGAAATGCTTACATTTTTAAAACTTAATAAAAACTGCAATAGTCAAAAGATTAGGCGATTCTCAGTGCCAATTTGCCACACAGTATTTAGGTAGCAAAACAAGTCTACCCATTGCCGACCCCATGCAGTCTATAACTTAATTTCAACCATAAAATAAACAATTAAGAAAAAGTACAGTGGTTTTAGAGTTCCTGGGGCCAAGGATAAAAGTAAATCTGATTTTCAAGAGTTTTACAAAAGCAATGTTAATTACCAGTAATTGGCTGCCTGTGATTTTGGTACTCTCACTGGTGAATTGAAACTTAATAAGTTACAAGAGTTTAATTTCACTCCATTGGAACCAGAATTTGGAAAATTCCAAATTAACTGCCTTAAGGTTGGTAGCAACCAGGACAGAGTTATCTTTTAGCCAGTACAACACAGAAATTCTTCCTATCTTTTATTCCTGAATGCTATCTAAATCTTATGAAAAGCCTCTTACCAATTATCTGTAGCAAAAGAAAACTTCTGCAAAGGTTAAAATGTGTTAAATGGGCCTGAGTAGACAGTTTTGAAAAGCTTGGAAATATTTGAGTTTCCGCTTCTAATACCACTTAATCAATGAGAACATGCAAAGGAATTATTCACAATTTCACATCCAAATTAAAAATTCAGAACTCCAAACAGATGCCAAGCTTGCTAGGCTTGGTACAAGATAAGGTTTAGCAATGAGTCTGTCTACCATCATTGCATTCAGCATGACTGCCAGAAAGTATAAGTCATTGACAAATTGACTGCCTCTGAAGAAACAAAAGGAACTTTATTGTCATCTAGTGATCCCTGTATATTCCTGACTACATCACTCACCACAGACATGCTGTTGACTTATGAAAGGTGGTAATGTTTTTTTAATGGAATGAGCCCTTATACAGGGAAAATAATTAACAGCCAATGATCACAATGGAAGGATGCAAAATTTTCCACAAGACATGGTATCATCCATCTGTCTCTTCCAAAATTTCATTCACACCTCAATTACTATTCATCTGTCACAGTCACTCCTAAAATCAGAAGTGGGTAATCAAATGAAAGAGAGATTCTCACTGAACTTTCATTGCATTGATACAGGAGAAAAGATGCTAAAACCTATCATTTCATACCGTCGTTAAATTAGTTCCTAAGTCACATTAAGCTTTTTTGATAAAAACTTAAAAGAATTACTTCATTCACCTAAGGAAAAAGGGAGGAAACTGCTATAATGGTAACTTCTGGAATGTGCATAAAAAATCCTGCACTTAAGAAATCTCAATTGTTTTACAGTCTGGAAATTTCTGATCAAGGACGCCCAACCTTCATTTCCATGAATGCACACTTAACCAAAGTACAGCTCCTTGGACTTTATTGAGTAGCCAATACAGAACCGAGTGGATTCTTGGTTCTCTTCCTTGTTATTGTTTAGTCGTTTTAGTCGAGGCTGATTCTGCATGACCCCTTTGGGGGTTTTCTTGGATCAGAGGTGATCTGAAACTGAAGCAGTTGGCCTTTTCCTCCTCCAGCTCATTTTGTAGATGAGAAAACTGAGGTAAACAGGGTGAAGTGACTTGCCCAGAGTCACACAGCTAGCAGATATGAACTCTTCCTGACTCCAGACCTGACATAATATCCATGTACCACCTAACTGCCCTGGTTCTCCTCAGATCTATACAGCTGGATCCTCTTCAGTCTTCTTTGTGGATTCTTGTGCCTATCATGTGTCCTCACTAGGGATGTACCCCAAAGCACTGTCCTGTGCTCCCTTCTCTACTGTCTCTCTATAACTCTCTCACTCTGGGGCCTCATGAGCTCCAGTAGGCTTACTTATCAGCTCTATGCATAGGGTCCTACTATGAGTTAAATTAGTGGGAGAAGTAACAAAAAAGAAAACAAAATAAGGAAATCCTTATAGAAATCATGAAGGAGTAGAGTACGGCGTAGTGGAAAAGTTCCAAAGTTGGTTGAATTTGCAGGAGAAATTTGGAAATTTGGCAAAATTTGAGAGGAAAATGAAGAAAATATGAACAACTTTCTCAATACCCATATCCTTGTTCATTTCCACTTCCCATTTGAAAGAGTATGAATAGGAAGGCCAATAAGGAAGACAGAAAGTTTGGTAAGGTTATCAAGTTACTAAGATGTGGTAGTTGGCTACAAAAGTCTTTACCAGGTGCTAATGGTTAAGATGTAAATACCCACAAACAGTTCAATAAAACAAGGCCCCAAATCACCTTGCGTGTACAATGTCTGAATTTTTGCCACAAACAAGTGACCGTTCTCTACATTTCAAGTATGGGCTGATCTCATTCCTGGAGGAGAAAGTGAACATGCTCAAAAACTGCCTCTCCAGATTACTAATGGGAATGAAATGTTCCTAAAGGAAATAGAAGCAAGGTTTCATTGGCCAGGAAGGGGGTGGGGGTGATCTGAAGTAGTAAGAGATGACTTGAACCTTGTTCAGAACACTGGAGAGTAGGAGTGTGTTATTACAAATAGAAAGGAAAGGAAAGGGGCATTTGTACAATTTCAGCTTAAAAATATACTTGAGGGTCTTCCTGAAAGAGGAGGAAGCTGGATTCTCTGTAGAGGAAGCTACTTATACCCCAAAGGCTGAGTGAGTAAAACCATAGAAGTTAAAATTATCATCCAGTAAAAGTAAAAGAAAGAAAAGAGTACCATAATTAATTATTCCCTATACAGGGATACTGAAGCAGTTACTTGTCGCTGTGTTCAGTCATTTCTTCAAATTATATCTGACTCTTCATGACCCCACTGGGAGTTTTCTTGGCAGAGATATTGTAGTGGTATGCCATTGCCTTCACCCAGCTCGTTTTACAGATAAAGAAACTGAGGCAAACAGGATTAAGTGACTTGCCCAGGGTCACACAAGCTACTAAGTGTCTGAGGCCAGATCTGAACTCAGGAAGATGAATTTTCTTGCCTTCCTTCAGGTTCAGCACTCTAGCAATCAGGCCCAGTAACACCTTCTTGACTTGACTAAATTACATTCTGCATCCTTTAAATGGAAGAAACCAACGAGGAGAAATTCTGTCTTGGAGACTGGAGTCTCCTAACAATGGAAATGGTTTTCTAAGATGCAAAAGATGGGGGAAAGAGGCCACTATCAATTAGATTACAAAAAAGAAGTCAACTGAGCATAATCCGGAAAGTACCCTAGATTTTGTGAAAGTAGATTTCAAATCATTCAGAAGAAAGGTCAATAGAATGCCCCTCACTAAAATGCTACTGAAAAAAAAATTCAGTCCTAGTGAGATGGGTGATACTTATAAATCAAATTCTAAAGGCACAAAGAGAAACAATTTCAATGGGGAAAGAAAATAGTCCAGTACATAAGGAACTCAATGAGGAATTTAGTTTTGTTGATTTTAATAAACAGAAGATAATGTTACCCATTAACAGAAGATGATAATGTAAGTGTGGCAACATCCTATAAAAGTCCTAACAGAAGGTCAAAAGCTCAGAATTATTTGGGCTTGGGTGAGAGCTGCTAAGGAGGGACATCAAAATGGGTGTTTTTAGCTATTCATGAAAATGGCCATTGCAATAAAAATAGCGAAATAAAAGGATATTGGTAAACAAGGAAGAAAAGAGATGCTACCTAGTTGCCCTTGCTTAATTCAAGTCATCTGGCCCAGATAATCTATCTCCTCAGGTACTGAAAAAGTTAGCAGATGTCACTGCTGAGCCACTGTCAATAAAATGTGAAAGAACATTGAAAATGGGAATGGTGCCAGAAGATTGGAGAATTGTTGACCTGCTTTGTTTTGTTAATAAAAAGAAAAAAAAAAAGAATCTGCAAATTATATACCAATGCACTTGACTTCAACTTTTGGGAAATTTTTCTGAGTATTAAAGATGTTCGATGAACATCCAGAAAACAAAGTTGTGATTACAAAGAATCAGCATAAGCTCATCAAGAACAAGCCATTCCAGATGACCCTATTACATTGGCAGGCTTAAAAAATTAGTAGATGACAATTCAGAAGGTATAGTTCTATAAAAATAATGACTTTTAGCCAAGCTCTTGAGAGGAGCTCATATTATTCACGTCAAGGAAATGAAGAGATGGTGTAGATGGTAATACAATTAGATGCTTTCAAAACTGGTTAGTCAGATTACAAGAATAATGGGATTAGGTCAGTATGGCAGAAGGCTTCCAGTGGAGTATCCCTAAGATGTGTGATATTTTAACTATTTCATCAATGACTTAGATAAACACATAGATAGTATTCACATTTGCAATTGACACAGAGTTGGAAGGAACAGACAAATCAAGATCAAAAAGGTCTTGACACAGGTTAGAGCACTGGGCTGAATCTAATAGGATGATATTCAAAAAAGATAAATATAAAGTCTTATACTTGAGTAACTACCCCCCCCCAAAAAAAAAGTCAATTTCACAAAAACTAAATCGGGGAAGCAATGATTAGATAGCATTATTCTGAATTTTTAAATCTGAAGGTTTTAGTGGATCCCAAGCGGTCAACAATATGACATGACAGTCAAACATGCAAATGAAAACCTGGGCTATAATGAGAGGCTTATAACTTTAATGAAGAAGGCAATAGTTCCTCTGCTTCATCAGAAATTATCTGGAGTACTACATTCAGTTCCAGAGGTCCTAGCTAAAGCAGTTGTGATAAGCTAAAGAATGGCTAGAGAATAACCAAGATGAAAGGTCTCAAGTTCATGCCATATGAAGGATAGAGGAGACTGGGCATGTTTAAATTGAAGAAGAGAAAAAGAGGGACATGGAGGGAGATCATCAAGAGAAAAGGCTGCCATGTAAAGTTAGAATTATATTTATTTTATTTGACCTCCAAGGGCAGAAACAGTAATAATGAATGGAGGTAGAGGTAAATTTAGCTTTGATTTCAGAGGAAATTTGAGGAGATTTGAGCTGTGCAAAGGTAGAATGGATTGGCTTTCTAGAAAACCAACATTTCTCTTCTTGAAGATGTTCAAGCAGACAATGGATGGTCATTTGTCAGAATGTTACAGTGGAAATTCCTTTTGTATACAGTTTAGATGAGAAGGCTGCCAAAGCCCTTCCAACTCTTGAAATTCTATAATTTTAAATATAGACATATAAATCCAAAATATAAATCTAAATATATTGAAATTCTATAATTCTAAATATAAATATATAAACCCAAAATCTATATATCTGGTCCTCCTGTCTCTTTTGAGCTCCAGGCATACATCTCCACCTGCCTGTTGGCTATTTCAAAATGGATGTCCTAGAGGCATCTCAAATTCCACTCATTATTTCTTCTCTTCTAAGTCACTTCACAGTCACCACCATCCTCCTAGTCACCCAGTTTTATAAGCTTGGTGTCATTCTTGCATACTCACTTTCCTTCTTTCCATATATGTAATCAGCTGCAGGATCTTGTCATTGGCTACCTCCACAACATGCCCTGCAGCTATTCCACTCAAGTCCAGACCCTCATCACTTCTCATCTGGACCCCTTCTAAATGGTCTCCCTGCCACATTCTCACCCCTCTCCCATCCATCTTCTGCACAGTTGCCAAAGTGTTTTTCCTAAAGCATAAGCCTGATCATGTCACTCTCCTAACTCAATAAACTACAAGTGTTCCTTTTTGCATTCAGAACCAAATAGAAACTCTGTTTGACTTTTTAAGCCCTTCAGAAGTTAGCCCAAACCTACCTTTCCAACTTCTATAATTCAGGAAAATTGGCTTTCTTGCTTATTCCTTATATATAACAAACCATATTCCAATTCCATACCCTTCACTCATTGTCTCCATGCCAATGCAATTCTCTCTTCACCTCTAACTCTCTAATGTTCTTTGATTCCTTGAAAAGACTGCTCAAGTATAAAGCCCTTCCTGATCCCCATCACTACTAGTGCTTGCTCTTCCTGCAAGAAAAAAAAAGAAATTACAGTATTTATGTGTGTATTTATGTTCATTCATTATGTGCATGCAGTCTTCTCCAATAGAATTCAACTGAAAATCAAATAAAAGACAAGGACTGCCTCATTTTTTATCTTCCAAGTGCCTAACACAGAGTCTTGCACATCATAGATGTTAGGTAAATATTTGCTATTATTGGTGTGATTGAACTTAATTCATCTCAAAGATGATTTATCATCGTCATTTCTAATGTGAAAGGCTGCATGGAGACATTCCCTAGGAGTTAATCATTAGAATGGAGAATATATAAAAGAGACATGTACCTCTGGACACAAATCAGAACACCAGAAGTAATCCATAAAATGATGATTGCCATATGAATTCAAAGGGCCTAACCTAAGCCCATCCAAATCCTTCACTTCTACTGGTAGTAACAGTCCTGAACACAATTATGGCTGGACCAATGAAACTGGTCTCCATGACAACAGAGAGAGAAAAGGGAAAGGGAAACACCGACAACTCTTACCATGCAACTGGGATGGTGGTGTTGAGCATTTTTCCAAAAGGAAAAATGCAGTAATTACTATATGAAATGATAGATTTAAAACTATTTTAATTTTTCTCTCAAAGAGCAGCAAGTACTTACTTAACAGAAGAAAGTTCTTGAGACAAAACAGGATCCATATCATTTTAACCCAATATTCTAAACCTATATGTATAAGAATGTACAATGAAAACTTTGGTATTCCTGAGGCACTGTGAGATCCTGAAATGTTTTCTAAACTCTCCCCCCCTCACTCCCCAAAAAAAGATTAAACTACATTAAGCAAAGATACTGGCTAGTATGTTATTACTACATATGGCAATAAATTTTAACTTTCAGATGTCCAAAACATTTGATTAACAAGAAAAAATGTATAAACCAATTTTGTTCATTAAACATATTTATTGAGGTTAATATAGGAGAGAGAAGGATATTTGCAGAGACAAATCAGTCATGCAGTGAGGTGGATGGGAGATGGACCACTAGGTCTGAAGTTGGGGAGACCAGTGTTCAACTATGGACTCAAACATTTACTAGCTATCTACTTCAGTTTCCTCCACTATAAAATGAGAATTATAGCAGCATCTCTTCCCAGGGCTGCTGTGAAGATCAAATGATATAATATTTATAAGGGGCATATTATTATAGTGCCTAGAATATAGTAGGTGTCTAATAAATGTATTCCTACCCTTTTCTCCTTCCCCTTTCCCCAAAAGAGTTTACAGTCCAGAAGATGTACACAAATTACTAGAATACAAGAAGTTCCTAGTAAATGCCATATAACTTATAAAAATAAGGCACTATGGGGAGTTCCCAGGAAGGAGAGAACATTTCGAGACTGGGGTAAACAGGGAAGCCTTCATGGAGAGAATAACTCAGCTCAAAATGATCTTGTCCTCAGAGAAGAGCATCCTTGTCCTTTGGTTGCTAAGTTAAAGAAGCCCACCACACACAAACTATGGTGACACACAGAAATGGTGCTTACAAAGGACTCCAATTTATTATTATCTATTCCTTCACCTGCCATGTCTGGCACGCTGTTTAAATACTGTAGTGCCGTAGCTCTCTCACTGATAATGCCAAGTCAAACCATTAATACACAACTTCGCTGGAGACAGTGACAGAAAATTCCAGCTCCAGGTCATGCATTTATGAAAAGATAATCAAAGACACATTTTTGTGAGAAGCAAGAATCACATTCAAAGTGGTGTATCTTTGGCCAATTGTCCGCTGCTTTCCTGTATTAAATCTCCAGAGTGTAAAAATATGAAACAATATATTTCTATTTTTGCCCATCAGAACCACTAAGCCCTGATACGAAGCGAACTGCTCAGATTGTAAACATGGAATGAATAAATCTGCTGGGTAACAGTCAACTCAAGTAGCACAAATCACATCTCGTATTCTGTGTAGACTCTCCTTATCAGTATTTAAGCAGCAGAGACAGTTAGGGCCAGCAACCGTAGATAAAGCACCCCACACTATTTAAATTCATCTTGTATTTTTGTCCTGCACAAACACGTATTGCTTATTCTCGGATACGGCATCTACACAGTGGGAGCATCGGCAGTCTTCAGGTGCTAACTTGTTGATTTTACTGTTTCTTAGAGACTTGGGCCTCTCGCCCTCACTATGGAATCATGCCAGAGAAGAATGAGAACAAAGGGGAGACGGTGGAATCACGGCTTCACAACTTTAGCTAAGCACTAAAACCTAAAAAAACAGGCAATGCGTGTTTTCTTGTGAGTTATTGATAATAAGTGACATTTCATATTTTTTTAAATTGAGAGTATATTAATTGTTTGGCTTAACGTTTGTACTTTTTAATCAGAACTGAGTATTTTGTTTAGGGTAGCAACAGGAATTCTTAAAAAGATAGGGCAAAAGGATTAGGTCTAGATGGGCCCAGATGTTTTCTATTCAAAAAAAAATTTTTAAATTAAGTCATAATTACTTTACAAAAAATTTTCTTAATATAAGGCATAAGGTATATCTAACTTTTTTAAAAAAAGGCATGTTTATCTGAAAGATGTCTGAATTCTTCAATAGTCACAGAAATACAAATCAAGACAAACTTACAATCACATACCAAAAATAATCAAATTAATATTGGTAGGCTTTCTGATCAAAATACTTTCTATTATATTCTTTGTGAGGTTGAAGAGATTGGTGGGAACATCATGAGCAATGGGCTGAAAAATCTATAAAACTTATGACTACAAAACAGTGATTCTATTGTGTTAGAATATAAAATTATATTTTTATAATATAAAGTTGAAATCTCACTGTAACTTACTTTAAAAAGGTGTTCTCAGAAGCAGCTGGGTGGCTCAGTGGATAGAGATCCAGGCCTGGAGAGGTCCTGGGTTCATATCTGAAACAGATCCTTCCTAGCTATGTGACCGTGGACAAGTCACTTAACCCCTATTGCCAAGCCCTTACCACTCTTCTGCTTTTTGTATTGATTGTATTGATTGTAATTGATTGTAAGAGGGAAGATAAGGGTTTAAAAAATAAATAAATTTAACAAAAAAATAAAAAGTTGTTCAACTTTGAAAGGCTTAAGAATTCTGTTCAACTCAGCAGCCAATCACCATCCCAAGAGATCAATGAACAAGCCTACTTCCACCTCCTGACAGAAGTGACTGCTTCAGAGAACAGAATAAAACATTTTTTTTAGACTGAACGATGCAGAGATTTATCTAGTTTGACTACACAAGCTTATAACAAGGGTTTTCGGGGGGCAGCTGGGTGACTTAGGGGATTGAGAACCAGGCCTAGAGACAGGAGGTCCTAGGTTCAAATCTGACCTCAGATACTTCCTAGCTTACCATGGGCAAGTCACTTGACCCCCATTGCCTAGCCCTTACCACTCTTCTGCCTTGGAGCAAATACGCAGTATTGATTCTAAGATAGAAGGTAAGGGTTTTTTTTTTTTTTAAATGTATTTTACAAGGGGGTCAGGGAATACTAGAGAAAAAATGGATTTGGGTTCACATTGAAAAAAGTAATTATAAAAAAAAAAACATCCTTTTCCCTCCTAAAAATAATAAAAGGAATGCATTTGTACAAAAATAAATAGTTGTATTTGTAATAGTCTTTTAAAAAAGGAAATAATAACATCTGTCCAAAAATTGATGAATAAATTATGAACTATAATTTCAACAGAATAATCTTGGTTTGGACTAATAATGCCATCAATGTGTGGCAAGCCTGGAATCAAAAAATCTCTCTAAATTCTTGCAACTTGTATGTAGCCTGAAGAGTTTCATAGAGAACCAAAGTGTTGCACATCTTGATACAGGTAATATGTGTAAAATGAAGGATTCTCAAGTCAGGTTTTCCTTTCTTCAGACTTCTATCAGAGAAGAAATGTGGCCTTTTTAAAGAGTTTAAGAAAATGCTTTAATATTACATATAAAATAATGCATGTTAGATGAGTAGAATGGCAAAAGGATGCAACTGTCACAAATACAAACTATACAGATCATTTTCCATCAAGTAAGAAATCACAGAGGTCAGTACAGAGCAAAATAGTAAGCCTTGCCTGGTAAATGTCATCTTCTTAATCACGGTGTTCCTTTGTCAAAGGTAAGGGAGTTTCAGATCAAATCACAAAGAAAACATTTCCTTTTTTATTTTTTTGCTTTCCAATTTGCTTTAAAAAATGTTTAATGCCTATGGTTTTATTCATGTATAACTTTGTTTCTCAAGTTGTAGGTTTGACTATGTGTTTTTTTTTCCAATTGTGAATTTCATCATAAACAACAATAATAAATATTTCAATATATGAAGAAAAGGAATCCTGTGAAGAGAAGCATTAGACAAGTCAGCAAGACTTCAGACATTAATTGTACGGCACTGGACAAAATCAAATATACAGTGGCTAATGAAATCACACATACCCCCACATACACACACACTAAAGAAATAAAAAAAGAAATTGGTGTTTTCATAGAAAAGTAAAAGAAGCCTTAAGCAATCAGCTAGTCTAAAGTCACGCAGTGTTTAAACCTTCTACTGCAAAGAGCTGTCTGTGGTTATTCTTTAGATCTCTAGGGATAAAGACTCTACAGTTGCCCCTAGTAACACATTCCATCATTTCAGTTTCATAATAATACTTTAAAGTATTATAAATATGCCTTCAGTAAAGTCCTCCCTTCAAAGGTTCTTTGTAACATGGGGACCACCCCAGGTTCCTAGAGTTTCTACCAAATGGGGTTCTTCTAGACAATGATCAGCTCTTCCTCTATGAAGTACCCACTATGTGTGCTGAATACAAAGAGGCAAAAGAGCATCCCTGCCCTCAAGGAGCTTCCATTCTAATAATGGAGACAACAACCAAATATATACAAATCAACCATATACAGGATAAATAGAAAATAATTAAAGGAGAGAAAGCAATAGAATTAAGACAGGTTGAGAAAGGCTGCCTGGAGATGAAAGGATTTTAACTAGGATTTAAAAGAAACCAACACCAAAAAAAAAAAAAAAAAAGGCTCATCCACAAAAAGACTGGCCTAATAAATTCTTTAGGCATAGTAATCTGTAAAACATATTTAAAGCAATAATTTCTATTTCCATAATGTCGTAAACACCTTACAAGTAGTGTTAGGGGGCATAAGCATCATTATTAACCCCATTCTACAGAGAAGCAATTTGCCCAGTCATGCTCTCTAATACAGGAATAAAGCTTACCTCACAGAAACATAAAGGCATGGAATGCCATAGTTGCAAAGCATTTTCTCCAACTTCCTCATTTTAAACAACTAAATAATTTACTAAAGTTCATACAATTAGTGGCAAAAACAGGACTAGAACTCCAGGCTGACTTCCAATCTATTATCTGACTCTTTCTCTTCTGACAATAAACTCCCAAAAGGGCATATAAAGCATTACTTAAAATATTGAACTGAATCATGCATTAAATGCCAAAATCACTGGTTAAATAAAACGGAGAGAAAATTCTTTAACAAATCTGGAAACGGCATGGCATAGCACAAAGAACACTGAATTAAAAATCAAAGGACCTGAATTCAAATCCAGCCTCAGGCACATACTTGGGGAACCTTGGGTCAGCTGCCTACTCTATATGCCTCATTTTTCTCAACCATAAGATGGTGGAAATAATAATGGCATCTACTATCTGGGGTTGTAGTGAGGATGTATCAGATATTATTTGTGAAAGCACTTAGCCCAGTGCTTGGCACATAGCAGATGCTAACAAATGTTTGTTAATGTTCTTTTCTTCCCTTCCTAATCTCTGTTCTGCTATTTACTATTTACTATCTAAACAATCTTCAGTGAATTACATCATTTATATTGACTTAAATTTACCCATCTGCAAAAGGAGGACGTTGGACTTAATTTCTAAAATGTTTTCTAGCTCAGAAACCTAGAATTTTTAATGTGAAAGAAAAAAAAAATCACAACCCAATATATAAGTCTTAATAGTTGCTTATTTGTTTGCTTAATTAGGCTTTCGAAAAGCAAGGCAGATCTGTCACAGAAGGGTCTTTATTAACACCACTGTTTTAATTTTGAGCTTCAAACAACCATAAATGCCCACATAACTAGGTCCGAACTATTAAAACAGAGGTGGATACGATCCCCATTAGAGTTCGAAGATGGGCCCCTTGAGCTAGACTGAAAATAAAACTTGCGGCTTCTTTTACTCTATTTCCGCTTCAAAAAAGAAAAAGTCTTACTTCTTAAATAAAGTAGGCTCTTTTATAGCCACTAAAGGGAAGCTCTTTGCCTTTCACATCCTATGCCTTACACATCCTGGAACACAAAGGTCACCCACGGCTCAGTGGCGGTGCTCGCTACATTCTGATAACCCACAGAAGAAAATGAAACTTCTTTAATAGTCTAGCCCCCAGGTATAAGGGGAGTGGAGCACTCAAGTGGTTTAGATTATTACCTTTAACAAGAACGGATAGTTCACTGGTCTGCTGCTTCATGTGATCTATTTACAGTCAAGATGGCTATATTTAGAAGAATTCTATATTATATGTGAACTGAGGGATAAATATCAAACTACTACCCTTCCAGGCTTCCAAAAATTTCTATTAGCCTCCAGGAAAGAACGAGTCATTGGGGGTTTGCTTCAGCTAAGATCCACTGCAAATCTGAACCAGAAATATTCTTCTACATTATGCACTAAAAAAAATCCTGCTGCAAATTACATTCAGAACACCACTTTAAATTGCTCCCTACTTGAGATCAGGGTTTATACATATTAATGTCAAAGATACTGTAGCCCAAACCCCAATGTTTATCACTAACCAAAAAATTAAATTAAATATACCGCAGTAAGCAACCAACCGAATTCTACCTCCATTAAACTCAACCCAAGAGAGAGGCCCTGACAATAGGACGGAGGAGATTAGGCCTTAATTTAAACAGAATAACTGCAAGAGGATAGTTCAAATGTGAGACTTTACAGGAGCCAGGACTTAAAGTACCTCAAGACAAATATTTACATAAACTATACAGCATCAAATCTAGGAGGCCTCAAGAAGCTGTTAAATCACAATTTAGAAGATCACAACAGCAGGGCCCTTTATCGTGAATGCGCAAATTATAAAACACCTCTGTTTATCATCTTATTACTATTAACAATATGAATTAGTCTTGCACCTCGAAACATTGGATTTGAAGCCAGAGGACCTCGCTTCCGACATAGCACCGACAATTATGACGTGGGAGCTCTTAAGAGAGATGACTTCTCTGGGCAGCAATTTACCACATCTGTAAAAAGTGGGGGTGGGGGGGTGATATTTCTTAAAAATTCTCTTTCAGCTTTAAATCCTTTGATTCTAAATTTTACTCCACTGATTCAAGCAGGCCTGGGAAGTGACCGTGGGTTTTCTAAAACTATTAATAACATCGTGTTATTATTAATATGATGGGCAAGGTACCACACACGGAGCAGGCTCAGTTCTGACTCGGCCTCTGACACTAATTTGCTCTCTGCCCACGGAGAAGTCACTTAAATTCCATGCCATCAGGGAACTCCCTGGGAGTTATATACTGAGACATAGACAGGGCCAACAAGATCACAGATCCTTCACATATTGTTACTATTAACACCAAATCATAATTACACAGCATCTTAAAGTTGACAAAGCACTTTCCTATGAATTAGGTAATGCAAATATTTTTCTCTCCAGTTAGGGAAGGCTAGGTGGTACAGTGGATGGAGGGAGCTGGGTCTGGAGTCAGGAAGTCCTGAGTTCAAATGCAGGATCAGATACTTACTAGCTCTGTGACTCTGAACAAATCACTGAGCTTCTGCTTGCCTCAGTTTCCTCATCTATGGAGTAGCACCTACCTCCCAGATTTGTTGTATGGGAGGACCAAATGAAATAATAATTATAAAACACTTGGCACGATGTCTGACACTTAAATGCTATATAAATGTTAGCTATTATTATTATTATTTTGAGGGGGGGAAAAAAGAGAGTCACAGAGAGATCAAGTGGATTTCTATGAGATATCAAGTTAGTGTGTGAATTGGGATTAAAATTCGGGTTTCTAAGGCCAATGCTAGCATGATATGCACTGTGATATGCTGCTATAACACCAAGAACAGACTTTAAAAAAAAAAAAAAAAAAAAAAAAAAACTTCCCTCTCTCTATCTCCTCTACCTCCTATTAGTTTCAGAGGTTCCCTGGACAACCTCCTGGTGATCCACCTCTGAGCTATGCTGGTCCTCCAAAAGCAGATACCAGGCTGTCACCTGAATCCTAGTCAAAGTCTTCATAGCATGGTAGAATGTGCCAGAGTTTATTCAGCATCGGCATAGCCTTCAAGAACCCAGGTTAGCTGACATCAACCAGGGAAGAAGGGTAACAGGATGAACATGGATTTCTGGCAATGGTAGGGACAAGAAAAAAACTATCGCATTAAATTTTCCATTTCTCTCTGAAACTGTAATAATCATGTTTTCTTCTGTTTTGCATTTAATGTTTTTTTAATACACTACTCTGTTATTTTTCTTTGCTGGTTCAATAATTAGTATACTCTTGTCTCTTTCCCTTTCCCCCCCTACACATCTACCCATTCCCCATTGTTTTACTCCTTCAAACTGTTACCCTTTAAAACACGTCATATCACATCATAACCACTTAAAAGTGCTGGTACTATCCACCTTCCCCTTCTTCCTCAGACCCAACAAAGACAACCAGGAGGTTGAAAGCCCACTTCAGCTGGACTAGTTGTAGAGGGCAAAAGGGATCAGGCTGCATTAGCAAACCTGTTCTTCCAAGGTTTTAAACTTGAGACGCTGAAAATGTTTATTATAGATTACCATCAGCAATGATTAACTCGCTCACAAAATCTCTCAGTAAAGACTATATTTTCATGCTACTGAAACCAAGATCCATCTGCTGCTTTTTATAAACAGGAAATAAATTGAATACTCGAGGGAAAAGTGCGATCTTTGAACATGAACCTGAAAACAAGCCCCCGATACTCCACAGATAATCTGATTAGTTAAACAGGGTGAATGAGATGATAGACTGGACCCTAGATTAGAAGGAGATCCAAAACTGGTAACAGATGCGTGAGTCAAAAAGTGGCTCGCATCCAAAATAACATTCAGATGGTTTGGCTCTTCTGCAGAGATCTGACTTTACCAGGGAACACATTTTGCCCTTGGACATTTTCATCTCAATTGTGCCCAAGTCTCTAAATAGTATATTTAATTATCTACTTATTCTAGCTGATTGTTTTGATCAACAAGTTCAATCTGAGAAGGTTCATCATCAAGTTTGGAACCGCCCACTCCCACAAAGTTATCTTCAGAAATTCTTTGGGAAATGGAGGAAGGAATATTTCAAGGAAATTTCAAGGCTGTGCATATATACTCAGAAAGGGCAAGGAAGCAAGAGCCACCAATAAACTTGGAATTAATCTCCAGCAAGTTACGATTTTGCAACCTTGACATATGTCTCCTGTATTCCTTCTGAACTCATTCCTGCTACTATGTTGGTCCATAGCCCACTGTCAGACTTTGGCCCTATGGGAATAAGAAGCTTCCAGTATCTCCCTACTTCTCTGGCTCTAGTCTAGAATATTCAACAGGTTGCTCCAGGGGGTCTGGACTTTTCAAGTTGCCGTTACACCACCAGAGCTGGCATCCTGGGGTGTCACAGGTGTATTGATAATTGACTCAGTCTGTTTTGTTTACAATCTCCTACCCAACAAAATTGCATGTTTCTGCAGATGTCTAACAAATTCAGGACATTTAATTCCTCAGCTGCCGCCTTCCTGCTGTTTTTACCCTCCTCATCCATTGGTTTTGATGGTGTCCAAAGATACATTCACCAGCATCAGGAAAGGTCATTAAAAAGCTCTTACAACCATCTGTACCCAGATGGACAGGTCTCTAGCCAAAACCTGAGAGGTTCCCCCTCAAAGAGGCCCAGAGGACCTGACTCATTGCTGTGCCACAGTTGGTTTTTTAATTATTGTTTGTGGGTTCTGAATTATTTACATTTGAGCTGTAAATCTTAATGACCCATGCCGTGTTCTTCTTGGCTTAGTGATGATGAGCAAAGCCAAAGCCGTTTCATTTACCTGATTCAATACTGCTATAGGATACGGGCCAAAGAAAAGTGCATCTTCCTAAATTGTCTTACACAGCTTCTTGGAACAAATAATTCTTGTTTGGATCCTTGTCTAGGTCATTTGCAGTACACACATCAGTTAATTCCCTACTGGGTGCATATTCTTCAACAGTCAATGAAGCATTTTCTATTCAATTGACTTATTTAAGTAAGGTTTTCTGTCTTTTTTTTTTTAATTCTACATTGTTTATCCTCTAGATTTGACAAAAACATCCTATTCTTTTACCTAAATCTGTGAACAATGATTTAGTCTCCATTTCATGTGGCCTATATTAACCTGTATTAAGACACAGATGCATACATTCTCTGCCTAGCATTGGTGGCTTGTGTTTCAATTGTAAATATTTAACATTAAACATGCACCACAGTAAATTCTGGTAAAGGGATCACAACCAAAACAATGCTAGTAACCATGGAAGTAGAAATTCTCTTTTATTTTCGCCAACAGAAGAGTTTATAGAATTTCGGTAAATTCCAAACATAGTATCGTCACAGCCATTTTTGTGTATGTATGTATGTGTGTCTGGGGGAGAGGGGGGAATGTCTTGGAAGAAGGAAGAAACTCCCAATAGAAGAAATATTCTGCCCTTGCCAGATCAAAGGATCACAGCTTTACAGCTGGAAGGGGGAGACCTTAGAAGTTAAGTAGTCCAAAAATTCTTTTTTTTTTAAAGTAACTTTTTATTTTTATTTTTTTCAGATTACGATTTGATATAATTTAATTATCATTTTATGACATCATGCAATCCATCTTCTTTCCCTCCCTCCTACCTTTCCACACTCCCCAAGACTAGTCTAAAAATTCTTAACCTTTTTGTGTATCATGGACTCATTGACAGTCTAGGGAAGCCTAATTTCCCCCAGAATATGGAATTCTAAGACTTTTCCTTCTCAGACAATCATGTTTTTAAATGCATAAAGCAAAATATATAAGCCTGCAAAGGAAATTAATTATATTTAAATAAATGTATTTTCCCCCTAGCCAAGCTCACAGATTCCCCTAAAATCTAGCCAAAGGCCCCTTGCTAGACTAGGCTAAAAATCCCTGACCTAGTCCAACCTCCACATTTTATAGGCAAGGTAACTAAAGCCCCGAGATTTATGTGATTCTACCCCCCCCCCCAGTCATGCACTTAGAAAGGGAAAGTCTGGCATTTGAATCCAGTTTCTCTGATCCCAAACTTAGCAACCGCTTTCTACCACACTACACTGCCTTCTGAAAAATATGTTAACATTTACTTAGGCAATTGAAAGGTTAAATAATTTAATGTGGGTCCCACACTCAGGTTAGGGCAGACGGCAGGATCTGAAGTCAAATCTTCCTGCCTCCAAACGCACTGCTAGCCCACAGTCAAATTAATGGTAGGAGGTGGGGGAAAAAAATTTCCTTTTGCTTATAATAACTAAGAAAAACATGGAAAGGAAGTTTTGTCACGTGTGCTGACCTAAAAGCATGTAGAAGAATGAAATTTAAACTCCCGGGCTCAATCTGCCACACCCTACTACAATGACTGAGCTCTTTCCTTAAACCGTCCCTGCCTGCCCCTCAGTGCTCAAAGCAGACGTTATCGCCAGCGGTGCCAAACTGTTATACTCATCAAGTTTATGAACACTGCATATAAAATGCAAACATTTTCTTCCATTTGGGCAAACATTGGCACGCGAAACTTTCTTCCCAATGTTAACAGCAGGGAGTTTAAATAAAAGTTCAGTTTCTATAGGGCGGGGGGAAAGAAGCTAATTCTAAAAATATGTCATCAGCGTGCTATTGCCAGAGAAAATCGTACATGTTTCCCTCAAGCACTGTTCACTCAAATGAACTTGACAGCTTCAGAGATCACTTAAAAGAAAGAAAATTTGATGCACGAGTCCTGCCAGACACAAAAGGGATCACGTCTCAACAGATAAAACTTGATAGCTCTCTATCCTAAATATTTCCATACGGGATTTTAAAAATCAAAATTAATGCTTTGTTTGGCATTTCCATAAAGGCTTGGGGCCCTGAGTTTATCCTTCCAGACAATTCACTAGTAGCAACCACACCACATCCTTTATGCCACTGCAACTTCGTATGGCTGGGCAATTAACTTCAAAATCTTGTTACCAGCATTACTTACCTGGAAAACAAATTAAAGGACATTTAACACACACACACACACACACACACGTAGAATCACACTGCTAAACTTAAAATAAGCAGGTTGCTGCTGGTTCACAGGTATGTCCAGTCTGAGTAAACAAGTGTAGCAAGGTTACAAAATTATAGGTGTCAAAGCCTTCTCTCCAATCCAGCAAATTCTGAAAAAGCACTGTTCTTGCTCAGACTATTTCCTGAAAGGGCACCATTCAGAGAGGTTTTCCATTTAAACATAATACTCAAGCTACTGAAAATAGCCTAAAAATCAGGTGTGAATATGGCTGTTTGACCTGAAGCCTCAAGCTCTCCAACATCTGATTAAAAGGAAAAGCAGCAGGCATTACGACTCCCCGGAAAGCCACAAAAATAAAAGCCTCCATCTTCAAGAAGATGATCTCCAATTACAACACTGTACTGGTTTGAAGTAATGCCCAATGCAGCAGTAAGCAGCAACTTACCAATCAAAAGGTTTTCCAATCTCAATGGGGACAACATGGCAGCTAAGCTATTCAGCGAGTCCTAAGAGCTGAACACTGCTATTTGTTTTCTCATGCACCAACAGTTCTCTTAGCAATAACCTAGATTTCGAGATTCCAGTTTAAACCCAATAGGCATGAATTTATTGACCCCTTTTACAAGCAAGATTCTTAGAAACAGCATTGATAGTTCACTTCAGTCTTTGGAAGAATGAGGAAAAACCTGTAGTCTGATCTTTAATATTAAATATTTAATGTGTTTTAACATATCACCCCTTTAGATTTAATTCCAGACTTAATGCATCTGTCATGAAACTGACTGCTTTGGTTTTATTGCAGCTACACATTTTTCTGACATTCAGAGTGAGTTGAATTTCAAAAGAATCGTGCATAACTGAATATCCCAATCTTAAGTTCGGTTAAACTCTGTTGGAAACAAATGCTTGGGAAAAAAAAAATCATGTCTTTTACTGACAAGTTTAACATTCAACAACAGAGACAAATTAACAAGTATCTGTCTTATATAGGATACACTGAAATGGGAACCAGGGTAATGCTGAAAGCCTCCTTATTAACGACAACAACAAAAAAAGCTTACATATTCATTTTAACTCAGCGGTGACAAAAATGGTAAGCCACAATGTTATAGTTGGGTTAATCTTCAGTTACTTATGGATTTCTGAAACCACCAACCTACTAAGTCGGAGTGAAAGGCCTGGGGAGAGCAACTTTAATGACGGTTAGACTCCAGGAATCCTGCATATCCATTAAAATACTAAATTACAGAATATGCATAAATTATATGATCATATTTAGAAGCTGTGGTAGGTCTCTTTTCAGAATGAAAATCCTCAATCGCCCAATTCGACACCTCATCTTTACAGCTGGAAAGAAAGCTTTTGCACCTGGGGGCTGCCAGGGCCAATCTCTCAATTTTAGATCTTAAAGACTTCAGCTTTCTTTTCTCTGTCTCAATAGTTTGTTGTTGTTGTTGTTGTTGTTAGAGATGGGCAGCATGTCCCCTAGAGATACTAGTATACTATTCCTTAAAAATACGTGAATGTGTGCATCATAAAATGAATAGATCTGTGATTGCATCAGAGTAGGGATTCCCAATGATTTAAAAAAAAAAGGAGGTTCGGGGGCACACCAAGACTTTATAACTTCTCTCGGAGAGGATAATCCATTCTATTTATTCACCATTGTTCTTGGCCTGATCTAAAGAGCCTGCCAAGAGAACACAGCATTACTGTTTGAAAGTTACATGGAAGATTATTAACTAATATTGATTTAAAGGAGGGAAAAAACTTTTGAAGTTCTAACTCATGTGAAATGCAGAGCACATACATATTTTACCAAAAGGTTTACTATGCATATTAATCTTTTATGCATTTTATTCCTTCAAGCGTGAAAGGAAACAAGTTGAAGTAATAGAGGTTGCCAGGTGTTGGTGGCACCCATTCCACTGTAATGACAGCCATGACTTAAGGTTTTGTCTCGCTCTATTCTGCCTATGAATTGCAAATCTTCAGGTTGCCACAGCAACTCTATAAACTGATAGGTAAGCGTCAGGAAGCATCCTGGTCATCTTTTCCATCTTGTTTGCTTTGCATCACGGCACTCCAAAATCCCTGTCGTATTGGAACACCAGGGGATGGTTCCCCTTACAGAGTTATTCTAGTGCAGTGTCCAGTCGCAGCGATTAATCATTCCTGCTTCTTGGGTTGACATATCGAGGTGGGGAAACGACATCCTAAATGAGCAGAGCTGATTACCTGGGAAAGCAATTCTTCAAGATAGCACAGCTAACTAATAGCTCCATCTGCTCCACATAAACACATTCCAAAGCCCCAGAAGTAATGTCAGAATGCTCCTAACAGAGTTGGGTCTTGTGTGCCAGATTTCTGTTTGTCATCACTGGTGTTTGATGAACATGAAAAGCATTTGAACTTTTCTTCATCTCTGGCATAACCTGTGTCATAACATGTCTGGATCAGAGGCCACATAGATGAGAATGTCTTGGTAGGTAGTCTCCATTTGGAGTCTTCGGATTGCTAGGAAACAAGACTTCAAGAGGCACCCGAATTCTACACACCGAAGTGGCAGGAGAGGACCGACAGTAAAACGCACTTAGAGAAAAAAGAAGAAAACCTCAAGATCGGTCCTGCTGCACCAAAACTGTAAAGCAATTAATTCACCAGGAGATTTTAAAATTTGTTTTTTAAGTGGCCAAATCAAAATTGAGCCCGAGGGTTGACAGTACAATTCTGTATATTAAATGAGCTTTGAGCCACTGTGGTTCGAAATCAGAGATAAGCTCAGCAGACAGTTAAATACAATTTGGCTAAAAGAAATATACTATTCTTAGGAATGAACCTATAAATGAGACGAGGGGACCGGGGTAGGACAGAGTGAGCAATCAAATGTAAGTTCTGATGGTGGATTCGAATTAATAAGGCTCAGGGACCAGGAGTCAAATTTTCATAGTGTCCCAAAGTTGGATATGGATGAAGCCACTGACTCCTGCTTTCCTATCCAAAGCATGGGTATTTTACAGTAATTGCCCTGAAACCGCCTCTGTATCAAATGAGCACAGGCTCAAGTCTTTTCCACATTAGTTGTGTTTTTAATAACATGCCAAGCAAAACAAGCTAGCGTAATAAGTTTCATTGCACCCACTTCAACAACAGATAAGCACCTCATTTTCATACAGTTCCCACTTGTTGCTAGGTAACCACACCATAACGAGACATCTCTAGACATTATGCAGAATGCAGCCTCTTCACCCAAATTTGATGTGCTCTGGGCATTAAATATTGTTATTTTAACAATACACATCAGTCAGGCAGTTTAAGCTTTGGGCTAGCTTGTGGGCTGGCAGGGTGCTTTGGGGCAATTGGGTTTCTGGGGGTGGGGGGTGGAAGGGGCTGGTGTAGAGAGATTTTGGAAGATAACTTGCATGAATAGCTGTCTTTTCCCCCACACACCCCCAACCCCCCCAAGCAAACGTACTACATCATCCAGGGCATTGATACTGACACTTCCCATAAAGACAAAGTAAACTCTCTTGAAAGATGTCCACCGTACATCCTCCTAACAGTAGACAATGTCAATTAAAAACTTCCTTACTGCTTCACCTAGGCATGAAGGGAACTGTGTAAGCAGGGATCTGTGTGAAGTTGGGCTTCACCTGCAGGCTTCAAACAGAAATCTTTTAACTAGGCGCATCTAGGCCAAAGCAGGAACCCCATCTGCTATCCAAACAAACCAGCTTTCTGCTGGAGAAAGGGAACGCTCTGCGGGAACAGATGCAACCCGACCTAAGATATGGAAGGACTCGTGCGACAAGGAAGCAGGAGGGCTACCTGCAGGAAAGGCAACAGACACTGACATTTTAAAAAGAAAATAAATTCTATCAGGCAGTGCTAGACAACCTCCTTCCCCCACCATGAATTGCCTTTTCAGATTCAAGAAAATCTCACTTAAAACTATATGTGGGTGCTCAACTGAAATGTTTACTTAAGTTTAATATTCAATGGCACTGTCAATGAGCCTCAAATTCTCGCTCACAGATCATGCTCAATAGAAGTTAGGATAAAATCACATCTGTGGACAACACAGAGACCCTAAGGACTTGGCGTCTCTGATGGCCCGGCCTAGAGGTGGTTTCATGAACGAAATACGGCTGGCTTTCTAGCCTCCCTTGGTTGGTACCCATTTCCCCAAAGGGGGTGAAGTGTCAGAGGCTTGCTCACCAGCTAAATGCTTGCTAAGCAACCTTGTCTTCAGTGGTGCCCTTTTCCCTCAGCTTTCTCTCTCCTTTTTTTTTTCCTTGCGGCGACAGAAGTACAATTTCAAAGAATTCTGCCTCCAGGCCCTCCCTGGAGTGTGTTTGGTCCTGAAGTATCTGTAGCAGCAGCATTACAGCTGCCGTCCATTTCCGTCAAGACAAGGCCTTTGTTGCTGGCTCTGCATCAGGTCTGGTTCCTTCCCTTCCATCCACAACATTTCATCTTATTCCCTCAGGCCCCCCCTAGAACACTGATGCTTCTTTGTCTCTTTCTTCATAGCTTGGATAGTTTTAGATGGGCTAAGCCCCACCCTGCCAGAGATATAATCATAAATATAATTGCGGTGGTTATACGTAACAGCAGGAGAATCGATAAGACAGACACCATGGGGGTCAGAACGCCCCAGCAGACTTGAGAAACCTTGATTCCCGTGACCTAAATACAACTCTCATGTAACTTCTATGATTTCCCTTTAATTCTATAAACTTATTCACTTTCTGTCAAGTGGATGGACCTCTGTTTGGCACATCTCTGCCCTCCCCTCCTCCCCAACCCCAGCAAAATGTACTGAAAAGAATCACCCAGTTTTGGCTCCCAAGCCAGGAAATTCTATTGATCAACTGAATGAAATGTTTAAATGGACAGTGGTTAGGAAAAAAAAAATCACAGGGACTCAGTAAGGCTCAGCACTTAATTCATATTTATCATTAGACCTATCCTCTTGAAACATGTTAGAAATGATTGCCATTTATAATTTTTGCCCAAAGATAATGGCATTTGTAAATCTAGCACACATTTAAATAATACTTTAAGGATCACATCACATTTTTCTCCCCATAATCCTAAAAGATAGTTACTACGAGGGCTCTTAGCCACTTGTATATTTGGCAAATGAAGAAATTAATCCCAGAGTTTAGGTAGCTTGTGTATGGTCATCCAAATGATGTGTCAGGAAGGTAGAATCTGAATTTAGATCAAACTAATCCAATCCCTCCCCCCTCCTTCTACATCAAAATGCCACCTTTAAATGGAAAAAAACTAAAAGCCCATGGCATTTGTGAATTCCTTTAAGAAAGGATTAACTATGCCAATATATGTAACCAGCTACAATACTGCAGTACATCTTTTAAATGGAAAAATAATAATAAAATAATAATTCTGATAGCACTTTTAGGATCCTTGGCCATGGGAGGAAATATGTAAAAGTGACTCATTTATGTTAAAGGGCATCCATTAAATACAGCAAGTGCCCTTGCATCTGGTGCATTTTTTAAAGAGTTTGGAACTGTGCCTAGAAGTCATCAGATCTGTTAGCAGTAAACCCCACCCCCCCTCCTCGTGATAGCTTAGATTCAAACAAATATATATACACACTTACATATATATGCATATGTATAGTGTATACACACACTCACACACACTCCCTGAAATCAATAAACTGTATATTCAAGTCATGTAATCTACACCCTAGAGGACTGACAATTGCCTATAAACCTCTCAATTCTGATTCTTACTACTCCACACTTTGTTAAAATTCTTAATATACAAGTCTCTACCACAAAATTCAATTAGGTGGGGGGAAAAAGAAGAGAACAAACCTTTACATATTTATTCATCAGTACCCTCGGCTAACCAAATTCCAAAGGACAAAGCCAGCAAGATACTGTATTGTAGTAAAGAAAGAAGTTCATGGAGAAATATCTTTGGGATGTGAGAATTAGAGTGACACCTTATCTGTCTGGCCGTTTCAACAAGCAGGAAAATAGTCAGGAACCTTGAAATAAGCAAAAATCAAGAACATAAGTAGACACAAAATCTTGTTCCATGGGTTCTTCTGGACCCTCACACAGAGCCTATTACTCAAGTTATACACAAACTTAATTAGTTCTCAGTCTATGGGAGATCAGCTGTAGCCACTGGAAGCAGGCAGTTTGAGAAAGGTTAACTCACTCATTTTAACAGTTAGAGTAGCCAAAAAAAATTTAAAAAAGCAATACTAGGTTACATCAAGAGAAGAATAACTTCCAGGAAATAAAAGGGATGATAGGCCCACTATATTCTTCCCTAATCAGACTTCATCAGGTGTTCAAATTCAGTCTAAAAAGGTTTAAGAACAACATGAATTTGGAGTGCCCAGAGGACAGCCTTGAGTCCATAAAGCTCATATAAAGATCAGTCGAAGGGAACTGGGATTATGAAGCCTGGAGAAGACTCGGGAAAAGCATAATTGTAGTTCTATTCAAATACCTAAAAGGACTGGCATGTGGAGGTTCTATTATACTTCTGTTTGGCCCCAGAGGGAAGAACCCAAAGGAATGGCAACAGTCATCAAGTGGCAATTTTAGGTCTCATGTCAGGAAAACCCTTATAAATTTTAAGAGTTGTCCAAAAGTAGAATAGGCTGCCTTGAGAGATGGTGGTTTTCTCCTTGCTCAAGGCCTTCAAGAGAGTCTGGAAGACCACTTATCTGGTATGTTGTATGGGAGATTTCCTTTCAAATTAAGTGTTGGACTCAACTGAGATCTTTTTTCAACTCTGAAATTCCGATTCTATGACATCAGAGAAAGAAATGGAAATACTACAAAAATATATTCTAAAATATAAACTCCCTCATAAGATCGAAGATCATTTTCCACTTTGTCCTTGGTTCCTTAGACAGAAAATAATGCTTCATAAACAGGAGGTACTTGATAAATACCTATAAAATTAAATAAATATAAAAACCTAGGGGTATCAATTATAGAATCAAAACATATGCACACATATATACATATACCCCAAAATGTTAAAAAAAAAAAAAGAAGTAATATTCCATATACTCTTTTTAACAAGGTATGGCACATTTTCGGAAAGATTCACATTAAAAAATTTTCATTGTTGATGTTTTGAGTAGCAAATTTCATTTATCTGGAAATTTCACATTTTGGACAATTCTTTACCCAATACTGACCAAAAAATGGTGTTCCGCTGTGCTAAGAAAATCATGGTCATAGATATTGAAGGAAGAAAATAGAAATTATGGGCTATGATTACTTACTTGCATGGCATAGTGACAAAAGTAGAAATTTCTCCTCCAAAGACTCACCTTACTCGGCTGCCAGTTAATGGTTTCAAACATTAGAGACATGCATTTTTCTAAAGAGAGTTTTATACCTAGATGTCTAGAGATTCTGACAGCTTTGGTTTTCTCCAGCTGTAAGTCAAAACTTTATTCTGTTGCTCTGAAGGGCTCTGTTTGTCTAATGTATTTCACAAATAAATTCTATCAACATTAAATCACATCTTGTTGAATTATAAACCCATCAAGTTTAAGAAATTTGCCCAAAGCTGCCGACAGCCCAGCTCACAAGTCTTTGCTTTCCTGAGAACCACCTGCCTGATTTATAGTTCTGTCCACTGCATTCAGAGTCAGGCTTAGCAGAAAACAAAAGGGTTATCAAATTTCAGTAATTAATACGAGTAAACATGAGTTGAGCTAACAAAAGCAATTACTTCAAATTTTAGTGCTATTATCTCCACATTTCACGTTTTGCCTTCTTCAATGGAGTAGAGATTAAAATAAATGCCTCGGGAACTGAGACTTGGTCATTTCATTCAAAAGTCACCATCCACCTCTGTTGCACAGCTGACAGCTAATTTAATACTCTTCTCCAGATAAAATAAATTACTCTGACTTCAGTTTATGAAGAATAAAAGACTCCCTAGTATTTTAGCTCACTTTTGATATGAGAAAAATCATTTAAATTTGCTGAATTAAAATCTTTGGGAAAGGCAGGAGTAAATGTTTGTATCAATTTGGGAGATACTTTGACATTCTGCTGATGCAGTTGTAAATATTTTCTTTTGATATCTTCTGGTCCATTTCCTGTATTTTTTGTTTTTTCTTTTAACTTCCCATGTACTTTTTGGAATTAAGACTAATTCATCAACAGCCAGAATTAGTCCTATTTTTAAAAGATGGGTTGCACAAAAGAGAAGAACTATACTTTATTTTCATAGACACAAAAGTACCAGAGAAAGAAAAAGGTGAAAAAAAATTTGGATAATTATCAAAAACAGACATACACTAATTAAAAGGGGGTGAACAACAAAAATGTGTCAGATTCTTTCATTTGAATTAAGTCATTTGCCTGGTTCTAAACAATAAACAGGTCATTTTTATATACATAAGCAGTGGTTTGGTGCAAGATCATCTTTCAGAATGATTAAGAATAACAACATGAGTATTGCTCGGGAGTATCAATTAAGCCAACTTCCAGCTCGGCTGTAATCTTAGGAGGGATTTGCTGAAATGACGAAGGCAGGAAATGGTCGCCTGAGGCTAGTAAACATTCACCTACTTCAAACTGTTCCCATCATTGCTCATACATGATGAACTGAAATCTGTCCACATAAATTTGTATTTAAACAAGAGTCTATCAGGTCAGTGAAACCAAAAAAATTAATTTATTCCTCCATGTTCCAAAGGGACTGATTTCATAGCCCAGGACTCACAGGGCCTGGATGTCCACACAAGTGAGGTACATATCCTGGCAGCGGGGACCTAACGAGAGGAATAGAAGCCATCACGAAAGAAGGATTTCCGATCACAACTAGTACCCACAAACTTGTTGAGTGGTGGTTTCCATATTACAGTCACACAAAACACAACAGCAAAATCAAATTAATTCAGCCACACCTCTGTGTTTGGAGGGAAATGCACGTGTGTGCACGCAAACATGCACACACACACACACACACACACACACACACACACACACACACACACACACAC
>NC_058132.1:198799655-198809950 GCF_016433145.1 Gracilinanus agilis
CACACACACACACACACACACACACACACACACACACACACACACACACACCATTACCACAATATGATGCTTTCCCTGTTATTGCTGTAAAGTAGCTTTTCTTCTCCTTCTGAAAAGCCATGTAGATAATATTTCAACAATAACCACACATTCCTCCCTGTGGTATAGACACATACAAAATGCATTAGGAAAAATGCCAATAACTGAAATGCTTTTCTCAGTAGCTCTATTCAAGTGAGTGTCTCACAGGTACCACAGAAGTGCACAGTTTTCTGAATCTGGTTCCAAAGGGAGCTCAAAGTCAATAAGCCTCCTCAGCTATCATCCAGCATGACTAAATCACTCCAAGGGCAAACCTTTCTGAATTATGTGACCATTTCTTTCGTGGAGTTTTACCGAAAACAGCATGCCATTCACCAATTTAATTCAAGGTAACACAAGCTGTTACATGAAAAGAAACTCAAAAAGAGAATGTTAGGGGGGAAAAAAAAAAGGAAGGGTTCAAATGTTTCAACTTGCTGAGGATGTTCAATCATAGCCAGAAATGTGCACAAATGAACAGAACAAGGTTTCCTGGACCCATCAGGTATCGTTCCTAATATGATCCACATTTCTCATCACTAGAAATCAACCTGCCTATTTGGACTCACTGCCTCTGAAAAGTTCCGCAGCTACGAAGTTCTTTACTGGAGGGAATAAGACTGCACAAACATGCGGCAGAGTTCAATGTTGTTCAGAGGACACTTGAGGATGCCTTTTATGTTGTTCTCCTGTGAGCTGTGGACAGGAGGACAAGGGAATTCTCTACCCTGAAAATACTCAATTATTTTAATAGGATTACATTTTAGATTGACAATGTTTAAAATAGCCCCCAGAATTTATTAGCCTGCCAGCACTTCAGATAAGTAATTTTAATGCTAGGATCTTTTAAGTTTAAGTAAATGGCTGGCAAGGAGTCAATTTTTTTTTTTCCTCTGGCTTTCTAAAACATGACACTATAACTATCAAATGGGAGTTCATGAACTTGGTAATAAAGCCCTTAGCATAGGGCTTTCCATGTCTACAGTTTGCCACGTTTTTAAATACATGGATTTCTCTGAACTTACATTTTTATTACTCTTCCCTGGGCTCCAATAGCATGTTCTGAATTCCACAAGATACAGGTTGATTACAAAGTTCAATTTGAAATCGGCAATGGGGGCATCGTTCTTCTTTTGTCCCCTTGCCCCTTCTTGACATTACTTTCATCATCTATTCATTTTTGCACATCAAATAAAATAGGCATATACATTGCACACACATGTTGACATAATATCATATATAATGAAAGGTAAAAATAAGCATCTATTAAATATCTACAATGTGTCAGGTACTATGCCAAATGCTTAATAAACATCATTTCATCTGATCTTCATAAGTACCCTGAAAGGTAGGTGATGCATAATATCCCTATTTTGCAGTTAAGCAAACAGAAGCAGAAAACTGTCATTACGGCTGTTAAATGAATTGCCCAAGGTCACACCACTGGTGAGTGTCTGAAACCGTATCTGAACTCAAGTCTTCCTCCCTTTCAGGCTTAGCATTACACCACCACAAAGCCCCCATATGTGATGTACCATAAATCCATCACCTGTTCTAATTATTCCATTCCAATGTTTAACCTCCCGATGTCCCACCTAAGAAGTAACTCAGTTCCTCCTTTACTTAGGGAAAGGAAAACAATAAGAACTAGAAAAAGGAAGTTTGGTCATACAACGATACAGATGGGTCTAGAATATATATAATAAGTAGAGCCCCAATCACAATCACTGGGAAAAGCTTGGTGAGCTACTCTTAAGTTCTAAAATATTGAAAATAGTGATAAAGGGGAATTTGCCACATTTCCAAATGCATAGAATTTTCTGAACTTATAATTTTATTACTCTTTATGGACTCCAACAGCACATTCTAGAGCTGTCCTTCCTTTCCTGGCAATCCTCTAATTCCAAAGATAGTCTTCCTCCATGAAAAAACAAGGATATTGTAGAAGCGTAAGGCCTGCCCCCACAGGTAGTATGAGAATGCCAACTGCTCATTACAGAATATACAGTTCTGAAATTCTTTAACCCATCTATATGTCCAAGAAGGAGGTAAAGCAGAAAAGACGAGATTCTCTAGGGGTTGAAAAAAATCACACACTATTTTAATTTAAATTTCTAAGCTGATTCTGCCAAAAAGTGCTGTCTGCTGCCATCTGATTAATTTTGGATTTTGCTAAAAACCAAAACAGCCAAGGAAGGAGTCTTTATCTTTTGGAGAATACTGACATATCCAGAGATGCTTACCAGTGTCACACATATAGAATAAACTAGTGGATAAGTCATCAAAGCGTCTTAAATTTTCTTCTACTCAAGAACATTTAAGGTACCAATTCTGTACTGTTACAAAATAAAACACCCAAAATCAGATTGCAGGATAACTAAAATTAGATCTCACACGCACTTTCCTTCAGAACCATCTTGGCACTTTTAATTCTGCTTTTCAGTGCAAAAATAAAACATACAACTAAAAGCTACATTATAGACTTGATATACACCTCATTATCAAGGAGAAGAGAAGGGAAAAAAATTTAACTTTTTTCATTCAAAAGATGCATTTATTAGAGGAAGTGGAAGGAAAAAGATTGAAAAGAGATATAATCATGGATATCAACCCAAACTGTATTTTTAAACCTCTACATGAAAGAGGAGGCTACAGAAACATTATGAAATGCCCAATTGCTGAGCAAATGTCTTTTAGCATACTAGTTGTCATAGCAAGTCAGTGGGATTGGAGAGCACATTTCTGTTTTGACATCTGGCCCATAACAAAATTACTATTGATCTGTTGTGAGCTTCCAGCAAAACAGTATAACCTATTCTCAGAACAAAGAATCATCCACTAAATAAGGGGCAATAAGCATCCTGTATTGTTTGTAGCTTTCGCCTAAAACCACCTCTTTCCTGGTACTCTGCCTGGTCCATTTGGGGGTTTGTTTCCCATTCCTGAACAGGAGTGGTTCGAGTCATTTCCTACTTATTTATTTATGTATTTATTTTACCAGTACAGGATTAATGCTGTCTGTCTCAGTGGTCTTGGTGGCAGCCTAATGCTGACATCTACCTTGAGCACACACTTCGGCTTGCGGCTGGTTCTGGAAACTGACAGGACAAGCGTTATTTTCAACAGATGTTCTACAGGCAGAGGAAGGGAAACGATGAAACAAATCAGACAGACAGTCAGAAACTGTTCACTGAGATTTGGGAGGGATTTTTCAAAAAAAATACTGCAGCCTGATGTCTGATTTATTCTCACAGAGCAAGAAAAAAAAATGTATAGGTAAGTGCCATTTAGAATGATACAGCCTTCATTAACAAAGTTCCAATGCAATGCTGAGTTGACAGTGTTGGGGGGACAGGGGAGGAGAGAGTGCTTGTTTTTAAATCTGTTGATGCTGATACACGATTAGGGGGCCCTCCCGTCACAATCATCTCTGGTGCTTTTACTGGAGGAATGAACTGAAGATGGACTCTTTGTTGTCAAGGCTCGTGAACTATCCACATAATTTCAGACCTTGGCCGGATGCATCCCAAAAATACATCGTTTCCTTTTCAGAACTGAGCTGCATTAACTGAGAGGCTATCTGCTGATTTCCCTTGCCTGCATCAGTCAGGACAAAAGAAGACAAACAATATAGATCAAGTGCATCTGTGCTCTAGACCTCATTGATTAGTTGCATGTGTGGTTAAATCCCTGTCAAGCAGTTTTAACGCTGAAGCATTATCTTCAGAACACCTACATGGGAAGGAGGGCAATGAGGCAGCTCAAGCCAGTCTTCCCCCTGCCACATGCAGCAGTTGGAAAACTTTCCCTGGAGCAAAAAAAGGACTTTTATAGCAGGCAGTGTGGCGGACCCATAATATTCCTTGGGGGGGGGGAGTAAGAGAATTGGCTTAGGGCAGCTAGCCAAGATAGGGGAGCCTCTGGGCCCAAATCTGACCTCAGGCACTTTCTATTTGTGTGATCCTGGGCAAGTCATTTAACCTCAACTGCCTAGTCCTTTATCAACTTTCTGCCTTGGAATCAATACTTAATAGTGGTTCCAAGAGAGAGGGTTTAAAAGAAAAAAGTTGGCTACTAACTAGTTTTTTTTTCTTTCCATCTCCAAAGAAAAAATAAACTTAAATAGTGAGAAGGAGGCCCTCAAAAATTAATATAGATGTAGAGGAACTGGGTTCAAATCTGTGCTTATATACCTTGCATTCCTAACTGTATGACTCTAGGCAACTGCCTAGCCCTTACCACTCTTCTGCTTTAGAACTATATTTAGTAGTGGTTCCAAGACATTAGGGGGGAAAAAAGAATTGGCTACTAACTAGTTTCTCTTTGTCTCCAACAAGAAAGTAAGTTTCAATGGTCAATGAGGAGCACTCTCAAAAATTAAGGTATAGAATACAAAGGAACTGGATTCAAATCCATCCTCATATACACTTCCTAGCTGTGTAACTCTGAGCAAGACAATCCAAATTGCCTAGCACTTACCATTCATCTACACTCGATAGGTAAGGATTTAGAAGAAAAAATAATGTAGGTAATAGGGAAGAATTTGCAAAAAAAAAAAAAAAAAAAAAAAAAGACCCACTAGAAAATACATCATGACAACTAGTGGAGGAATACAAATACCAAAGAACTTTTAAGGATAACAAAATACAGCACCCCCACCCCGACTTTGACACAGGAGTCTGGACTGCTACAAGCATATCTCTTCCAGCTCTAAGAATCTAGCACTTTAGGACTGAATATTTCTGTTTCCTAGCTCCTCTAGAATGCACCCTGCTAGCCCTGTGAATCACTTGTTTGCATAGATTAATACACTGAAACAAGTAGTGCACATTTCTGTACAGGCCTCAAAGGACATGATCTGCTGACAGACTGCAGTTTAAAGGGACCAACTATTTAACTAATGTCTTACAGGATCCCCACATGCAAACCTCAGCAATTCTAAAGCCATACAATGATTATGCAAAGTCATGAATTTACACCGACTTCAGAGCTAACTATGGGAAATTGTGAAATCAACTTTGGTGACAAAGCACAGCCAAGTGGTTTTCAGAGAGATAAAATCCATACACCACTCCTGTAGCACAGAAGGCCTTTTAATAATGACTGCACTGGGAACGTGAGCCCCTGCTCATTTGGGGTGAGGGCTTTTGCTCTCACCAAACATTAGATAAGGTGATAGAAATTCTCAAATAAAACAGGCATTTAGTAATAACAACCTAACGTGGTAGTAAATAAGGAACTAATTTTTGCTATACGTTGATGGTAAATTATTCACAAATCCAGGAATAATATTAGCAATCCAACAAATTCAAGAGGCAGCAATAATTAATAATGTACATATACCAGAATCTCAGAATTCAAGAGTTGGAAGGCTCCTCAGTGGCCATCTCCTCCAACCCATCCCCCCAAAGAATCCCCACTATAACGTACCTGCCAAGTGGTCATCCAACTTCTGCTCGAATGCCTCCATTGAGAAGGAACCTGATACACCTCTATGAGGCTGGTCCAGTGCCAGAGAGCTCTAATTTTTAAGATGTTACTAAGACGAAATGTCCTCTCCTGACCAAAGGCTTTCTGCCCTCCCCTGGACCTCATTCTAGTCAAAAAAAAGTAGAGAATTATTTCCCAAACATATAAGAAATTTGGTTTGGAAAACATGACCTTGCAAACAACTGGAAAAGCAAAATTCAAAAACACTGCAAAAAGACAAGTAGCAAAATGTCACCAGAATTTCTCACCACTCCTTTAAGTAAACATTACGTATTCATTAAGGGCAAGCAGTGATGATACAACCCTAAAAGAGACAACCAGGTGAGTTTGGTTGTCTCCCAGCTTTTTCCATAGGAAGTCAGGAAAGACCTCCAACATATATTTAAGAGGCTGATTCCAATGACGGTGAGTTGCGAGGTTTTCTTTGAAGTTCCACGGCGCACTGTTTGGTGGTTGTTGGGCTAACTAGAGCATATGTCTTTTTGCTCATGAAATGCTGTTGTAGGAGTCAAGTTTAAAATCCAAGGTTTTTGTATGCCTTTTGTGGCATTTTTCCAAAAAAGTAGAAGTGGCTAGGCCTTGCGAATTTACCAAAGTAACTCTGTGGCTACTGTTAGACCTATGTCCATCTCCAGTCTTAACAACTTGTCTCTGCAAGGTTACACTTATAAATGAGAGAGGCGGTATGGACTATAGCTTACAGGCTGAGGGGAACATTACTTGACTCAATACTCTTTTATGTCCAACCTTAAGTGGACAGACCAACCCCAAATTCTTGTACCTACATAAAGCCAAAACTAATGGGTCTCATCTAGGACAGCAAGTAGATGGAGACGGGCAACTCTCCATTAGTGAGGGTACATTAGTTCAATTCCCAGAGAGCTATTCCTCCCATTGGATGGACTAATGTAGCTTTACAAATAGCTACTCACCTAAAACATGTAATGACTTATGACAGACCAGCAAAAAGGAATATCGATCTCATTTACTTCACTCCCTAGGTACCATCTTAGTGGCATGGGAAAACGAGTAACAGTACTGGTGGAATGGTACAACGTGGCTAATGCTGGGCTAATGATATCTTAGTATCTTTGACAAATGTCATATTTTAAAGTAACATTAACCTCTTAACCAGCAGGAACTATCGCAATAAGGCTATTTGTTTCTAGAGAAAAAATAGCCATTAATAGGGATAAGCATAGACCATTTTGCTAATATTTAATCCACCACTCCTAAAGACAAGATACATGACATAAAACTTGTTAAGGCAGTTCTGATCCAAAGTACTTTATGGGGTATTGGGGGAGAGAAGTAAAACACCCAGTTTAGGGGTCAGGAAAACCTCAGATACTAACTGTGTCACCCTGGGAAGTCATCTAACCTCTTTTTGCCTTAGTTTTCTTCTTTAAAGATGGGAATGATAATAGCATTTATCTCCCATGATAGTTGTGAGGATCAAATGAGATATCTGTAAAATGTTCAGTAGAGTACTGGATACTTAGTAAGCACTATATAAATATTAGCTTTTATTGTTATTATTACTTTATAAGTACTTTTGCATATTCTATGATGAGTTCCAGAACACAACTCTTACAAGTAAATACGAAAGATACAATCTGAAGCAATCGTCACTTTATTTTAATAATATACAACAAACAGACCACCATTATACTAAAAGCCTGCCTGGAGACTTAGCTGTTCTGACTTCAGAATAAAGAATGGCCTTAGGTACTTTTCTCCTGAGTCAAGGGGAGGCATGATTTACCCAACAGATGAATAAAAAAGGATAAAGTTTTGGAAAAACAAGTATAAAATAGCTAATTGGCTTCATCTAGCTTTCTTCAACTCTCAGATATACTGGTCTTCTGATCCTCCCATCTCACCCCAATTTTACATATTTAGAATGAAATCTTTATTTTGGCTAACTTATGGCAAAGAGTGGAAGGTGGAATCTGACCACAAAGCCTCAAAGCTCAGTGGGAAAAGAAATAAATTTGAAGTCAGGAAAATAGACCCCAAAGATCCTCTTCTAGAGTAAAGATTCTCATCCTAGGTTCTATGGGCAGATTTTAGAGGGGTGGGCCATGAGCTTGCATGCAAGAAAAGTAAATTGTACTTTATTTACACTCACCTCTGGTTGCCTTGTTAGTAATCCTTTGTATTTTATTTTATGCACTCAAAAACATTTTTCAGAAAAGGGGTCCAGTCTTCACTAGGCTGTCATAAGGGTCCATGACACAAAAACAGTTAAGAACTTCTGTTCTAAAATACAATCAAGCCATCACTATCATGGTACCACAATTTCTCCAAAAAACTAATTTTTAGAACTCAGTGGTACAACAATTAATAAAATCTATTTGCATCTTATTGTCCTCAGAAGAGAAAAAAAAACTATTTTAAAAATGGAAAGAACATGAAACCTACTTTGGTATTCAGGCAAGGGAGAAAACCAAGTTTTACAATTATACTACTTTTTCTTAAATCATATTTGGTTATCCAAAAATATACACAGAGCAGAAACATAGCAAGTCAACAGAGGTCCAACTGAAAATGAAGTTACATCATTTTCTGCTGTTCTAATAATCTAAGAATTGGCAAATAAAAATGATATGTTAGCTACCAAACCAAAGTCAAAAGATTATCACTATCTCTTGATGGTACAAAATTTCATTTCCCAAAAAATGAAGACTTCCCTCCGTCTCTAGGAAAAAAAATCTGCAAAGAGTTAATGGAAGCCTTCTGCAAACCTAGGGGAAAATATCTCTATAAAAATGTACATGTAATAAGGTTACAGATCATTGGTTAACTGCCAGAAAAATGATGGAATATGGTATAGTTTACTTATTTCTTTTTAATGGTTCCAACATTCCACCTGAAAAATTGGTCCCGGAGCTGTATAATTGGGGATAAAAATTAAATGACAGTTTCCATTTGTCACGATGAAAGCTGATCACTTATGTTTTTTCCATTTATCCATGCTTCTGAAACTGGTTCCTAAAGTTTACCAAGCCAATCTTTCTCTTAACAGAGAAAATGATGATGTTACCAAAGGCAAGGCAAAAACCCAAGCCCTTGGCATTGAGGCATGAACTTCCTAATGCAGCCCTAAAAGGCACCAACCTCCAGCCTGCCATCTCTTACCAGCCAAATGTGGGAAATGAGACCATAGTCATAAAGAATCAGCAGGAAACTTCTCCACCCTGCTCTTCTGGTGATACATCACTGAATCTGAAGGGTGAATTTAGGAGATGTGTCCACTTGGAGAGGCAGTAGTGGTAGTGGTGGCAGTGGTGGTAATAGCAGTAAGAAATACTAGTAGTGATGATGTTCGTTGCAGTAATAGTAGTGGTGGTGGTGGTGGCGGCAGCAGCAGCAATAGTTGTAATAGTTAGAATAACAATCTGCATTTATATAACATTTTAAGGTTTAAAAAGTATTTGTTGCCCCTATGCCCCAACAATCCCAAGGTTCCTAATAATCCTTGAAGTAATCCTTGAAGACATGGATTTTTTTTAACCTCAGAAGACCTTATCATAAAAAACACTTAAGGAAGTGCTATTAACTGATCACTTTCACCATTCTGTTGACAAGGAAACAGGCTCAAATGGCCTCATATGCAAGCCACAAAAGCTATTAAAAGTGTCAGAGCCAGGACTCAAACCTAGGCACTGACTGCAAACCCTATTCTCATTCTGCATTACCTTTCCAAGTAACTCATTATGTTGCAGTGGAAAAAGAAATAGGAGTCCTAGGTTCAAATCCTGGCTTTATTCTTCACCAGCTGTGTGATCCTTGAACAAATTACCCATACTTCACTGCATCTCTCAGTTTCCTCTACTACAAAATGAAGGAGTTGAACCATAAGGTTGCTTTCTAGCACTAAGACAACAATTCCATAATTTTGGCAGAGGAAGCTTGACTTTGGGATAGGGAGAACAGGGAAAACAATTCAACTTCTTTATAGTTTTAAAGTTTAGAATAATTTTTTCAAAACAAACCCATAAGGCTGCACAAATATTATTATTCTGATTTTACAGAGGAAGAATCTGAGCCTCAAAGAAGTTAAGTGATTTCATCTTGTTCCAGAGATTATATATTTGCCTAGCCCAGGCCCTTCTGTTTTAGAATTGTTACTAGGGCAGGAGATAAGAGTTAAGGAGGGGAAAGGGATAATAAGGAAAAAGATGTGTACAAAAATATTTCTAGCTGCACTCTTTGTGGTGGCAAAAAAATTGGAAAATGAGGGGATGCCCTTCGATTGGGGAATGGCTAAATAAATTGTGGTATCTATTGATGATAGAATACTACTGTGCTCAAAGGAATAAAGAACTGGAGGAATTCCATGTAAACTGGAATGACCTCCAGGAACTGATGCAGAGTGAAAGGAGAAGAACCAGGAGAATATTGTACACAGAGACTTATACACTATAGTAAAATCAAACGTAATGGACTTCTCTACTAGCAGCAATGCAATGACCCAGGACAATTCTGAGGGACTTATATGAGAAAGAATGCTATCCACATCCAGAGAAAAAAGTGTGGGAGTAGAAACATAGAAGAAAAAAACATTTCCTTGATATCACATGGTTCAATGGGGATATGATAGGGGATTATAGACTCTAAATGATCGCTCTATTGCAAATATTAATAATATAGAAATAGGTCTTAATCAATGATACGTGTAAAACCCAATTGAATTGCTTGTTGGCTATGGGGGGGGGGGA
>NC_058132.1:198812950-198823068 GCF_016433145.1 Gracilinanus agilis
GGGGGTGGGGGGGGAGGTCTAGCAAAATTTCTGCTTCTCCATCTCTGAATAACGGAGATCCAGGACACTCAAAATTATGTTCAAAGCCTGACAAAACAAAAGGTCATAGCTACTTGCCCTTTGGCTTTATGGAAGAATATTTTAGATATATTTCAAAATGAGAAAGACAATTCTCAAAATGTATTTCTAATTTTGAAAATAGAATTAAGTTTAACTGCCTTGGATTATCATGTTTTTCCTTCATGTTAAACTTTTGGATTAACTGGATCTTAAAAAAACATACTGTGAATTTTTTTCTTTAAATGAAAACCCTTACCTTGGAAAGGGTTAGGAAAGGAAGGAGTGGAAAGGGATAGGTACCTGGGAGTGGGTGATTTACCAAGTATCTGAAGCCAGATTTGAACTGAGCACCTCTCATCTCTAGTTCTGGCTCTCTATCCACTAAGCTACCTTGTTACCTTCTGTGAAATGTTCTACACTCATATTAGAACATAGTGTCTAAGGAGTCTTGATTATCTATTTAATTCAACCAACCACCTTTACTATTAATATTCCATAAATGAGGAAGCTGAGACAAAGTTAAGAGACCTGAATACTAACATATAGGTAATTAATAGGACAGCCAGGATCCAAACCCAGGTCCTCTTATCTAATCCAACCCATTTTATAGTCACTGAATATAGTACTTGTTTGGGGAAAAGCTAGGTAGCACAGGCAATAGCCAGGAAGACCTGAGTTCAAATGTGGCCTCAGATACTTATTAGCTATTCTGTCCCTAGGCAAGTCACTTAAATCTATTTGCCTCAGTTTCCTCATCTATAAAATGAGCTGGAGAAGGAAATGGCAAACCATTCTAGTGTTCTGGGGATTTTTGTTGTTTGTTTTTTGGTTTTATTTATTTATTTATTTTTTTAAAAAAACTCAAATTGGGTCATGAAGAGTTGAACATTATTGAAAATGACTGAACAACAGAACAGTTTAGGTACTGTTTCTCTGACTATCTGGGACAAGTATAACAGCTAAAAGAATGAGCCAAAAGCTATTGAATTGATAGTGGTTTTCAAGTTGTTATACTTAACAACAAATATAAAAATAAAAAATAAAAATACAGATGTGCCCTGTGCTAATACAACCTAATATACATGCCAAAAAAATTTCATTTAAAAAAATGATGATTGTTCATACAAAAAGGCTCCATTTTATAAGATCTTTAAATATACTTGTCTCCCTATCCCCATAATAACTTACTAATAAGATTCTTTACCAATTTTTTACCTACATCCCAAACTAATGAAAACTAAGGTACTAGAAGCCACTGCAAATTGAAGAATAATCTGAAATAAAAATAAAGTATTTCTGAAGTCAGCATGTAAATAAATGGGAAAACTTTAATTATATTAATTGAACTGTCATTATTTTTCAGAAATATAGTTATTGCTCAAAATACACATGCACTACTGAGATTCTAGAGAGGCTGGACAATACACTTATTTCTTAGGCACCAGTGCTACTTTAGTGATGTCTCGAGAAGCCAGTCCCAAAAGAGCTGGGTTAGAAGGAAGTGGTTTTTCCTCAAATGGAAATCAAGCTTGAGTTCTACTCTGGGTGCTTGTTAAAGAGGTGGAACAGAACCTGATAAACTGATAAATGAGTGATCAGAATGATGCCATCTGGGATTTGGAGTGGCAAAAAGCTTCCCTCAAGAATGGGTACATGTCATGCCTTTAATACTTAAAACACAGTATTTTACCGCAAAAGTCGAAAGCAGGTTGGCTCTCTGCAAAACGTCCATGTCTACACTAATCTGGCATCACTGAGTCATATTCTACTCATATTCTATTCCCATACTGCAATCTTGTCTCTAGGTCAGAGAATAATAGGCATAGTAAGTTTAAGTATAAATACTAGTAAGCAGTTAATATAAATTTCTAGACCTGACCATTAGTAACCCATTCCATACCCTACAAAGTACCTGCATTATGCTGCAAATGAATGAGGAGCTAGGGACCCTCTCCATCCCTCACCTCTCTCCATTGCCCTTTGACCAACACGTGAACCTCACTCATTTCCACTACAGTCATCCTCATAGTGTGAAAGGAGGTTAATGTGAATAACTCGAACAGCTGATCTCCCATCAGTTCTTGCCAAAATCTCATTAGTAAAAATGGTGCACTGCTTCACAATTGTCCCCTTATTTAGCATGCAGTTTAGAAAATTCCTTCTGCAAGTTCTTTAATTGACCTAAAGACAATGCCACAGAGTGTGGAGATTCTATTCTTTTCCTTGCCAAGGATATTCCCAAAGTGCTCTAAGGAGCCAGACTCATTAACAGATGAAACTTTTTATTTAAAGAAAGTCGGTAATCCTTTTACTTTCTCATCATCTGAGACTCCAGTTCATAAATCACAACAACAAAAAAAAAAGGCTTATCAGGACATAGACTAGTCATTTACATATCCAAGAATCAACTGAAGAAGAATAGGGCAAGAGAAAGAAGAAGAAAAAACCTAGAAGGGAAAAAAAAATAATGATTTCCGAAGCAATATAGCAGAGGCAACACACATTTCCTGATTTTACATCTCTCCTACCTTAATTCTCTAGTAAAGGAATATGAAAATACATTATTCAAGATGTCACAATGGGTTGGCATATACTATAAGATAATACAGAGAAGACCTCAAATTTATTTAGTTTCCCTCTACAAATTCTTCATTTCAATTCTTAGGATTCTTTTTTTTTCTGCATTGAAATCCATCACCTGAAATGTAACTCCATGTCATCTGTATTTTTTACTTCAGCATCAAGAGGCAATCACCTAATTATTCATTTAATAGGGAACAGGAGGCCAAGGGAAAAAGGATTCTAACATCATGTTACAGGCAGGCAGCTTAGTCCAAATTCAAAAGACAGCCCCAAATGGGGATTTAAACCTGCTAGTAGGACCCAGCATAGTCAGTTCCTCATTAAATGTTGGAATAGAACCTGCCAGGTAGAGCTGCAGGAATGCTTGGCAACAACGGTTTATACCTCCCGCCGTTTTTGACCTAGATTAAATTACAGACAAAATGGACAGTCTACCCAAAACAGTGAGCGATACATTTTGCCAATGAAAATAATGATTTTGCTTGGTACAGCACATATGCTTCCTGTTCAGCATGTCAGCATTTTCAGTCAAGGGGCTCAATGGTCTTACCGACCAACTTTTTCCCTGCCAAAACCAATAAGCTACCTTCATTTCTTGAGCCCCCACCGGGCTTTGAATTACTATCCATTCTGCACTTAAGGTCAGCCCTGCAAGACTGTTTTTTCTGGCACAGTCATAATCAGAGGCTACCCCTCACCAGCACCAGCCCGTAGGAGCCCAGATGGAGATGAAAATGTGAGGATGTCTGAGCTTCTTGTAATTTTCCAACGTTAGTTTCTCACATTCGCATTCTTAAAAGTTATATCCCCTGTTTAAAACTGCACAGTGCTAGTTTCCTAGCAATGCCATCAGTTAATGGTTTTTGGCGTTTTCTACAAAAACACGCATTTCCCTAAGCCAATATGAAACAGAGCAGTATTTCACAATGTCTTAATTTTATGGATTCGAACATTCAATATTCTCATTGTAGAAAATGTTTTTAAAACCACAAGCAAACATTCAAAGTATGCATTTCGTGGGCTTTTATAAGCAGGGGTCAACACATCCCTTCCAAAAATGGCTTCTCTCATAAGGATTCGCTGAATTTCCTTTCCAATCTTTTTATTTATTTATTTCTCGGGTTTACCAAGCTCCTCTACTCTGAGAAGCTTTTAAAAGATTTATAGAAAGTAGGATCCTCTTCGCCATAGTCTATCTTTCTATGACAGCACAGGAACCAAGCAAAAGTAATTTTGTTTGACTTGTGTTATTTCAACTAAGACATCACTAAAAATAGGGATCTCTTTGGCTACAATGATGGAAACCCTCTTCAATGGGCAGATCTCATCTCTCACTGGAAGATGCTGAAAACATCTTTCTTCTAAACTTATTGATCCCCGGTGCAGTACCAGACTTACCTAATTCCCTTCTACCACCATCAAAGAATCCCTTTCTGACATCATCACACCTCCAGCCTCTTACTGCTAAGCCCCGCCCTCAGTTCTCAACATATTCCTAGCTATTATAGCCATCTTGAACTGCATGCCTACCCTTATAATATGGTAGGAGGAAACCTGCTAAGCGCATCCTTGATGCTGATGTGATCTTTCCAGTTATTGAATGTTTCATTGAATTTTACACTATACAACTTCAAATGCAGAAAGCAGGCGATTCATTTTGTTAACTGTTGTTCAGTACAGATATCCGGCTCCATAACTATACACTTTGATTTGGTACATGAGAAAACGTATTTTTCATTACATCCCTTATCCTCCTAATGACATTTCCAAACAGGATTTTAAGAACTGTGAAGCAGAAATAAAATTATGCTCAAGTTCAGAATTGATCTCATGGAATGGAAAAATGGCTATCATTGCCAGGGAGTGTTAACAGGCCTCAAACCTACTACATTTTCAGTTCAAAAATATTTCCCAAATCATGATCATCTCTCAAATGTCCCTCAGCTTTCCAATCATAATAAAAGCTCATTGAATGAAAAGCACAGTACAAAGGGATTTAACCTGCCCCCCACCCCAATTCCTTTAGATTGAGCTCAGGGCATCACCATCATCAGCAGGGGCATGTTCCCCTCCTTTTCAATAATGAATCAGGACTAACATTTCAGTTACCTGGATTTACACAAAAACCTAAAAGAACCATGAAATTGCCTCTGCGAAGCACGTTCTGTGGTGACTTTTAAATAGCTTTAGGAATAATATGGAAATAAAGAATACTGTTACAGCAAGTTTTATGTCTTCTACACACAGATGCTAGAGCAATTTCTTTCTCCCAGAGAGAAAAGGGGAAAAACATACTAAACTTTGTAATATCCAGCCAATTATAGCCTACTGTCATCTTAGTTGTATTAATTATCTGCATTAGCTAAGTTATCAAGGATAGAAAGGGGCCTAACAGCAACTCATTTCACATTACGTTTGTTCTACTACACAGTGTGACTATAATTGATTTCAGCACCTTCTCCCACTTACACAGGTATCTGGAATCCCACCAGAGCCCCAGCGTTAGAGCTTACAGCCATGGTGGATAGCCAGAATACTCAACAGGACTCTCCTAGCTCAGTCTTTCCATGTTATTCTGGATGTGCTGAACAAACACAGAGGAGATAGGATACAAAACTAGTTCCCTCCAACTAGTTAGCTAATAACATAAAACTTTGTCAATCGGTATTTATTTGATTAAAATAACAAAAACAGCTACACTATCTTCACAATGACTTAAAATAACCTCAACCTAAATGACACAAACCTATCTGTCCCAAAAAAGATAATTTTTCTTGAAAGAGAGATATCATAATCAGGTGAATGGAGTAAATTTCCCTTCCTGCTAACTGTCTTCCAGGTAGGATGCATAAGAAAAATTTTCCATGGAAGTCCTGCTCTGGTGCCTTGTGAGGACATGGAGGTAAGTCTGGCACTCAGGTAAAATAAGCTTGGAATGGGGTCCTTGAAAAATGGCCCATCTTCCAAAGACCAACCTAGCTAAACAGAAAAGACCCCTCCTTATCAGAAGTGTAGCCACCAAACCATGAATTTTTCAGCCAAAGAAATTCATTAGCTCAGAAAAGGTTGTGATCTGTATTACACCAATGGAATCAAGGGTCTTTTTTCAAAGCATCAAAGAAAACAAAGACAGAAAATGAGAGAAGTAAACACACAAATATAAAGAATTCAGGAAGCACAAGGGCAAAGGGTCCAGAGCATAGGAGGACTATACAAACTAGCCTAGGAACTAAACCTGAGAACCTAAGGCTGGAAGAGATTGATAGGAAGTGAAAAATATAGTCAAGGTGTAACATGAATGAGTCGCCTTAATCTACTACGTAGGCCTTCTGAGGTTTCAGGAGTTCAGGCAAATAACCCCCAAAAGATTAAATGGTCAACTCAGGGTCTCCAGGGAATGAAATGGAGGTCAGTGGTTTTGAGTACTTGTTGGTCAGGTGACTCAAGTTTCCAAAGCTTGCATTAAATGGATCTCTGCTCCAAGACCAATAGTCAGAATCCATAAAAATCCATATGAATTAAAACTTACAAGTTGCACTTTAACCCTGGAACTAGAGGTGCAAGTCAAGTGCTTTATCTGTCCAGACAAGCTGTTTCTCCTCACACCAGGAGTATTTTAATGAAATGAGACTTAAGTGAATTGTTGACACAGGCATTAAATGTTGTCATTTAATATCAACAGTGTGTTTGATTTGTACACAGTTATGAAATGTCATTCGGACCAGAGAGCTATATTGAGGTTTACCACATTATAGGGATGGATTTCCAGAGGGAAGTGAACTGATCTGTCTCAAAATAAAATGTGTTTACATTAACACTTGGGGGAAACAGTCAGCCCTGCAAACATAGATGGAGAGATAAAAATAAGATCAGCACAGAACTCAACTTGGCAGAATAATAGTATATAATAAATTTCTGGTTTCTGGGTATAGACAATATTTCATCATCACACTTCTTATTTTAATCATCATTTTAAAAGATAGGGTACAAAGACTTAAAAGTCTTTGTCCTTATCTGCTCAAAAACCTTTAGAAGTCACTTCCTACAAAATCGGATACAAATTCCTTAGCTTGGCATTTAAAGTCATCAACAATCTGGCTCTAACTTATATTTCCCATCTAATTTCATAGTATTCCCTTTCTCTTTTATTCAATATTCTTCTGGCTAAACCAAAAGATGTACCATTCCTTCTATGACCTCTGTGCCTTTTCCAACACTGTCTCATGTAGCTAGAAGTATAGAATGGATAACTTGTTGCTCATCTCACCTTTCTTCCCACCATCACCACTATCCATCCATCCTCCCACCCAAAAACCTTCCCACATCTAAAATACTGACATTCCTACATGAAGCAATTCAACTTTGAACCTCCTTGTTGATGGCTATTTTTATTCTCCAAAAACGAAGTGATCATCTGTCCTTAATCTCAAGTCATATTAGCCTTTTCTACAAACTTAAATCATTTTCTAATGTGCATCGTAGTCATTTATATACATTTCATCCCAAAGAGAAAAGCCACCTTTCTTTAAGGTATATTCAACCCCAACATTTAACATTCTCTTTGGTATCATAGCTACCTGGGTCCATGTCTTTTTGTTGGATTTAATTTGGAAGAGATCTACCTTTCTCCTCCCTTGAATTCATTACTGGTCATCAATGGTCATCTACTCTGCTTGAAAAATTCTAATAACATAGAAATGATAGTCCATTTTTTGAAAACCTCTGTCAATGAACTTCCTTAATCTGAGCCCAAATCTATCTACTAATAATTTTCTCCTTATTAAATATAGGCACTTTAAGAGCAAGCTCTATTTCAACTCCATCTTTGTCATTCCTGATAATTCCCTAAGGGCCTTATACAATAATAAATGTTTGTTAAATAAGGGTTTACACCCTGAAAAAACAGTAACTTCCTTGAGTTCCACTGATGCCTTCAATTTCCAAAATAATTTGGTGATAAGGATAGTTATTGATAAGGAAAAGAAATGATTCAGAATGTTTCTGTTTTCTCAAAAGCAAAACCTTGAGTAAATACTGTTAAGTGGCCTATGAAACAATGAATGGCCTCTAGCTTGAATCATCAAGTTGATCTGGTTATTCTAGCACCTTACAAATGTGGTGTCCTGATAGAAAAATAAAAACCACCCATTGGTCACCAATCATGAATTGTTTCCTCTCTATGTGTCTTAGTTGTGGCTAGCCACACACACTGGGAGAGTTCAGGAGACTCTTAAAACCCAACTTCTCTTAAAACCAAAGTAACTGGGACCTGGCTGAGATTGACTGAACACAATTGTACCCAATATCACGTGTTCCAATGCAACCCCTGGCCCAAATAAAATAACCAGATAATGCCCATGCCAATTCCTAACTGCATCTAATAATGGCTTTTAATTCCACAATCTTTAACTCTTCTAACATATTCTAGAAGACAGAATCATTTTCCCCTTCATCCACTTTTACTGTTTGCTTCATTTTTGTGGTTATTTCTTCACATCTTCAAAAGATCTGTGGTTTCATCACTGTGGGGCTATTCCCTTCACTGACGCAGTTTGAAACCCTTCCACGCCTCAGTGAACAGTCTTAATGAGTTTTTGTGGCCAAAAATATTCCTCAGCTGGTGACCAGTGGATCTGGTGATGAGCTTCTCCAAATTTAGCTTGATCAGGCCTCAGATGACAGACAGACATGTTAGTTCATCACCAGGCCTAGACTAGAAGACTCTTCAGCTGGAGGATCTGCTAGGGTTTATGCTCCCTCAACAAAAGCTAAGAAGGCCCAAAGGTGACCACCTTGCCAAGATGAGGGGGCTTCAGAGAAGAACTCTGATGGAAGTGCTGTTATTTTTTGGCAAGCAACATCACAGAAATGATGTGGAAGCTTCCCGTGAGTTGTGCTGCTTATGGCCACTTAAATTTTCTCCAAAAAATTTTACCTCGTCCCTCCTCCTGCAAGTCTTAAAAGCAAAACTGCTAGTACCTATTTGGGACCCAGGGGTCTGTCCTTTAACTTTCTGGTAGTTAAAAGTGGGCTCAAAGATAGCCAAGGCCATTGCCCAGAAGAAAATTCTCACACTAGAAAACAATGCTGTGATAAGCCTTTGTTTACAATAGATCTTAATTCCTTATCCTTCACAGGAGAAAGCAGTAAGGTCTTTGGCACCTGGCTAAAAATAGCCCCAAGTAAAAGCAGGTGACAGAGATGAATGTTTCCAGGAGACACTATCCAAAGCCTTGAAATTTAGTAGACTGTAGTATCTTGTTTTTGTGAGGCCAAGAAAGGCAGAAGAAAACTACTCCTGATGCAGAACCAAAATTTGCAAGGGCTGCTGAAAAAGCAGAATAGGATAACTAAAAGGAGAATACTTAATTTAGCATTAGGAAACCTGGGTTGAAATACTTGGCTGTACTATTAATTATCTGTATGACACTGGACAAGCCACCTAGACTCTTCACTCTTCAAACTTTCTCGTCTGGAAAGTGTTGTTTGAATTAAGGGATCCTCTATTTTACTATTAGTAACTGGTGCCTGAGGAAATAGATGATGGGGAAAAGCTACTATGATTTCTACAATGCTTTTAAATGAATCTCTATTTTATAAACACAATAGTATTTAAATAGTAACATGTGTAATGGAATATTACTGGGCTCTAAAAAAACACCAAGTAGGATTAATGTAGAGAAACATGGGAAAACTTAATATGAACTGATAAAAAGCAAAGCAAGAAAAACTGGGAGAATAATACAAACACAATGACAAAAACAAGGTAAGTGGAAGGAATGAGTCAATCAAAACTGAATGCTGCAAAATTATGATGATCCAGCTTGGCTCCAACAAGAGACATGAAAGGGCATTTCAACCTGCTTCTTCGGGGAGATAGGGAGAGGAGAGAATAATGGAAAAATACAAAGAATTTCAAAGTTTTCTGATATATTATTTTTCCTGAACTGTCTTTTTTGCCTTTTATGTTCTTTGTTGTAAGAGATGGTTTACCAGGGATAGGAGGGTAGAGAAATACATTAGGAAACTATGGTGATATGAAAACAAAAGGTACCAATAAAATGTATGTTTAATAGTTTCAGATATATATATATATATACATATATATATATATATATCTGAAACTGTGGACAGATGTTGGTTGTTCATTTTGCCGAGTCACACTTCAATTTATATTTTGTTGGAGTTAAAAATCAACATGATGATACTTGGGTAACACAGGAATTCAAGATTTCTTATAAAAACTCTTCAGGGCTGAAAGGCCACAAACCACTAAGCTAGATAATCTCTAAAGCCTCTACCAGTTTTGATCCATTTCTCTACCCATGACCCCTAAATATTCCTTTGCTAAAATTTTTTCAGTTTTCCAAACCCAAAGAACCTAGATTTTTGCCTCCATTCTGAGTATCGGTCTGTAGAAACCAAGAGACTAGTTTTCCCAAGGACAAGGAACCAAAATACAGTTTCTATACATT
>NC_058132.1:198825670-198870992 GCF_016433145.1 Gracilinanus agilis
AATAGTTTCAGATATATATATATATATATATACATATATATATATATCTGAAACTGTGGACAGATGTTGGTTGTTCATTTTGCCGAGTCACACTTCAATTTATATTTTGTTGGAGTTAAAAATCAACATGATGATACTTGGGTAACACAGGAATTCAAGATTTCTTATAAAAACTCTTCAGGGCTGAAAGGCCACAAACCACTAAGCTAGATAATCTCTAAAGCCTCTACCAGTTTTGATCCATTTCTCTACCCATGACCCCTAAATATTCCTTTGCTAAAATTTTTTCAGTTTTCCAAACCCAAAGAACCTAGATTTTTGCCTCCATTCTGAGTATCGGTCTGTAGAAACCAAGAGACTAGTTTTCCCAAGGACAAGGAACCAAAATACAGTTTCTATACATTATTCTGGTTTCTAGCTGTAAAATCCCTTCAAAGCATCTGGCAAAAGGATAACTTTAAAAGTGTGCAAAATGTTTATAGCTTGTGGGCTTATCCTGCATGGTATTGATGGCATATATTACTATAAAGGATTTTATAGTTACAGAAGCTCCTTGAGAGCAGGAACTGTTTATTTTGTGTCTTTGTATCCCCAGCCCCTATCACAAATACCTGGGGCATAGTCAGCCCTTAATAAATGTTTATTGATTGATATTTATTGAGCAATTGTGAGTAGCAAGGAACACTGAGGGAGAGGCAGGAGACAGCTTATGCCAATTAAGTCAAACCACCACCACCTTGATCAACCTCTCCCCCTGACCCCCCTAGGGAATTGCAATGCTTCTAGCCCAGTGCCCTTGGCCATCATCCTGGGAAGCAACCCAGGATGCAGCCAGGCTACTACTCCTGCAGGTGCTATAGGCTCTACAGAACACCCAGAAAAGAAAGTTCTTGCCACATAAAGAACTTGGCACCACCAAATGATTTTGTTGGAAGAAATGACCTTAAGGAAGAGGCATTAACGTTTACTTTGCTTCTGCACCCTAAGGATCCTGGGTCTTTTCCATCCGGCTCACAGCTGAAACTTTCCATATGGTATCTCCTCCATTAGAATATGAGCTCCTAGAAAGCTAAGATGACTGAATTCTCTAGCACTTGACACATAATAAATGTATTATTCATTCATTCAAACGAATGAAATGCTTATAAAGAACCTACTGTGTTGGAGGACTGGTGAATATTGGGACAAATTTGACAAAACCTACTCTTAGAGAGAAAAGGTTTCAACCTACCTTTCCAGCCTCATGATATGTTACTCACCTTTGTTCTCTACAATCCAACCAGAATGGCCTTTTTGTTGTTCCTCACACAGGACATCCTATCCCCCAACCTCTTCATGGGTTCCATCCCTTCTCCCCTTCTCTCACATCTGCAGCAGGTCTCCTCCTTAGGATCCCTATCTCCCTCCAAAACTCAGCTCAAACACCAACCTCTACATGAGGCTTTTCTAGACTCCCCTCGCCCCCAGCTGCTAATGCCTCCCCAAAAAGCTACCCTTTTTTAATTTCGTATATCCTCTTCTTTATACATGTATGATCTTTTCCAAAAGAATAAAAATTTCTGAAGGAGAGGACTACTCCATTTAAATCTCTGTACTTCCAAGGTCTAGCACAGTGCCCAGTACATAACAAATGCCTAATTAATGCTTCTTGGTGCTAAAACATGGTAGAATGTAATGGGAGGTTGGGGGTAAGGGGAAAAAGTTCTAGATAAGAGGTTCTTAAGTTGGATCCAAGGGGTCCATGGATCAAAATTACATCTTTATTTTCACCAACCTCTAACTAAAACTTAGCATTTTCCTTCCATAATGATTTTTTTTTTAATTTTGAGAAGGTGACTGTCCGTAGGCTTTCACCAGACAACCAAATGGGTCCATGGCAAAAACCCAGTAAAGAACTCTTGGTCTAAAAAAATTATTATAAGAATATGAACATGGAGATAAGCACTGGGGGGGGGGGGATGATAAGGGAAAGAGGAGAGGGAAGAATCAGGGAAGCCCTCATGAAAGAAGTGGCACCATGTGAGCCTCACAAAAATCCTGTCCAACAAATACTCACAGATTATCTGAACTAAGGGACCTTAGAGATAATTCAAAACCCTCTCCTCTGAAACCTTCATTTTACACCTGAGGAGGTACCCTGAGACCCAGTGAGTTTAAGTGATTCACCCAATGTCCCAGAGCCAACAGCTAAGTCAGAGCTTAAACCCAGGCCTCCTGACTTCGGGTAGTGTACTCTTTATTCCAAGTTTTATAGATGGAGAGGCTAAGTGAATAAACACTTACTGGAATAATTCTTTGCTGAAAAAGCTTCCAGATATGACTTACTGGAAGAACTTGGAAGGTGTGACTACTGAACACTGCAGGTGATCTGCAAAAAAAAAAAAAAAAATCACACACAAAGGAGATGCCTCAGAACTAAAATCAAATAAATGTACCGGATTTCAGGAAGGAAAATAAAGTATGTTGTTTAGACTCTAGGCCAGTGAGCCCACTGAAGCATTCCACTAAAGTTGATGTTGGACAGTGCTACAAGCAGATACTAAGTTAGGCCCAAACCCAAGTAGGGGGAGGGCCTCAACCTAGACTGCACTGGGGAACCTGAGCAATACTTTCGATGATCCCAAACTATTCACTGCTCCCGACATCTATCTCTAATATCAATACTTTCTCAGGGATGCTCTATGGAAGATCATGGGAAAAAGGATTTCGGCACGATTAAAATGTCAACTTAGTCTGCATTAAGAAAAGATACCATCAAGAACTAATTTACTCAGACAACATCTGGAACCCTCCGACAGGCTGTGGGGGTCACATCTGAGGAAACATATATTGGCTTGATAGAGAAGGAGCATGATCTAGTGAGAGAAAACTGACCGAGAAGCCAGGAAGTCCTGGGTTCTGAGTCCTCTTTCCGACACCTCCTAAGAATGTGATCCTGAGCAAGGGACTTGATCTCTCAATGTTCTAGGCAATCCTCTAAAAGCGTATGTTGTAGAAAAGGTGCTGATATGTTTTAGGAGGAGGAGTTCCCTCATCTGTGAGTCTGCTAATACCAATGAAATCACGGGCTGAGTCCCTATCCCTATCCCTTGACAAATTAAAGAGTGCATACAGATGAGGGTTCCCTAAAAGGTGAAGATAATTAAAACTAGGCAAGTGAAGATTGGCTGAAGGAGTGGGGGGGATATTTAGCCTGGAAAAGGAGAATTGGGAGTGGGGGAGAAAAGAACACAATTATTTTCAAATACCTGAAGAAGGGCTGTCATGAAGATGAGGCAATTGGGCATGTTTTGCTTCACAACCAGAGGGTAGAACTATCAGCAATCAATGAACAGATCTAAGCAATCCACTTACAGACTGGCAGAGATATGATGAAAAACTTTCTAATAATTAAACTATCTAAATGTGCAATGAATGTCTCGATAAGTAGCAAGCTACCCCACCTTTGGAAATCTCCAAAGTACAGGCTGAAGGATCACTTGCCAAGGAGAGAGGGGAAAGATTCCTACTTCCAATATGGTCTGAGCTAGGCTTCTTTCAAATCAGCCTAGGAGTCTATGACTTGACCAGTCGTACAGCTATTTAGGGGTGGAGTAAGGGTCCCTGCCAGGACCTGCTGATGCCGCACTGCCATTATCCATCAAAGCACAGGTACCTATCCTTGTGGGGCGCTCTGCTGCAAGCCTAACACCCCAATCTGTCAACTAGGAGGTAGGCCTCAACGGTAAGGCCACCCTCCTCATTCCCGGAGAAGTCGCTCTCCTGCAATTAATCAGTCAAAGTTAGAGGCATAGACACAATTATTTTCACTCTTGGTTAAGCGTAGCCTGCAGGAGAGAGCTGGTAGCTTCTCTGAACAGATATTCCCCGAGTGTTTTACATGGGGAGCCAGCCCAAGGGAGAAAGTCGATATTAGTCAGCTTGCCCATCTTCGATGCTTTCCCCAGCCCTTCAAGGGAGAAGCAATTCCATCATAACCTTCAACTGTCACTTCCCCCAATTAATAAGAAAGATGTCTCCCTACTATCCGCCTCTCTCCACCTGAGCAGGGTCCTAAAGAAGAACTTCTGTGGCTCTCACTGTGTTCCAGTTCATGAAAGCAGGAAATTTATCTTAAAAGAGCAAGTCATCTGGTGAGTTTTAGCGCATCCTGCCTCTCCGAGTCAATTCCCCGGCACTAGATGGAGTAAGTTAGCCCAGCTAACCCTGATATATTTCTTTCTGGCAAGATGCCTGCTGCTCATGAAATAGTTTTATGAGGCCATTCCTCAGTTTTTTTGTTCTTCAACAATAACTAGTAGCAAAGAGAGGCAGACAACCTAAATCCACTAAGGCAGCTGCTGGGGAATGGATACCTTAAATTCTGGGCATACTTCAAATCTCTCTTGGACTTTAGTCAACAAGCAGACTTAGGTTTCACCTTTTTCTGTCAACACAAAAATTAACAGTAACTTAAGAAGCCTAAAAAAAATTAAGTTGTGTGAGTCATCGAACAGCCTTCATTACATGGTTTGTATCATTTTAATGCATATTTTTAAAATCCTGAGTGTTTTACCAGATGGAGAGTAAATATATTTTGACACTGATCTCTACTACTTTCAAAAATGTAGATAATCTTTTCAAAAAGAAAAATAAAGCTTCTCCATGACTTCTCAACCTGGCTGAGTTTTAAGCTATGTCTTTCTCTATGGCAATCCATCCAGTATACTGGAAGATTTCCTCAGTCCTTTAATAACTTAGGAGTTCTACTCTATGCTGGTATCTCTATTCTTACTACAAGAACAGTCCATGTCCCTTTCTATTTTTTTCCTTGGGTGGGGGAGGTCCAGATTTGTCGTTTGATCAATAGAGGGAACTCCTCGTAGGGAAACCTGCCAAAGCCAAGTTAGTAACTATCCTGCAACTCACAGTCTTAAAGTGTTGCCTGTGATACCGAGAGGGGAGGATGCTCGGCCAAGGCCATACGTCAAAGAATTTTCTAGTTAGTTATGTCCTTAATAATGTCATTTATGTCACTTCTGGAAAGTAGATATACACCACTGCTGACTTGCATCTACCATCTTTACATTGGCCATAGGGTTGCTTAATCAGTTTGATTGTGATTCCTCTGTTCAACCATAAAGCAACACTGGAAAAACATTAATGTGAGAGAAATGGTATAGCAAGCTTTGGAATCACTGAATACAATGCACAATTTCTCATATGCAGCCAGATCTCCTACTACTCATTTTAGGCTCAGCTCACAAACCAAATGCAGTGTCTGACTGATATAAATATATTCATGTGAACTGTCCAGCTACAATATGTAACTTTAAATCTATTCAGTTGCTTGTTTGTTTTTTTTTTCAGGGCAGATGGTAAGACTTATGGATTTCATTGAAGAAGCTTTGCAGTGTTCTAGGACTCAATGCAATTAGTACAATGTCATCTATGAATAGAAGCATTTAGAGAATTAATAGGGAATCCTCCTTTGGTTTGGCCTCTGCAAGGAATATCTTTTAACATTAGCAAACATCTTAGGTAGGTATGTCTCCTTGTATTATGTCTTTTTTATATATATTTATATGTATATTTGTATATACATATTTTTTCAAGTTGTTTTTCAATCATGGCTGACTTTTCATGACCCTTTTTGGGGTTTTCTTGGCAAAGATACTAAAGTGGTTTGTCATTTCCTTTTCCAGCTCATTTTATGGATGAGAAACTGAGGGAAACTGGGTTAAATGATTTGCTCAGTCATACAGCTAGTAAGTGTCTGAGGCCATTTTGATAGTCCCATCCAGCACTCTATCCACTGCATTTTCATTTCCATTTCTCATCTATTTGTTGCACTATCTTATTTCATCTTTAAATGTTCTAATGTTCATTCTTAACAGATCATTGAGCCAAGTTATCTCCACAGTTGCATTCTTTAGAATCTAGTTCCATTTTAAGGTATAGATGAGAGACACCTTACAAAAAGAGCCATTGGGCTTCACTTGTATTAAGTCAAATATTTTTGCTTTTACTTTGGAGTTTTTTTTTTAATCAAACAGCAGACAAAATGAGATTATATTCTCTCTGCTTATCATTCAATTGTGCAATTATTAAAATGTAGCCTGCTGCAGGAAATCATCTGAAAATGTTTGCCCTGTTCCCTTCTCATTTTTATCAACGTTACCCTGAATAAATGCATAGAACATTCTCAAGTATTTTAGAGATGAGAGAAGTAGAGCTTATTATGAATTGATAGTTAATGATTGGTAGTTACTGAGGCTTCTTACTATCTTTTTAAATAAAGAAAACATCTATGGTTTGTTTTTTTTCCATTCTTTAGGAATTTCACTCCTCTGAGGTAACTTGAAAATCCCTTTGAAATTTGCCACAGATAGAACATTTTTTTCTCTTTATGTAGTATTTGGACAGGTTCAACTATTCTTCCTGACTTCACCAGCCTACCTGTCATCATCACTTCTTCATATGATACATTAAGCATGTGGGAGAAAGCCAAACAGGGTAGTTCTATTATCAATGGTGAAAAAAGATCACTATGAAAACTGGGGTACATCATTTCCATTTCTCATCTATTTTTGCATTGTTTTATTTCATCTTTAAATGTTTTGAGAACAGTTTGGTAAAGCTTAATTTCATACTAAACTCTTCCCTGGCCTATTTTCTCCCTTAGCTGCATTTCACTGTTTGAAGAGTCAGTAGTTCTTCCATGTTCCTTATAAATTAGGTTAGTATGGCTCTCAGTAGACAAGTTTATTTGCTTAGTACAAAAATTACTTGTTAACTGACTGAGTTGAGTTCTCTCCATTTCATTTTTAGAACAACAATGTAGTAAAGATTCCCCAAGTGGTAACTATCAGAATCAATGTCTACACTTCTATCGGTTTCCTCTTCAAGTCCAACAGTTTGCTTAAATGAAGATATAAAGACTGCTTAAAGATGTGGGGTTGGAACTGTTAAAATCATAATCAGATTTTTTTTTCCTATTTATTCTTTCTTCCCATTTGTTATTTACTTTGACCTTTATTCTAACCAGAAAAATACTTGACTGAATACAGACAGCTGATTCTGAAAAGACTGGAATCAGTCATTTTTTCTGTCAAAGATATAGTCAATTAAATTTTTATGATGCTATTTGAAGTCTTGCCACGACTGGCACATTCTAACTCTCTTCTCAGAGAAACTATTTCTGATGTACAGATGTGAGGCATCTTGATTAACCAACGAGCTTTAGCCTCTTTTATTTCCTGATCGCAAATCTTATTTTCCAACATAATGTTTTAGCATCAGCCTCGTGCACTGAAGTATCAAAGTATATGCTAAGTTAATCTTGAGGATTTTGTAGAATTATTCTATTTCTTCATACTCTATAAGGAATGTTAGCACATAATCCAGGATCTATTTGTAATAGACGCCAAGAAAAAAAAAAAAAAAAAAAAAACTTAAGTGCCAAAGCTTACACCAGTAATATCTACTATATGGTTTGATCAAAACTTTTATGGATATCCTTTTCTTATTCAAATCAAAAGCTTCTATTATTCTATGTTAAGTGTGAGTGATTTTCTTCCCCTTGGGTTATACCACTGCCATTATGCTAAAATGTACCAAAACTAACTTTTTCTATTATTATCCTTTTTTCTCTCTCCCTGAACTCCTCTGACCCCTCTCTATCTGCCTCAGTCTTGAATAATGGCCCTAAACTGAGAAGTACTCATTTTAAATTAGTTATCCCTCTTCCTTATCTCTTTTAATTGTGTTTTCTAATCCACAGACCTCCAGTTTCTGTTTTAATCTTAAGAGATCAAAAAGATCTACTTGCTTACATTCGCCACCAAATATCTCAGGAAATTATGTTTTCAAATTTGACCTGAGACAATGTGATTTGGGCAAGTCACTCATAGCCTCTGTCTTGTCTCAGTTTCTTCAACTGTAAAAAATATTTCTAAACATAAATGTAAAATACAGTTTCCTCAATGGTAAAATAATAGAACCTACCTCCTATGGCGGTTATAAGGATCAAATGAGATCATATTTTTAAAAGGCTTAGGACAGTGCCTGCTTGTTAGCTCCCCTCTGGCTTTGTTAATAGCAAGAATTGCCACATCAGCCAACAAGGATGTAGGCATCTACTATGTGCCTGTTGTTTTAGTCCCTCCAAAATATGTCAAACTGGCCACTCGACAAAAAATGGATATAAGTACACTAATAGCTAACATGCTCTATATAGAAAAACTGCTTCAAGGAACCCATGTCAAGAAAAAAGGTCCTGGGGAAAAAATTTCCAGAAATCCTTGAATTAAAGAAAAAGTAAATATCACTTCAGACATAAATAACACCTTACTGTGTTATCTTGGGCAAGTCATTTAACCCCTATCTACTTCAGTTTCTTCATCTGTAAAATGGGTATGATAATAATGACACCTATTTCCCAGAGGTGCTATAAGGATCAAAAGAGATATTTGTAAATGACTTGGCACAGGGCCTGACACATAGAAGGTGCTATAGAAATGCTAGCTTTCACTATTATTAATAGCAAAGCCAGAAGATTCATTTTAATAACTAAATACAAAAGGTTTCTATGGGTAAATATTCTCTAACATGAAAAAAAAAATTTAATAGGCCCAACTTCCTTGAAGAACTCTGAAAATTCCCAAAAAGCTGAAAAAGTCTTATAGCAAAATCTTTCTACAACTTAGTAAGTAGCCTCTTCCACAATGGAAAATCACCACCCTTAAGTCTTTCTCTGGCAAAAAATGGAAAGTGACAATTGAAATATTCTTCCTTGTTAGAGGAAGAAACCTGCTAATTCATTTTGTGCATACCATGGTGAAGTGTTTCATAGATTCCTAGAACATTAACATTTCTAACCACTCACAAGAAGTTTGTATTCAGGGATCAAGTTGACAGTGCATGCATGCTCTGCATTTTTATGGGGAAGTGCCAATAATTGGCAGCATCCAAAAGCAACTCCACAGTTCAAGTAAGCACCCTGTAAGAAGAGATGCCATGTGCTTCTGCCTTTCATGTTTAACATCCTGCAAGTGGCACAGTAGTAGTCTTAATAATGACTGAAGGTTTTTTTGTTTTTATCTCCCGGTTGGTTAGATTGTTTGTGAGGATATGTGGAAAGCAGGGTGGGGAGTTGATATTCAAATCCGAGGAGGAAAAACAGATATGGCCATATAGCTCCAACAATTCAAACCGTTCATCAAGCATTCTCTAAAAATGAAATCCAAAAGGGGGCAACTAGGTGGCTCAGTGGATAGAGACCAGGCCTCAAATTAGGAAGACCTGGGTTCAAATATGGCCTCAGATTAACTCTAGCAATGTGACCAAAGACAAGGCCCTTGATCCCAACTGCCTAGCCTTTACCAATCTTCTACCTTGGAAGTGATATTTAGCATCAATTCTAAGATTTATGGAAAGTAGGGGTTTAAAAAAGAAATACACCCCAAAAGGCTTTAATGGTATGCCACTAAGTATTATTAACAAAACCTTTATAACATGCTTAGCTGGGGCTCTTAATTGCATTCAGCAAATTCCACTTTTAGGTCCAAGTCATGTTCACAGGACCATAACAATTAGAGTTGGAAAGGAGCTTGCTGGTCATCTGGCACAAACTTCTCCCAGTTTGGAGCCCAGAAAGTTCAACTGATCTGCCTGAGGTCACATAAAAGGAAATCAGACTGCAACCTGGGTTCTTTCATTCTAAATCCAGCACTCTTTTCTTTACACCACATTCTAACTCTCTGTGTTTGGGTTTTCCATTCTATAATCAAAACCAAGAAAGTATTGTCAAACAAAATACCCAAGAGTTATAAAACAGTCAGAGCTTACTTAACAGAAGCACTTTCAGGGATGGTTCAAAGACCCCCCTCTTTCATTACAGGTCAACTCCATGGTGCTAGTCATGTAGAAATAATGGCTAAAGTCTTCAATCTCAACAGTCTCTAGAGCTGACTAGCACAAAGAGAAGTATGGAATGAAATTATTTCTGAATTATTCATGGAAGCCTAGCAATTATTAGCACTTTAGGTGTATAGTGAGTCCTCCTTAAATCCAACTAAATAACCAAACTTCTATTTTGTTGTTCTAGCTAATATTCAAATTGACAGTAATCTGAATTTAACTGGTATGAAATCATATCATTAAAGAGCAATAAGAGGCCTTCAAGATCATCTAATCCAATTCTCTCATTTACAGATGAGTAATAGGAGGTCAAAAAAGGTTAGGTGTCTTATCTAAGATTACAAATCCAATCGGGGCACTTGAATTCTATCTGAAGTCCTGGTCCAATACTCTCTCCATACAGTGTAGTACTTCCTATCTCCTTCACCCATTCATGAGGTCATTGTATGGTATGGACACTTTGCCATAAGATTGTACTTTTTTCTCCTCCCTATTAGGTTCAACAACCATCCATACCAGACCTGACAAGATTCTAAAGACCATGACCTTCGGCTTTAGGACTAAGTAAAAATTCACCACATCTAACCACTAACTACTACTAACTAATTACTGACCAGAGGCCCTTCTTCACATCTCATCCAGTCTTATACCAGTGACCACCATAGCCAGGTATATCGCCACATGATACCACATTTATATTCTGTCCCTTTTTCCCCAGGCAGCATTAATTAAATCAACCCTACCATTACAATACTATTATTGGAAAAGGGGTGACCATCAATTGTCCTTTAACGCATTCACTCTACTGATTAGATCAAAACTCCCTTCCTTGGTCACCACCCACTAGGTAATAGTCTCCTATTGAATGTAAGCTTCTCAAGGTCAGGAAGTTTATATTTCTATCCCCAGAATTCAGCCTAAAACATGACTTACTAATTACTTTGCCATAAAGACAAAGTTAGGGTCCAAAACATCTGACAAAGGTATATCTGGCAGAAGATGGAAGGAATCAGAAGATGTTATCAAGAACTGAGTGGTTTAGGGGCAGCTGGGTAGCTCAGTGGAGTGAGAGCCAGGCCTAAAGACAGGAAGTCTGAGGTTCAAATCTGGCCTCAGACACTTCCCAGCTGCGTGACCCTGGGCAAGTCACTTGACCCCCATTGCCTACCCTTACCACTCTTCTGCCTTGGAGCCAATACACAGTATTGACTCCAAGAGGGAAGGTAAATGTTAAAAAAAAAAAAAAATAGTGTAGTTTAAATTTTTGAAACATCTTCATCACCACCTAAGTCTTTTAATGTGCCTTTTATAGCCCATTATTCAAGGCTCTTCCCAGAGACAAAACAAAGAAAAAGCAAATATGGATGGGAAAAGCCACTCAGGCAACTAGACTCCCCAGAGATACATTGCTTATTCTTCCAAAGATCTCATCCCTTACTCCCTAATCTCTCTCTCTCTCTCTCTCTCTCCCCACCCCCACTCCTCCTCCATCCCTCTATCTCTCTCTTTCCCGCTCTCTCTCTACCCACTCGCCACTCTTTCTCCTTCTCTCTTCTCTCCTCTCCCTGACAACAGAATTGAAATTATACTGAGGGCCAGTTTACAAACATCCAAACCCCAATACTAAGTTTATTAATCTGCTTTACATAAGCTGGACACAAGTAATCTCCAGGAGAAGAGACAGGCTTATGCCCTCATCAGGTTAATTGTTAACTTACCAGAATTTCAGCTGTTTTCCTGAGTATGTATGTTAACATTCTTCATAATTCATATCAAGTAAACATTTTAAAATATGCTCATGCCATAAATCCAGAGCTTTTTGCTTTAAAAAAAATCCCAGGGTTTCAAGTTGGATAGGATTTCAAAAATTTGTCTTTTTGTGGATATATCAAGACACAGTTCAGTCATTTTTCCTAGGTTGGTTGAGACTGGTAATTCTGAGTGATGGGAGGGAGGGAAAATCTGGTACCTTTGTCTTGCCAGACAATATTTAAATAATTCAATTCCCTTTTATTTAAATAATTAAGCAACTGCAACTTCATTTGAAAAGCCCTTGCATGAATCTAAAAGAAGTAAGCTGCCAAGAAAAGTAAAGCAGACTTTAAAGCATCCCCCAAAGCCTTGCCTCTGAGAGGAAAGCCAGACTAAGAAACTTCAGCCTGGAAGGTAATGTTTTGTAAAATTATAAGCCACTGAAAATTGGAGTTGAGAATGGAAAGTATCATCTCAACCATAACTCTAATAAAAACAGCTAATGAATAAGTGCATTCTGGCAAGAATAAATAAAAATTGCAAAGCCTGATATGGACAGTACAGCATACAGAAAGGAATTCAAGTGAGTAAACATCAAATGAAGGATTATCCTGATTTATGAAGAATCCAGTCCAGCAAGAAATTGAACTAGGGACCTTCTATATCCAAGAGCAGCAAGGCTACCTGTAGAGCTCAAGGAAATCGTTTCAGGTTTAGTTATTCTGCAAGCCTCAGGTACGTAGGCAAAAGGCTGACGTAACAAGGGGTAGACGTCCCCCGTGACCAGGCCCCCGCGTGACTGTTTAGAAACCAAAGCGGATGACACTACACTGATTCACTTATGGCCAGGCAGCTGATGAATCTTGTCCGACGCTGGCTAATTAGCCTCTTCTGGGGGAGAGTCACTGTAAGATTGAGATTTTGTGGGGAGCTGAAAGAGTAAACAGAAGCATTAGCATTCATTTTTAATACAAAAGGATGTAAGAGTTGGAAGGAGCCTTAAAGATCATCTTTTGGCCAACAACCCTTCATTTTACTTCTGAGGAAGTCGGGTTCCAGAACGAAGCGAGCCGACTTGAAGAAATGTATATAGAAATCGTGGTCAGCGTGCACAAGTGGTCTCAAAACTCGGACAGGACATAGTGATTCGAACGGCATCCCGTCCGAGCTAGAACTTAAAGCCAAAGAGGCCGCATGTTCGGACCACCAGGCTTCTTCCCAATGCTACCTTTAGAGATTTGGTTAATGTACTGTATTTTGATTGTGATCAAATAGTCTATTATTGGGACATTATAGGGGAACGATCATGAAACTGGGGATCAAGAGACTGGAGGTCTAATCTCACTGGGACAGGAACCTTCCTTACTTGGGTCTCAGTTTCCTCATCTGTAAAATGCAGAAGTTGAGCTCTGAAGTCCTAGGACTATAACGGCACAATCAAAGGGATCTGAAACAAATCACTATTTAGTTCCTTCTCTGCCCCTTAGTTGCCATTTCAAACAGTCCGTGCATTTAAACCTTCCTTTAATCCTACCCTATCAAGGCACCCACTAAAAAGTCACCCCAACAATACCAATAGAACCAATTCTTTTTCCTACTCAGATTAACCACAGCTCTCTTTAGGGATCCAGCCACCGGCCACCTTCCCGTGGTCCCAGTTGGAGACTGAGGGTTTGGAATGCCTGGCCTGATAGGAGTTATTTTGAAAAGGTTCCTTTGGCTACTAGACTGAGCCAGACACTCAACTCGATTGGATTTTCCTGACTTATTTCTAGCCTGGTTGACATGTATCTAATAAAGATCTATTAGGTTTTTAAAATTCATCAGAGGGTTTCAGAGTTAGAGCCTTTTTTGCATCATTTTAGCTTATGACGCTGCATAGCAAGATCGGCAATTCACTTAATCACTCATCATGTAAACAAAGAAACCTCTTGAGAGCCAAAGAGCAACATGTGCATGGATTTGCAATGCATAAGGAGTTTTTTTCATGGAAACAATGCAATCTATTCAGTAGAGAAGAGTATGCTATGCCAATTAAATACGTTGGGTTCCATAATTATAACTGCAATAATGAATGGAAAGGAGTGTTATTGCTGCACAATGCAGTTCTGTATTCCATTCAGTGATTCGTCTCTTGTCTGCTTCCAAGTAACCTTTAGTTTCTTCTTCAGATTAGATCTTGCCGTAGATTACTTCCTACTACTATAAATATAGACATTTCCCTTTTCCCCAAAATAAAGCACTTACGTGCAACTTAAATAATTTTAAGAAAAATGCACACTTAGGAGCCAAATACCTAAATGTGTTTTGTGTGTGTGAGGGTGTGTGTGTTTTTTTTAAGTAAACATTCAAACTGCCTCAGACAATTATATTTACCTTGGAGAAGATGAAACTATGAATAAAGTTTAATGCAGACCTGTCTCTCTCTAGGAAAGCACCTCAGTTTTTCCCTTTTCCTTGTCGGGAGATGGATTACAGCAAGGAAAACTTGGACCTTATTTTGCTCCTGACAGTTCAATAGTAGCATTGGCCAGCTGTTTCTCCACAACTGGTGAACCTGAAGAAATTAAATTGGAAAGACTCACACACAAAAAGTTAATTCAAGATGGTTTAGTGACTAGTTTACAGCCATCACAGAAATCTGAAGGATTTCATTCTGGGCCATATGCGCATATGGTTTCTCTTATCCTCACACTTATGCTTCAGTGGGTTCAATAAATTTTAAAAATAAATTACCTCCTAGTACTTCACCATAACATTTCAGCCTTCCTAGGCTCTCCATACTAGGGCCAGATGATTTCAGTACATTTTTTTTTTGCCCGAGTTTCTATTAAACCCTCTACTGACTTCCCACAAATAGGATTTAAATTTTAGAACACAAGTAATTCGGTGTTTTAAAGACCTGCAAAGCAACAACTGGACACTTGGCCATTACATCTTCCCCCCCATAACTGTCCTCCCCGCCCAAACCTTTTCTCCCCTGGGAAGCAAGTGGACCTACGACCATAAAAAATAAAAAATACTGTTAGGGTAAAAAAAGCCTCTCTCCTAAATCCAGATTATGGGCTTTACACGGGCTCTTCAATCTTATCTCTGAGAAGCAAATGCTACAGCACAGTCAGTCTACACAAGGGTTAAGGAGGTCATATACCCACACTTTTCACTTTAAACTGACACAATTCCAACATTTTTCCTTTTGCTACAGGTATTGGTTTGTCACAACGGCAAGCTTCTGAGACGAAACCCAAAGGCCAGGTTTTCTAGGTGTTAGAGCCGTGTCAGACAACACAGTATTAACAATAGCCTCAAACAATAAAAGCCGGCCGCAACAAGACTAACTCCCCAAAGTTGGACAAAAACCCTCTTCTCCATTTAGCACTGTACTAACAAAGCTACGTCTAATGGCTCTGAGAACTGATGGCAGAAACTACAGGAATGCTGATTTGGGGGATTTAAAGTGGCCTGCTGCTGGAGATCTCCAAGCACTGCTTTTAACCATGCTTAAAACGAAAACAGAACAACTAAGAGGACTGTCCTGGGCAGCAGGGGAAATGGGGTGAAACTGTGGGGACCATCTTTGCCCTCACTAAGTCCTCCAGCTCTCATCTGGGAACACTCCTAATAACGCTGTCTGGATTGGTTCTGTGCCCCGCCATGTACCGCCCCAACCCCTATAATGCAATTACATGTACTAAGTATATACTCTCCTGCACCCTGGCATAATGTACGGAAAGTCAGCTTCTGACACACACTGGCTGGGTGGCCCTAGCCAAGTCATTAACCTCTCTGTGACTAAAGCATCAAGCATCGCTCTAAAACTCCCAATTATAGAACGGTTGCTGATCTCCATGGGTGAAGGGAATTTCCTCTCATGGGAGCTCCCTACAGGAAAACGAAACAAAATAAAACCTATGGGATATACCTCTCTCCAAGCTCCAGTGTGATATTTTGATTGTGTCCTAGCCACTGTGTCTGGATGCGTTCCAAATGCAAATTCCACATCGCTGTTCTCTTCTGTCTCCTGCCCCCACTGAACAACGCTAGATCCTTGAGACCAAGGGCGGTTGGATCTTTGTCTGAAACCCTAAGGCCAGGCACAGTCATTGATACATAGCAAATGCTTGATAAATGCTCCTTGATTCAGCCAGCTTCGGCCCTCTTGGCCTCCTTTCTCCTCCTTCACAATTCCTCAAAATTAGGTGCCTTCAAGGAGGGCTAAGTGAAAAGAATGACAGGCCTGGAGTCAGGAAGGCTCATCTCCCCAAGTTCAAATCTGGCCTCAGAAACTTACTTGCTAAGTGACCTTGGTTAAGTCACTTAACCCTGTTTGTCTCTGTTTCCTCATCTGTAAAGTGAGCCAGAAAAGGAAATGGAAAAGCACTCCAATGTCTCTGCCAAGAATACCTCAAAAAGGGGTCACAAAGAGTTGGACATGACTAAAATAACTAATTGACTAAGGATTAATTCTCTCAAATGCTGCTCAAATCTTCTTCCTCTTTTCATTACTATTTTCATAACTCCAATTCAGATTCTCAGAACTTTTAGCCTAGAATATTAACTTACTAGTTGGGATGTGCCATACTCTCCCTCCCTCACCTAAATTGGACTGTATCAAACCTACTGACAATTTTAAAAAATAATCTAAGTTATATGCATGGCTAAAGAGACTCAATGACTCATCAGAAGGGAAAACTTCATCAGCCTAGAGGATGCTCTGCCAGACATCACTCTGACTAGTGCTACAAGACAAGGAAGACCAAGCCTCCTGCTTGCATGCTCCAAGGGGCTTTCATAGCTCCTTATAGAGGGTTATTTCCTGCCTTTGCAGCCCCAAAATCTGGTAAAGACTTCTAAGGGTGAAGTCTACAGAAAGAAATCCCCTGGAAATCTCCAGAGATTATATTTGTCCTAGACCTCTGCTTCTCATTTGCAAGCAGATAACCCCAAAGTTGTAGTAATAATAGCAGAGGCAAATCCGTGAAGCCCAAAGTCATAAAATTTTAAAAGCAGGGCAAGAAGGAACTAAAGTTCAATGGACTTAAAATAACAATAAGACTTCCAAGTTTTCCATTGGAGTAAAGAAGAGGCCAGGACAAGGGAAGGGGGTTTAGTGCGGTGAAGATGAAAGTAACCTATCTGTTGGGTTTTTTGTGACTCAGAAAGCCACATGTTCTTCCCACAAATTTTCATGGGATGTGCAGAACTTCTCATATTTGTTTGCCTTTCTAGATATCACTTTAACTTGCTAAAATGCCTTCCATTTTTGTGTGGTAGAATCTAACGTTTATTTTTCCTAAAATTACTGAGTTTTTATACCATAACTTCATGGGTCTATTTTATAAATACTCTTCTCTGCATCCATCACTGTGGTATCATGCCACCTTGGGTTCTTAAAAACAGTTTCTCGATCATCCTAGTGTAAATATCAATAACATGGAAATATGTCTTGATCAATGACACACATAAAGCCCAGTGGAACTGTGTGTTGGCCAATGCAGGGGTGGGGGTGGGGGAGGGAAAGAACATGAATCTTGTAGCCATGGGAAAATACTCTAAAATAATTAATTAATTGAAATTTCCCCAAAAAAAGAAAGTTTCTACAAAACTAGATTTCAACAGGGATATCCCAGCAATTAGTAAACTGAGACTACTGTCAGAAGATCAGCTAAATACATAGAGGTGACCCATGAAAAAGATTATAAATGCAATGATGCTTTTAATTTCCTTTCAATGAGATTATAGTGACTTATGTTATGGACCAATATGCTGTCCCATTGCCACTAATCTATTAATAACTTTCCAACTTACTTCCAAGATCTTTCATACTTCTGATCTTATACAACTTCTGCCATATTATTATTCCTAAAGTAAAACTCTGAGGTCTCTCTCTTCTTCAAAATCTTCAATGCCTTCCACTCAAGCAAGCAATCAATAATATTTATTAAGCACCTACTATTATTACCAGGCCTTGTGCAAAGCACTGCCTGCAGAATGAAATACAAATGCCTTAGCCTTGAGTTCTGATCTCTGACCCCAAGTTCACTTTCCAGCTAACTTACATGCTACAACTATTTTACAAAGTGTATGCTCTAAAAATAAGAATTGTATATACTGTTTTCCAAATGCACCCTTGATTGTGATGCCTCCATACTTTTGTCCCTGCTCTTCACTGCCTGAAATATTCATCCCACTCTTTGCCTATTACAACTATCTCTACTCTTCACAAGCCAGTTCAAACTTCCAAAGCCCTTTATTTGTACCTCTCTCATGGCACACTATAGCTATATCCCTTTTTAGTTCATAAGTACAAACTTTCAAAGGCAGTCTTGCCTGGACCTCACTGAATCTCCAAAAGGCATCTCAAAGGAGGCATCCAAACATTGGCTGAATGAATGCATGTCGAATGAAGCCAAATCATCCACTATGTCCCATATCTTGTGTAGATATTCCAGAGGACTCCATCCTGAGCCCTCCTCCTTTCTCTCTCTTAGAAATTTCATTAGGTGCCATAGATTTAACTATCATCTTTAAGCAAAGACTCTCGAATCTACAAATCCTCAGCTCCAGTCGTACTCCTCCAAGTGCCTACTGGATAGCTATTTCTACCTCGGTGTCCTCCTGCATCTCTTCCTCGCATCTCCAATTCCTATTCGGCATATCCGTCACCGAGGTCCTAAGCACTGAAGTCAACCTCAGCTCTTCCTTCTCTCACCAAAGCCGCGCTGCCCACGTTGCCAAGTCTTCTCCAGTCTCTCTCTCTGATAATCCTCATACCCATTCCTTTCGAGTCCAGGTGCTCGTCACCTCTTGCAATAAACTCCTAACTGGCCTCCCTGAAGCCAAGCCCTTCTTCCCTCGCCAATCCATCCTCCACCTACGCTGGCAAATTTATTTTATTTTAGCCCAGATCTGACCGCGCCACTCCCCTAACTCAAGGAGTGTCGGTGAGTGTCGGTGGGCATTTAAAGCCTTTTGTAGTCTGCCTCCAACCCATCTTTCTAAACTGACTGCATGTTATTATTCCCCCTCACACATGCCACACTATTTGCTATTCACTGTATAAAGTGAATTTTATCTTCGACTGTCACCCATGCCTGGAATCCTCTTTCTTTGTGTTTGTTTGGCCGTGCCCATCTCTTCATGACTCCATTTGGGGTTCTCTTGGTTTCCCATTTCTTCCTGCTGCTCATTTGGCAGATGAGGAAACTGAGGCAGATGGGGTGAGGTGGTTTGCCCAGGGTCACCCAGAGAGCCTCTTTCTTTCCCTTGCTTCCAAGGCCCAGAGACCTCCATAGAGTCCCCTCGCTGTTCACGTTTCTCCCGCGCCTCTGCACTTAGGACATCCATGTTTACATCACTCTCCACCCCTCAGCAGAATGCCAGTTCCTTCAGTACAGGAACAACTTCATTTTTGTCTTTCTAACCTCAGCGCCTACCGTTACTGTAACTGTTTATTTGTGAGATTTTTTGATTTGGGGTTTTTTGGTCTAGATCTGTTTCATTAGTGTAGGGAATTCCTGGTGACGGGGCTCCCTCTACCAAGGCAGACAGGCAACTGCTCTGAGATGGATGTTCTCACAGAGATGCCCAGAGCAGTGGCAGCAAAGTCAGCCAGAAGCACATCCCTGGAGGCTGCCTGCTGACTTACAAAACCACTGATTGGAAGAACTTAAGTGGCTCAGGAGAGAGAGAGCCAAGCCTGGAGACTGGAGGTCCTGACCTTGGACACTTCCTAGCTGTGTGACCCTGGGCAAGTCATTTAACTCCTATTGCCTAGCCCTTACCTCTCTTCTGCCTCAATTCTGAGAGGGTTTAGGAAAAAAAGAAACCCATAAATTAATATTTTCTGCATTGCACTGTACTTTCATTTATTCTGTTAAACATTTCCCAACTACATTTTCATTTTACTCTAATCTCACTGGGGAGTTTTGCGGGCCAAGGCCTGCTTCAGGTGGCAGGACTGAATGCCTCTGATGTAGAGAGCTTGGAATTAAGTGACTAGCCCAGGGTCTCACAACCAGGATATGTCAGAGAATCCCGATCCCTTCTAACTCCAGGGCCACCTCTTTTTCTACCATGCCATGCTTCCTCTCTTCTGGCCCAGGGAAGGGGCTCAAGAAATACTTCTTGGATTGGAATGACCTAATTAGTGTCTAGAAAACAATAGAGTACAATAGTTAACATGGAAATAGCTTTGCATATTATCTTCATAATACCCCACAGCTAAAAGTGTGCCCCCTCAGGTTATCTATCCTCCCACTCAACAGCATGACATGCTCTCTGCTGAACCACCAAATTTAGGTTTGCAGGCCACTGTGACCCGTGCTCAGCAAGGTGTACTGACATCATCAGTGGCCTCTGCTGACAAATGCTACATCTCATCTCACACGGAATTAAAACAGATAACGCTGGAGCAAAGCCCCATGAACCTATTAAATATTCTAAAAGTAATTTGTTTTTGATGTGGAGGAGGGAAAAGGAGGGGAGGGAGGGAAGATACAGAAAAACATCATTATGTTGAAAAGTATCTAAGTGCCAACAAGGTGAAGGGTTAACACCACTATAAGACCTAATTATTCTGCCAGAGTGGGGAGGGGAGGGAGACGAGGCAGGGTGAGGAAGGGAAAGGACTATCTCCCACGACGGCAAAGGCTGGGGGAGCCCTCCGATACGCGCAGCAGCCTATAGGCTCCACCGCAGAAGGAGGAGAGGACTTCTAGAGCGGAAGACCAAAGAGTACATCGAGATCCGGCTGGCCTGGAGAGGAGAATGTGCAGAGCAGGAGCAGAGCCGTGTTATCCACCCTCACACGGAGCGGTCCAAAACAATAGCCAGCACTTCCCATCGCTGAAAGCAATAAATCAGCCCCTGCACCCTTTGGCTCTCTCCCCCCCAAAAAGAACAATCTCGATTTCCCCAACCCCACGCTTGCTGCAACATGTACGCTTCCTGGCTTAAATAATTCCTTCATATACCAGCAGCCTTCGACGGCGGAAAAGCAATTCAAAGTGCAAAATGATGTTACTGTCAGAATTGTTCTCCACCTACATACGGCTTCTAACAGAGGAGAGTTTTAACCGAGTTTAAGAGGTTTAAGAGGCCTGTACGTGGACATATTTCCTGCCTTATAGGAAAATCCTAATATTAATACAGACTTTTCTTCCGTTCCTTTATGACAATGAAAACGTCTGACAGGTTTACAGCCAGTGGTTCCATGATATTCAGAAATGGATTTCAGAACAGAAACATGCCTCACAGGTCCGCTGGGTTTTCTTTAGTATCTGTACTCAAGGACATACTTACCTGTTTAGAAATTAAAAGCATCAGTACATACTTCAGCTTGCTCTTACTGAAGAATATGCAAAAGCATTTCAATTCCTAGCTCTAAAGTAAGGAGCTTTTTTTCCCCCAGCTGAAACAGCAGGTGAAACGAGGCTCTTCCCCATCAGCAACATGAAGACCAAAAGCAAAAAAAAAAAAAAAAAAAAAAAAAAAAGATCCTAAATTTAAAAGCAAAAACAAAACAAAACAATAATCACATTCAAACCAGGCTTCCAGGTACAAAGTAATTTTGGCCACATTTTTTTAATTCTTCTTCCTTCGTACCAAAAAAAAAAAAAAAATGTCACCTCCGTCTTAATCTACTACTCTTACAAGCTTCTGATGAATCATCTTCAGTACAGTGCTTTCTACACTCTTGTTGTTTGCTAGTCTGCTGACCAAGGCTCCAGGCAATCTGCGTCTGTTCCACTTTTCCTTTACATTGAATCAATTAGCAGTGTTAAATATTTAACACATTAGTCTTATTTCAGTGAACAAAACAATTCGTAAGCAGCCTAGGTAGTGGCAGAGCAAGATAGGAAATGGACCAGAAGTGTAGAAAATTGAATGAAGGAAAAAAGTATGTTTTAGGTGAATGTGTATTTAAAAAAATATATAAATCTATTCACAATTCACTGAAGATGGATTGCTTGTTTCCTTCCTTCTACTGACAGGTCTTGAATCTTTATAGAGAACATTAAATTAAAGCGCATAATGGGTTTATGTAGCGTAGTGCACATTTGAGACATTAGTCATGTCCCTTAAGCATTTTTCTCATTTTTTAAACCTGACTTAAGCCCCATTTCCCCATTGAAGAGGGAAGGCCACACCAGCCCACAAACCACATCTGCAGTTTGGTGTGCCATTTTTTACATGCATCGCTATAAATAGAGGTTATAGCTATATTTACTGCTATAGATCATTTACGTTTCCAGGACAATTTACCACAAAAGAGTGAAAAGGAAATAGGGCCATTCAAGTGGGAAGTAAGTATTCCCCTTCCTCCCTCAAAACACACTTTTGTTATACTACCCAAAACATCTGCCTTCTGGCAACCTAACTCAATAAGGCACTGGGATGGCAAGAGCACAAGAGCACAGGATTCCCCGAGTTCTAATCCCAGTCCTGCTCTGTTCCTACTACCGCGGGGCACCGTGGCCTACAGTGTCCTGTTCTCCCCTCCTGGCCTGTTTCTTCATCTAAAAAATTAAGAAAGGGGGAGGGAACGCCAAAGTCCTTTGCTGCTCTAAATCCTATGATACTCTGATTATCATTGGGATACGGTTATTATCTAATCAGGTATGCACACTGAATTTCTATTTAATTCCTGAGAAAGCTCAGGCCCACCAGCAACCAGGTGAGTGAAGCTAAGATACAGCTTACTTGTGGTTCGGAACATTCAAAGTCAATGTCCGTCTGGAATGCTTAAGTCTATCTCCTTGACTGGGATAGTGCTTCAGCAGCAATTACCAGGAAGCTCTCCTGTCTACTGAGTTTACAATGTCAAGATGACCCCACACGAATGCTATTTAAAAGATACACACAAAATACAGTCTCTGCTTATCAGAGCATCTAGGCAAATCTGATGCTAATGAGGAACCTGAAAAGAAAAACGACCTAGTTGCTTTACATATACCTAGGTTTCATTAGCATTTTACAAACTCCTGCATCATATTATTTTTATCTGTGAAATAATTACAGTCCTTGATCTCTGCCTGGAAGATCTGCTATCTGTGTGGTTTCAGTACGTAAGGGGCAAGGCCTTTTGGTCTCCGTCAAATAAAATGAATAAAGAATGCATGCATATTTCATAAAAATCTTATTTTACAAAAGTCTTACTCTATAAGAAAGCCTCATCACTCAACGATGTATCCACATCAAATTATTTTTCCAGCCTAAAAAAATTGGTTCCCTATAACTGCCTCTTGAATGCTATGATAATTTCTGTAAAATAGCTTATTTTCTTTTACTTTGTGGAGAAAGGGGGAGGACTTAATAGTTCGTATTTACATAGCACTAAAGCAATTTCTAGACATTATATCATTTGAACATTACAAACATTATAGAGTAGGTACAGTGTTAATATTATTATTCCCATTTTACAGAAGAAAACACTGAGGGTTCAGGGAGCTAAAGGCCACATAGCTGGTGAGTTAAGAGGCAGAAATGAAAGCATTTTGGCTCCAATTAGAATACTCTCTCCACTATATTGTGAAGGACTTTGAGATCAATGCAAAATACTCAACAAAGAGCATATGGTTTTCATTTAATGAATTCTGTTTCTCTGTCTCTGTCTGTCTGTCTGTCTGTCTGTCTTGTCTTTCTCTCCCCCTCTATCTCCCTCCCTCCTCTCTGACTCTGTCTCTAACTTCTAACTCCTATGCTAAAGTACTAAAATAAAAAAATGAAGAGGTAAGGAAGAGTGAAAGAACCTGTTTTCTATACATGGAGATTCTCTTCTCCAGCTGATCAAAGAATTCTTACTGCTTCTTACAGGAATAAGAATTAGATCCTGGCAGATTTTTTTAACTCTGAAATGCATACTTGTATTACCTAGTTTTTCCTGGATATTTTAATGTGCACGTTATTATCATTTTTAGCATAAACTTCTGAACTGTCTTCCATTTCAGAGTAGCTCCCTTTTAGGTGTGAGCACTGATACATATACACACCCACTCAACTCATAATGTAGATGGAAACCCATCAAAACCACCAGGATTTCCAGAAAACATTTTATGAAATGCCCACATATTATTCCAGTCGTCCCTTATTTTATTTCACTATGACTACAACACGGAGTCCCAGAAGCTTCCGACACAAGGTGAACCCTGCTCACCAGCCTCCGGTACTGCCTCCCCCTGGCATACTGCAGCTATACACAAGAACAGATCTCTAGTTAACCTGTAGTCCCCAGAGACTGCTATAGTCCTTGGTCCACCCGTGAATGAAGGCAGAACTAGTTTGACATTTCCTGCTGACTGTGATTAGAGCATCTTTTAATGAAGCTCACTTCAAATCATTTTAAATCCATTTGCTCATGTCAACATCAATGTACTCAGCATTATCTACCAATTAGTAAGCCGGAAAATATTCTTTAGATAATCTGAAATCTCGGTAAAATATTCAGCATGCCATTCATTTACTATAAACTGCCCTGTAAAAACAAATTAGCAAAACCAGCTGTCACAGGACAACATAAACATCCATTAATACAGCCCAACTACTTCAGTCTCTGGTGACGGTTTTCAGGGAACAGAAAAAGCAAGGGCAATTTACATCAAGAGGAGCTTCCTGGGCCTTTACATCACCTGACCAAAATAAAGATGCCGGGTTCAGGTGGGAGCTTTGTGGTTGTCCTCCCCGGCCAAGAACATCTAACTTTAACCGAGAAGGAGTTAAATGGCACAGTCTGGTTAACGCTGCCAATAAAAATCTCACCAGACCTTGTGAGTTGCGATAAGCTTCTAAAACATGCCAGGCCTTATGAAGACCAGCAACGTGAAGGAGTACAGACACTGACCAAGTACGATTATGGAAGGGATCCGTTGACTCAGGTGCAACACTCTTCCACGCAGGGCACCATGTCCCTCCGAAAACTTCCAGGGAGTCTGCGCGAGTCCGACGCTTACCCGCTAACGTTGACTCGTCCCTTCCACAAATCAGCCTGACAAAATTCCATGATTTAAATACAGTAATATTTCAATAGCCGCCTTCCACTTAGGCCCCTTTCAGTATTTTTCATTTTAATGCATTGGTTATAAATAAACTGCAGCAGCACCTGTTAAGAGGGATTAAAAAATGCTTTTATATTATGAGAGACCGGGTGAGAGCTTGTTCTCTGATGAACACACTCATGATATGCAGAAGACGTCTGTAGTGGGAGAACAGTATTCTTCAACAATGATTTCGATTTAAGAATCTAAATTAGGCTTCAGTCACTGATGACTACTTCGACCTTCTAAACGATACGGAACACTTCAGAGTAGGTACCTAACATAAAGGCTGCCAATCATGGACTAGAATATGTTCATCTGCTCAAACATTTTTGATTGAAGGTGGAAAGGCTCGAGGGTACAAGTTTGCTCTCTCTTTAGAAGAGCCATGATCCCAAAATGATGGGCAGCAGTACCCAAATCGGGTACAAAAGAAGCCTACACACAGCCTTCCTTAACAATTCCCAGAATGCTCATGGGGCCACCCAATGATGAAGTGGCTCAATTTCCACTACTTTTCTATTTTGAGATTTGCTGGGCATGTCAAGACATAAAGGAATAAACACACTAAAAGACAGACAGCCTGTCACCAGGCCTCCGTCAGAAAATGAATTAAGCTTGCAATAAGGGTGGGCATGAGGATGAGGAGAAAAAAGGGTCTTCATTTGGAGCAGCATAAGAGCAAGTGACTTAATCATTTCCCAAAAGGAACAGATTTTTCTAAGAAATGATCATAATTGGAAGGTGAACAAGTTCCAGACACATCAGTTTAACCTCTATCATACTTGTCAATAAAACAAGATGAAAAAAAATCTAAGATTTTATTCAGAAACCCCAAATAAAAACCTTATTTGAGGATTTCAAAAATGATTAGAGCCACACCTAGATAAGGTAGACAGACAGATAGAACCTAAAAATAAATCGATAAGATAGTATGGGCAGTATATAAGAGAGATAGACCTAGAGCCAAGAAGATGTGAATTCAAACATAGCCCAAGCCTAAGACACTAACTATGTGATCTTGGGCAAGACATTACAATCTCTCTTTGCCTCAGTTTCCTTAAAAGGGGTTGATTAATAGTATCTATTTCCCAAGGCTATTGTGCAAACTTTAAAGTGCTATATTATTATTATTATTATCATCATCATCATCATTATAATTCTGAATGTGTTTTAAATTTATATCACTTTCTTCAATAGGAATTGTTCTTTTAAGAAAAAAGTTTGTCTGGATTAATGGCTATTATTAATACAGCAAAATATATCTACATTTCTAGAAGTTTTCATTTCACAGAGAAGAACATGGCTTAATCAACATTTTCACTAATGGCAACAATAACATAAAAACACTATCTTGGGAAAAATTATAAACTTTGAGCATAATTCCCAGCTTTTTCCAATTGTTCATCATGTATCAAGCCTTGGCCTTTTTAGCTATAATATACATGTTTTATAACATATACATGCATTGAGGGGAGACACTGAATGGAGCAGAAATAAAGTACTTGTTTTTGACTAAGTTGACAATTATTACTTTTATCATTTTAAATTTGTCATTTCTCCTTGCTAAGGTCTCAGTTTTCTCAATTGTAAAATGAGGACTTTTTAAAGTAGCTTCCCAAGTCTAAATCCTCTGAACCTACTACCTATTTCCTAATGGAGAGGTGATGGACTCAGACCAGTATCTTCTGGACAAGGCCAATGGGAGGCCTTGTTTTGCTTCAATGTGCATATAGGGAAGGGAAAAGAGAGGAAGAGAAAGAGCATTTCTATAGCATCTATTATATACCTGGCATTCTGTAAAGAGTGTTTCACAAATATTATCTTACAACAAACTGCAAAGAAGGTACTGTTCTAATATCCCTTTTATAGTTGATGGAATTAACATTAAGTGGCTTTGCCTGGAGTCACATTGCTAATAAATGTCTAACATCAAATTTGAATTGAAGTCTTCTTTATTGCAAGCCCATTGTTCAATCCACTGCACGACCTCGCTTCCTGTTTATAAGAGTTATGGGAGTTAGGTTAAGAATTATATATTATTGCTGCATAGCTATTATCAAGGCTATTTGTTTTCCAATTGTGGAAGAATGGAAAATAGAAAAATTATTTATTTTAAATATTTTAATTTTTAAAAATTTTAAACACACACAAAAAATGAACCGTGTTTCTCATTTTATAGAAAATTTACCATAGGGATAGGAATTGAACCTGTAATTTCAGTGTTACAGAAATAAGTCCCCTCTCTCAATGCAAAACAGCACCTTCTCTGACACCTATAAGCTTGGACAGTTACCTAGAGGTTGGTTGAGTGACTTGGCCATGCCACACAGAAAATATATTATCAGAGGTGGAATTTGAATCCAAGTCTTCCCGATTCAAAGGCCAGTTATTTAAGAACCTCTCTTGTTCTGATGATACAGAACAGAGAATGAAATTCACAAAATGAAACCATCCCTTCTACTAATTAATGAGCTTATATTCTTCTATACACTCAGCTGAGCTGCCTGCTAAAAAAAATTTTTTTTAAGGAAATAAACTCTGAAGTGATTATTTATTTTGTAAAATTAATCTGTACCAAGAGATTTACCAACATCTTTCCTTCGAAATATCTAGTTTTCTTTCTTCCCCTTCCTTGAGTCCCTTAAGCTTTATAAGACTGGGTTTGATTTACACAAACTTTTAGGAAAACATCCATCCCATAGAGAAATATAATGGAATATACGGGTATATTAATATATATATATATACACACACACCACAAAAAAAAAAACATAAAATGCTTCAGTTCAGCCATAGTCATTGGCTAAAGTCAACCTCAGCCTAAAGGGGAAAAGCCAGATTTAGTGAATATAAGTTCTCATAAATTCTTTCTCCCCACAGGCTAGGTATCTGTCAAACTCAGAACAAGCAGAACTTGATGAAGTTATTGTTTGTCTGTTTTTTAATTCACTTCTAAAAATCCAATCTGAAAGACTACACAGTGATAATGGAAGCAATTAACAACTTTGCTACCAGTTGCAAATTAGTGATAGGGGGCCAGTACTGAACCTATGATTTCCTTGGTACCAAGGAACTGTACAGAGAACTTACTCCTGGATGAAGTTTTTTTGCAGATCCTCATCTCCTTTGCAACTTAAAAGTAGAGGTGTCTAATGAAATCCACAACACTCCCCAGTGCTGCTGGAACCATATTAAAATGCATTTGGAACATAGTTAACAAAAGAAATAAAAATGCAATTAGAAAACTGATATTACAATTTAAAACTAAGTCAATATGCCACCTGCAGGGATCTTTTGTGTCTGGATTAGTGGTCCCCTTTTCTATTTGAGCTTGACACCACTGACTTCTGCACTCAAAATGGCCAAGGCCACAGACCCAGTATTTATCATAGGGAGATTCTGAACCCAAGCCTTTCTAGTTTTAAATCCGGCTCTTTATCGACCCTGACTTTTATGAGGTATACACTGCCAACATGAAAAAGAAATAATTATTAATTCAAATATGAAGGGATTGATTTTTGGTGGAGGATGACTCGGTTTGGGGAAAAAAGTTTGTTTTTCCTTCATTTGGACAAGGGAAGTTGGGTCAGTACTCACAAAGTAATTTCTAAAGTTATTAATGCTATTCTCATCAAGATGGATGATTATACAGATAACTATTCATTTTAAAACCATGTATTTATATAACATATCAGATAACTTGCCATCTGGGGAGGGGGAAGGGAGGGAAAGAATTTGCATCTCAAAATGTCAGAAAACAAATGTTAAAAACTGTTTCTATATGTAATTGGGAATAGAAAAAATAATTTAAAAAAAAAAAAAAGAAAAATTGGGGGGGAGAACTATGTAGTAAGCACCTACTGCGTACAGAACAGTGTTGGATAGTAAACTTTAAAAAATTTTTAAAGAGCCTTCATTGAGTCATAATGCTACTATATTCAATTTTTTTTTGATAAATGCTTCTATAACTATAATAATGATTTCTATTTTTCTGTAAAATATTCCTCAGCATATATTTCTTGTAGGACTTTCCTCCATTTATATATATAAATTTCTCTCCATGACTGATGTCAAGGAAGTAACCCTGGGTTCTCAAATGTTATGCCAGTGGCTCAAAATTTCTGGCATATCATGTCATGCTGAAAACACTTGAAGTAGGGAGTCCTGACAAAAGATTTTCTACTTCCTGAGAACCAACCCCACTAAGTGTGAGGAAGCTCATAGCCAGCAGCCTAGCACTTTAGTGATCAATTCTTTGCCCAGGGTAATGCATGAAACATGAAAAGGGCGTTCCAATCTGAGCAGCCCATCTGCAGTGATAGCAGCAGAAGCATAAACATGGGGAAAGGGTAAAATAAGATTATTAAGTCTCTTGACCACTCATAAATATTAATTTTGCTGTTGGTGCTCTAAATGTAAGAACCTTGTGCAACAAATGACAGAAGAGGGATTCCATTGCCATTTCAGCCATCTTCACACCTTACCCCCCACTCCCACCCCTTTCCAGCTACCCTTTATACACTGTCTTCTTCTTCCATTTGAATGTCAGTTTCTTGAGAACAGGGACCATGTTTTTTTCTTACTTTTGTGTGCTGAGCCTAGTGCAGTGCCTGGTACACTAAGGAGGAGTATAATAAATGTTTTTCCTAAATTATAATTCATTGGAAAAATGCCTCACAAGTTCTCTTTGCAAAGGGAAATCAAGAAATTAATATAGCTCGTTTTATTGTTAAGTCCAAAAGCATCAAGTAATAAATGGTATTTCACAAGGAATTTGACTGACTACAGCAGAAAGACCACCACATATGAGAATTTAATTTGTATGATAACATGAGGTGCAAATGTTGAGGAAGAAGAGAAATTCTATGAAGAATCTGCTAAGAATCCATTATACTCTGTGACTTCAATGAGAATGTTGCAGTCATGAAAAAGTTGACTTGAAACTAGGAACGTGTACTCTATAGGAACCTTCTAAATTAAACCTAATCCCCTTTCTCTCTCCCCAGACTAACATGGTAAGAGGATTGGGGGGGGAGGGGGGTGGAGGTTGCCTCCCATGCATTAGAGGATTAAGTTTATATATTTGTGATTATACTTTTTAAAATAAATATTTGTGTATAAAAAAATTTTAACTACTTAAAACAAATATGGGGGGGGGAGAGAAAGATGATAAGAAATATACACAAAACTTAAGAATAAGCTTGAAGTCAATAAGTGGTCAATTTTCAATATGTCTGAAAAAAGAGAGAACATAAAACTCTTGGGAAAAAAATCATGAAGCTTAGTAGTCTCCAAAAATAACAACTAAGAAAATATCAATTATTATCAATCTATAGGTCAATTTTCCCATTTCTATAAAATTGTGTAAGAATAATCTATGCTTGCAGATAACCTTGGTATGAGATTGAGAAGGGGATAATCTACAGCAGATATTCAGATATTCAAAATCACACAACTGACTGAGAAATATACTAATATCTCATGTACTAACTGTTGGCTATAATAACACACTGGATTCTGTAGAATAAAAGGCTACCTTAAAGACTCTCCAAAAAGTCTTCTCCAAAAAGTGTACTCCATGCCTAAGTCAAAAGTTATGCAAAATTATCTGACAGATATTTATTACAAGAGATAAATTTGTCCAAAGACCTTCTGATTACTAAATCAAGTGAGACATAAAACTGGGGAACATACGTACACCAAAAGTGTTAGAAGAGGATATGCATCATAGCATCTGAAAAGACCAGTATCTTTATAGAGGATGAAGTAATCCAAATTCTCTTGTTTGTGAATGACATTCTGCTGCCCTCATCAACCCCTAAGACACTGCAGATTCCTAAATTAGACACATGATCACTCCATAAAATAAATAAATAAACTAGCCTCTCTACACAGAAAAAAAAGAAAGGGATAAAGAATGCAACTAATCCAGACCAATGTGCACAGGCTGATGAACAAACTATATAGTTGATCTGCTGCTATCTTGTCCAAACATTGACAAGGAAATGAGCTGGGTGCAGAATTAAACAGGAAAAGGGACAGTGCCTCTGAGAAACAGTACAATGTTTATAATGACAAAAGTCCTACCTTTTTAAAAATTGGCATTTTCCCCATGATTTTGAATAACTAGAAATCATTAAATATCAGAGTGTCCAAATTAAAGTTTCAGGAAGCAAAGGGCCATGTGGACTTAATTATGGTATAACACATTAACAATGAAGAATTGAACAGAAGCATGTCAGAGATAGATAAGACTAAAAACCAGGATGAGCCAATCATGTAGCAAAAGGGGGATATAACCAATGGATAACCACATACTCCAGTAATATACACATGAGGTCAAGAGGATTAGAGGAAGGCACTCGGTACACTGGATAGAACCACTTAAGAGGAATTACTGAAGATTCGGGTGAAAAGTGGCAAAGGAAGAGGTGCATATGGGTTGAGATTTCATGGTTAAGGGAAGCACCTACATTGATTAGATCACAGATTCATGGAAATGTGGGAGGGTATAAAGCATCTTAAGGTTCAAATAAGTTTATATCCATTAATGGGGATATCAACTAATTCAACTAATCCCTCTCAATCCCATACAGATGTCTATTTGTCTCCCTATTTTGAAGACAACTGTTGGAAATTCACATTTATTATGCTTTTAAATCTTGAAGTCCATAGCTTTAAAATAAGCATCCCAAGAGAGATCTAAATTTGTATGTAGCAAATATTAGTAATTTATGTAACTTTTTAGAAGATATGAAACTAAAAGTTATTCCTAATTTTATCCCATGAACAAAGTAGTACTTTTAGCCATAGCTCTACTATATACTTTGAATCCTAAGAACATTTAGCCACAATTTCATTTCTCTTCTTTTTAGATTTTTGGGTATTAGACTTTGAATGAATTAGAGGTGATAGGAGAAGAGTGATGACTAAGTAATGCACCAAATATTACAGTAGTTTGAGAATTTCTTAAAATCATACTGATTAAACTAGCCACAGTCACTGAAACAACAGCCATATTAGAATGTCATGTCAAAAAGTCCATTTAGCGAGCCTAATTTATTCCATTGGAAAAAGCCATAAAAACCTTTCAGATACTATTAGAAAGTAAGCTATCATCCATTAAGAACTAAAGTTGAATAGAAAAACTTCAAGAAATGCAATAGATTTGTCAAAAAGTCAAGCAGTATTTCTTACCATTCATTAACTATTGTAAAGCACTAAAAAGTCAAGATAGTACAAATATAGAAATTTTCATGTGATAACCATAAAACTTCATAGGTGTTGGAAGTCAACATTAGATTGAATGCCTACTGTGTGCAGTAATTTCCGTAGGATAATGCATTAAGATATAGAGGTCTAGAAATATATACATATCAAATACAAAAACATGCACAAAGAAAGGTACATATATAAATAAATGAAAAGGAATACCCTCCAAGAGAGTATAATCCTTCTTCATGGGGCGGAAAAAATGAATACACATATATTAAGCAACCTTAACAGCAAGTGCCAACTAAATCAGCACAAAATGAATGAATGATGAATGATGAATTCCAGAACCAAGCCAATAAAAGAAAACGAATTTTGGAGGTGAGAGGACCTGAACTGAAAGAGATGGAACTGAGCATTCAAATTGAAGGGAACTTCAATATTAAGGGATGGAATGGGGAATGAGCAAGTCATTCAACACTCAATATTTCTTAAGCCCCATTGTACACAGAGACTGATATACTGTGGTAAAAGCGAATGTAATGGACTTCTGTACCAGCAGCAATGCAATGACCCAGGACAATTCTGAGGGATTTATGGTAAAGAACGCTGCCCACATTCAGAGGAAGAACTGCAGGAGAGGAAACACAGAAGAAAAACAACTGCTTGAACACATGGGTTGAAGCAGTCATGGTTGGGGATATGACACTAAATGACCATGACAATGCAACTATCAATGAATAATATGTAAATAAGTCTTGATTGATGACACATTAAAACCAGTGGAAATGAGAATTGGCTATGGGGGTGGGGGGGGAGAAGAGGGGGTGAAAGGGAAAGTAAAAACGTGAATCATGTAACCATGGAAATTTTTCTTAAAAAAAAAAACATTTAAATCTTAAAAAATATATATTTCTTAAGCACCTATTACATACACTGGGTACATAAAATAATGTCTTGCCACATAGTAAGTGCTTGATAAATGTTTATTAATTAGATGGTCATGAGAGCTAGGGAAGATGAGAAAAGATCCGAAGTATGTCCTGCCTTCAAAAAGATTACTATCTAAGTGTAATCAAACATGCACATAAGCACAGTACAAATGAAAATATAACCCACCCCAACAAATGGTATGAAATCAAATAAGAAAAAAAAAAAACTGAAAAAAAAAAAACAAAAAACCAAAGCTCTTTCCCACCCAAAAATGGTTAAGCAAGAGGTAGCAATCAATAGGATCTTGAGGAAGGAAGTAGCAATAAAAAGGGAAGATTTAACAGAAGAAAAACATATGATCGATCACAAAGCTCGATAGGGATATGATTAGAGTTTTGATATTAAAAGATCACTCTACTACAAATATGAATAACATGGAAATGGGTTCTGAACAATGATACATATATAACCCAGTGAAAATGCTTGTTAGCTTCGGGGGGGGGGGGGGGGGGGAAATGAAGGAGGGAATCATGAATCATGTAACCATGGAAAAATATTCTAAATATAAAAAAAAATTTTAAAGGAAGATTTATTTAAGCAATTGTGTTGCTAAATTGTTTTAACAATTGTGTTTTATCCTTATGGTCCAGACTTATGAAATTGTATGGTGTAGAGAACATCCCACCAGACTTGTGAAATTATATGGTGTAGAGAATGTCCCACCTGGGGCGGCTGGATGGCACAGTAGAAAGAGAGCCAGTTCCTAGAGCCAGGAACATTCATCTTCCCAAATTCTAATCTGGCCTTAGATACCGATTAGTCGTGTGAGCCTGGGAAAGTCACTTAATCCGGTTTGCCTCAGTTTCCTCATCTGTAAAATGATCTGGAGAACCAATGCTGGCAAACCATTTCTACATCTTTGCCAAGAAAATCCCATGTGGGATCACAAAGAGTTGGACATGATTGAAAACAACTGAACCACCATAAAGGAACTCCCAATGGGGCAGTTTCCCAGTACCTACTCTAGTAGGTACAGGGACTCGCTCTTAACCTAGTCTTGTACACTTATCAGAACTAACTCAGTCACTCTCTGAAACATATAGTCCCAACTGTATGATCCTGGGCAAGTCACTTGACCCCCACTGCCTACCTTTACCACTCTTCTGACTTGGAGCCAATACACAGTATTGACTCCAAAAGGAAGGTAAGGATTTTTTTAAAAAATTTTTTTTTAAAAACAACATATATAGTCTTAAAGAGTTGCCTAGATAATTTAGTGGGTAAATGACTCACCCCAAATGAGGCCACCCTAACTTGAAGGTGAGGAACCTATCCATTACACTCTCTTGCCTCACCTCACTGCCATGTATATGTAAAAAATCAATTTTTCCAATCAATAGTATGTCTTACCTCCTATTAAGTACAAAGCACTGTTCTGGGCACCTAAGTATTTGTATCAAAGTTTTAAGTGACAAGGGTCTCTAATACAGGCCTACGAAGATTAAAACAGAGTTGAACCTGGGAGACACACATGTACTGGCTAGAGAAGTATCAAGCCTGAGACACTAAGAAGACAGTTGTGCCTGAGAGAGTACCTGAGGGGGCGGAGGAGTACCCATCCCAGTGGAGATAGCCTGCAGGAGGGGGGACCTAAGAGATTAGAGAGAGAAGAGGCAATAACCAGAGATGCACATTCCAAAGTCAGGAACCCTTTGGAGACGGCTGAAACTCGTAAAATGGATGAAATCCTCCAGATGATTAGTGTCGAGGACAAAGTAGCTAAAGCCGAGCACTTTGGTAAACCCATCTAAAATATTTTAAGTACATTTACTGATAGATTTGGTTTTTAATCATTCTTAGAAGATCTTTCAGAATCTTTCAGAATCCTCCAATTTGCAAGTATTGAAATTTTAATTCATTACTCATTGCTATAGTAACTTAATATTCTCACCTCTAACCAAGTTCCTTGTATAAACCATCTGGATACAAATCCCACTTTGCCCATCTGTGTTCTTAAATTCACAAATCCCAGCCATTCTTTCTTGTCCATGAAAGATGTAGAAATTTCTAACATTCTACTTTATAAAAGGAAATGGAATAACTCTACTAGAGTTAGACAAAAATTATTATACCTTATTAAAGATATTGAGCTAATTAATGAGTCAGTTTGCCTGCAAATCCCCATCTATACTTTTCAGATGATCTCATGAAGTCTCCTTGCCATCTATTTTTCCAATGGCATGTTTAGAGGGTTTTTAATCTCCTTTAACAAAAAGGAAAACAAGACAAACATGGCCTTCTGTATCACCAAACTCTCAGGGCAGTTAGGTGTCTAAGTGGATGGAGAGCCAGGCCCAGAGACAGGAGGTCCTGGATTCAAATCTGGCCTCAGACACTCCCTTGCTGTATGACCCTGGGCAAGTCACTTAATCCCCATTGCCTAGCAACGCTTACCACTCTTGTGTCTTGTATTGATTCTAAGGCAGAAAGTATAAGTTTTAAAACATATATATTGAAGAAAAACAACTGCTTGAATACATGGGTTGAGGCGGACATGATTGGGGATGCAGACTTGAAAATACAACATCAAAATACCACAACAATTTGGAAATAGGTCTTGATCAATGACACATGTTAAAACCAGTGGAAATGGGCATCGGCCATGGGTGGGGGGAGATGGGGGAGGTGAAGGGGAAAGTAGGAGCATGAATTATGTAACCATGTTAACTTTTCTAAAAAATAAATATTAATGAATGTTAAAAAAATAAATACATACATACATATATATCACCAGACTCTTCATGGTACAGTTGAAAGAATGCTAGACTTTAAGAGTCAAATGCCAGGTCTGACTCATAAGGGGTGGGACCTTACACAAATCAATTTTATCCTTCTTAGGCCTCCATCTGCTAATCTATAAAATATGTATAAAACTACTTTGATTAAATCTATGTCACAGGGTTTTAAAGAAAGCACTTTGTAAACATTAAATAACATAAATGTGATTGCTTGTTATCCCTTATGCTTAAATCAAATTAAAAAATAGCAAATCAGTGCCCCCAATGTATAAGACACCAGAGGAGACACAAAAGCATACAAGACAGTCCTTACCTTCACTCCACGTGAGTTTCCAATGTAGCTTAATCCAATGGTATCAAACTCAAACAGAAATGAGGGTCTCTAAACCCCATACATAAGTATCCCTAAAGGCTGCACATTGACTTAAAGTTTTAAAATGCAATATTATCTATGTTTTATTATAGTTTATCTTGTTAACCATTTCCCAATTACATTTTAATCTGATTCAACTGTACTCAGGAGCAGTTTGACACTTCCAGCTTAATCAATCCCACCATTATATGACAAGTCAATATGAACATGATTTGGGGCTCTGGTCGTGTAAATCTAAAAAGTATGATCATACAACAAAGACAAATCCTCTGGGAACAAAGTCAACTCTCGATTATCCATGCAAATTGTAGAAGGCAACATGGTTAAGTGAAAATCATTAACAACTCATTTTTGGGAGAGCGGCTTGTTTTTTCCTTTATCACAACCCCCCTACTACTGACCCTTACCCCCAACCCTTCTCCCCTATACCGGGATTTACCTTAGGTCACTATCGAGAGCATTTTGCAGTTCATGAGGCAGCACCCTCGGGTGGACAAGTGGCAGCAAGAGATAGCCCAGAAAGGATGGTAAAGAGGGGAAAAAAAAACACACTGCAATTGAACATCTTTCCAAACATAGACAAAATTAACTCTATTTTTTGGCATCACAAGTAGACTATTAAACAATATTTGGAAGGTAAATGAATCAGAATCTTAAAGATTTCCTGGTAAAACTTTTAACAAAATGATGGATCAGAAGTTAACAATTTGTTCACAATTAAAATGTCATATTAGAGTCATCTCATTCTGTGCATCAAATAGTGGGCAATTCCACACTCCACGCTTACCATCAGTTAAAAGGGTCATTGCTTTTCCTCCTAGTTTTTTTAAAGGATGGATCACAAAAGATACACCTTTCACCTAAAATTCTCTGCTTATTTCTCTCCTTTGTCAAAGTATCTTTGGATCTTACAAATCCTACAGAAGCTTCTTTGCTCAAATGTCCTAGTGTCAGATTACATTTCTAAGTATCTCTCAAGAAACATGACCTGTGCACTACCCCCCCCATAAGTGACCTGTTTCTTTACTTGTTTCTAATAACAATAATTTTTCTTTATTTTTTTACATACATTATATATACATTTCTAATAACAAAAATTTCTTTATTATTTTACAATGTTATATTGTCTTTTCCACTACTATCCTACTGGAAAAATAGTGAACAAATGCCCTCATCCTAAGCACGCGTCCTTCTACAAAAAAGAACTCCCACACTGGCCAGGCCAGAAAAATGTACATCTCTGTAGTTTAAATTCATCACTTCTCTGGAAGGAAGACAGTGGCTTCTTCAGTCTTCTGGATTCCTGGCTTGTCATTGGACTGATTGAGTTATGAAGTCTTTCAAAATTATTTTTCTTTATAATGTTACCATTGTTTAAGTTGTTATCCTAGTTCTGCTAACTCCACTCTTCATCCGCTGATAAAGGAATTTATAGTTTCATAGCAAATTATCCAATTCATCATTTCTTATGGCACAGTAATAGTCCATTTAATTCAAAAATACAATTCTTTTAGCCATTTTCCAATAGCAGACTACCTTATTTTTCAATTTTTAACTACTATGAAAAAAACTGCTAACTATTTTTATAGGTATAGGTCCTCTTCCTATTTCTTTGTGCTCTTTTGGAAACAAGTTTAACAGTGGTATAGTTAAGTCAAAAAGGATATACAATTTAATAACCTTTGAGCATTGTTCCAAAGTGTTTTCCAGAATAGCTGAACCAATTCACACCTCTATAAACAGTACATTAGTATACCTTTTTTTCCCAGCCCCACCAACATTTTTAATTTTTCTCTTTTATCATCCTTGCCACCCTGGTGGGTATAAAATAGCACCTCAAAATCGTTTTAATTCTCATTTCTCTAATTATTAGTGAGAACATGTTTTTCACATGGTTGTCGATAGGTTAGATTTCTTCCTCTAAAAACTTCCTGATCATCCATATCCTTTGAAATACCTAGGGGGAAATGGCTCTTAGATTTCCTAACTTGAATCTTTAATCTCTTGGATGTGAGATTTTTATGAAAAACTTGCCATAAGGATTTTTCCTTCCATTTACCTGTTTTTCCTTCCTAATTTTAATTACATTAGATGTGCAGAATCAAAATTATGACTCCACCCTATCCACTGTTTAGTCATGGATTGCCTCCCTTATCCATAGATCTGAATTTCTAAGAATAACAACAACAACAACAGAATAACAACAACAAAAGAACTATGTAAATCAGGGCTTAACCTGGGGTTCCTGAATCTCATAAGATATTTTCATAACCATTTTTCAATATGACTGGTTTCCTCTGTAATTCCAAGTACTTTATTTTACATATTTAAAACCATTATCCTAAGGAGGGATTCCTGGCTTTGCCAGACTGCCACAGGGGTCCGTGACAGAGAAAGTCAAGAACCCCGACACTAGGAAATTCTGTGTGACTTCAAAGAAAGACCTATTCAGTGGCTCCCTAGTATCATTGGGATAACACAGAAACTACTCAGTCTGACATTTAAAGCCTTTCGCGGTATGACTCTGGGATACCTTTCCAGTTTACTTTTGCCCTCACACTCTGAACAACAGCCCATGATTTGATGATTCCCAAATTCAGTATTCCATATCCTGCCTCCGCAACTCTGTACCCAAAGCCTAGAATGAACTCCATCATCCTCCCTTCTTTGTGGACCTCTTAGAACCACTGGCTTCTTTCAAGAATCAGCTAATCTACCCCCCACACACACACAGGAAGCCTTTCTTCAACCCCCTATGCTTGTTGGTGTTCTCCTCCTCATCAAATAATCCTGTATACTTCTCTGTCCAAATACTGAAGGCCCTGGAAGTAGAGACTGTTTTCAGTTGCTTGTGTATCCCCAGGGTCCAAGTCCAGCCTTGCACATGGTGGGTACTCAATAAATGCTTGTTGGCTCAGAAAGGGGGAACAGATTTCTAACCAAAGTAAAGAGTGAGGACAGTCAAAAACCTGAGGCTATCTTCAACAGTGAATCAAGTGTCCAGATGGTATACACAATACAATGAGCTGATTTCATGGAAACCAAGGGGATTAAGGGTCCTTGGCACTTGGATGCCACTAATACACAGTAAAATTAACTATCATACCTTAAAAGATTTGAATTAATCACACTTCATGTGGATACATAATTAAGCTTATGTTATTTAAAATAGCAAAGCTTCAAATGCTAAATATGTCTTTCACCTAATTCCATTTACATTAAAGTCAAGAGAGAAGCAGGCTGCTTGCACCAGGGAGAAGTCCAGTGCAACATAGCCAGGATCTAGAAATGCAGAGCTGGAGGACATTATGAGCACTCCCAGTTCAACTCTTAAGGTTCCCCAACAATGTACTGGTATACACAACAGACTTCAAAATAAAAGAAATCCAGTATTCAGGCAACTACTATTTGTTGGGGGGGGGGGGGGGAGAGAGAAAAAAGACAACAGTATTAATCAAGGCACATGCCACATTTGTACCTAAATCATGTAAACAAAGCTGGTTGTTTCTAGATCCTGATAACTTAAGAGAAAAATACAAGCTTTGAAAACCAAAGAAGGGTTACACCCACAAAACGTGGAATGGTAAATAAGCAAAACATATGGCAAACATCTGGGAAAGTTAAAAATTCATTAAAAAAAAAAAAAGATACAAAATACCTAAAAATCCTACTCAACCCTTGGAATTCCTAGAAACCTGAACAAAACTAATGGGTACTTAAAGTATCTGAATAATCTACTAGGGTACAGGGACTGAGTTCAATGTGACTGGCTGTCTGACTACTACTTCAGTATAAGACATGCCCATTTTCAACATCTACAGACTTCATAAATGACCTTTTGTTTTATTTTAAAAGGTTGATATAGAGACGGGCTGTCCTAGGTTCAAATCTGACCTCAGACACTAGCTGTGTGACCCTGGGCAAGTCACTTGACCCCCATTGCCTAGCCCTTACCACTCTTCTGCAGGTAAGGGCTTAAAAATAAACAAATAAATGAATGAATGAGTAAATAAACAAATAAATAAATGTATGAATTGATGGATAGATGAATAAATGAATGAATGAACACACAAATGAATTAATTGATTGACTGAATGATTAATTAATGGATAGATATGTGAATAAATGAATGAATGCATGAACAAATAAATAGATAAATAAATGAAAATAAATAAATGTATAAATAGGTGGGCTAGTGAGTAAATAAATGGGTGGATGAATGAATAGAAAAATAGATAAATGAAGATATAAGGTTGATGTTTATAGATCTTATTTTATATAATCAAGAGGCTGTTGAAAAGGAAGTACCTACTACTATTATTGTTCTTAGAAGAGTTTGAAAGGAATAGCTTTGACCTGTTTTATAGCTCAAGGAGTCACCTCCCCCTCAGAAGCCTTTCCTAATCTCTCCCATTAAAGATGATCTCCCCTTTCTTTGAGCTGTTCCCCTCTTTCCTGACCTCCCTTTATGCTCACCCTTCAAACAGGACCTCGAAAAGCCCATGCCTTGGAGGAGCTATTAGGATCCGGATTTCAAAATTGAATTGGAATTTGGCCAGACAACTGAATTAGTTGAGATCATCAAGGATGAAATATGCAGTTTAATGAATTCTCTAAAAGAGAAGTGCTCTGGGGAAGAAGAGCATAAAGAATGAAGTCATCCCTGCTCACAAGAAGCTTACAATCTAAGGGGAGGAGAAAAGTACAGAACAATACAAATATATACGAGGTAGTGAAATACAAGGTGGTAGAGGATGGGGAAGGCATTAAGTGAGTGGAGGAATGCGGGAAGGCTTCATGCAGAAGATGTACCTAAGCTGCATCTTAAAGAACAACAGTGACCGGGGAAATGATCACTATAAAGGCACTGAGATGAGGGGTGTGTGAGGGGAATGGAAAGTTGGCCGGCATGGAGGAATCACAAAAACTAATGTCCACTGAAGCTAGAAAGGTTGGAAGGCTTTTAAACGCTAAACAGGGGAGTTTGTATTTTATCCTAAAGGCAAAAGGAACCCGGTGAAGCGCATCTGCTCTTAGGAAAATTGCTTTGGCAAAAGTAAATAGGATGGACTGGAGCAGGGAAAAACTTGAAGCTGGGAGACTAATTAAGGAGACCATTGTTCTTTCTCACCATCACTGCAACTTCCCAGACCATAATTCTCACCTGGTTCAAGGCTCCCTACATGTGTAATCTCGTCAGTTATCAAACTCCTCGAGGGCAGGGACTTTCTCATTTTTGTATCTAGAGCTTCAGAATGTAGCAGTTCTTGGCACATATTTAGCACTTAATAAATGCTTTTCATACACTCATGTAGTACCTGCTACTATCCCTGTATATGGGATATAACAACCCCCAAACACCATTATGCTGTAAGTTTCATAAGGGGGCAATATCAAGTTTTGGCTCAGCCTTTTATGTTGCTAAGGTACTAAATTCACATTTGTTGAACTGGGTTCCATTTACAAGATAGCATTTGACTGAAGAATTTTTTTTTTTAATTCCTGCTTTGAGAAATTTTGTGGATTCCCAAAATATCCAATACCTTACACCTTGCCTTAGATTTTAAAGCTCTTAGATGAAAATAAATTCACGGTTCCAAAAAAAGAAAACTCAAGGATACCCACTGAAATACCACCACCCCCCCCACACACACACACAAAGAAAACCAAAAAAAGGAAAAGAAACTACAAAGCAGCCACACCTAAATAAATGCATTAGAAATTTAAACACACAAAAGTCATGACATTCAGAGTCTGAATTCCAGTAAATCACCTAGGACACATTTCAAGGCAAACAAAATACTACATCTGCCCAGGATCCTAAGAAATATAGTTACCAGGGCAACCACAACTGACCTTTTATGTTTTATTTATCAATCATATTGCTGAATTACTCTTGTTCTTAGAAACAAAGGAGAAAGATTTATTATAAACAATGAGAATTAATTAAGAGTCCCCTGTTCCACATTTAATAACCGCTGCCCAATCTGTGTTTATCCAACAGATATGTTCCCTACATTCTCTTTGGTACTAAGTAAGACTTGGAATAATATCTACTAATATGGATGATGGTTAGGTATGAGCACTATATCTGTTGAGCAAATGCTAATTGGAGATTCACAACTGGTAGGTTCCATGCTATCACTATCATTCTTTTAGAGAATGCATGAAACTGAATATTTCATCATTGATGATCTCCTTTTCACCAACCCTGAAAGACAACTAGTCTAGTTGCCTGGCCAAATTCCAATTCAATTTTGAAAACCTGAACCTAATTACTTATTTTAGTGGTCTTGGGTGGGCAATTCAGCATTTATGTCCATATTCCAACTGGGGAAGAAAAGAAACAGAGAAATGGAGAAAGTGGCAAAGATGTCTCTGATTAACAAGAAACTGAAAAAATTGCACTTTAAGGAGCCTTGAAAAATGAAGGACATTTATATTTAATCACATGTAAGTCTAAATGTACAGAGGCAGCATTTTTAGCAAAAAGGAGCACTAGACCAGGAATAAAGACACTTAGACTCTTGTCCCTGCTATATTACCTAAACTGATTGCTATTTTGACCTTGGAGATGTCAAGTCACAGGACCTCAATGTGCCTCAATTTCCTCCTAAGTAAAATGAAAGGATATTAACTAGATGATCTCTAAGATCCCTTCTATATCAAATTCTATTTTTCTAAGACACAGACCTATTTAAAAATTATAATAATAGCAATCTGAGGTTCAAATTAAAGTCAATAAAGAAAAAATGTCCAAATGATCAAGAAATTGGAAAAAACTCAAAAGACTACTAAGTCCAACCTACACCTGAACAAGTCTCCTCTATAATAAGACACACACACACACACACACACACACACACACACACACACACATATATATGTGGTCATCTAGCCTCTGAAGACTTCCAGTAAAGGGGAACTTCCAGAGGGACCCCACTCCAATTTTGGACAGCTCCAATTTTTAGTCAGATTCAGGGGGAAGGGCACTCTTTGGATTTGGATCAGAGAGCTTATCTTCTTATCTTCAAATCCAAGGTCTGCAACTCACTTATGTGACCATGGACTAGATCCAACTCAAGGAGAAACCATTCACCATGGCCTACATTTGGACTTAGAAAACCACAATTAGCACTATGTTCTTTGGTATTTTTATTTATTTTGTTAAATATATCCCAAATGCATCTTAATCTAGAGGTGTGACACTTCTGATCTAGATGGACTCTCAGATGCCTTTCAACTCTAAATCTATGAATCTATATTCCCTATATCAAACCTAAATTTATAACTTTGCTACTTCTACCCAATTGCTCTTAGTGCTGTCATTTTAGGTTAAGCTGAGTAAGTCAAATCTCTCCCTCTTCCATGTGAAAGCACTTCAAGCATATAAACACAGTTATTACGACCCACGTGAATATTCTTTTTTCCAATAAAAAGCATTCCTTTTTATTCCTTCAACCAAATTACCTCCAGGCCATTCACCATCCTGGACACTATCCAGTTTATCAATATACTTCCTAATACGTGGTGCTTAGAAGCATATATTATATAACCCGCTTCTCTCCACTCACACAACCACTACCCAAAATCTAGATTCTCATCACCTCATCTGATGGTACAGTGGATGGAGCACTGGGCTTGGAGTCAAGATGACCTGATTTCAAATCAAGCTATATCAGATACTAGCTATGTTACCCTGAAGTTACCAAGTCACTTAACTTGTTTGCCTCAGTTTCCTCAGCTGTAAAATGAAAATATGAATAGCACCTACCTTGCAGGGTTTTTGTGAGGATCAAATGAGATAATATTTGCCAAAAATCCCTAACACAGTACCTAGAACCTAGTAGGAGCTAATGGAATGCTTATTCCCTTCCCTTTTCTTTTCCTTTTTATTTAGACTACTAGACTAGCCTTCTAATTGGTCTCTCAGCCTCACATCTCTCTACACTTAAATCCATTCAGTTGAGGAAGTGCTCTGTGGCTCCCTATTGCCCTCAGGATCAAAGATAAAATCCCTAAGCTTGGATCTCATACTCTAGTCTCCCGCTCTATGTGCACTCCTTGCACACAGCCCTTTGTCTTCCATCTCCCCCAGCTCATCTCTGCCTCTACAATGTCTGTCCCTGGCTTCTTCCTTCAGGGCTCCGCCCAAATCCCTTCTTCAGGAGACCCTTCTCTTCGGAGCTTACCTTCAGTCTACTGATAGCTGCTCCTGTCCCGCAGCTCCTTGCCTGTTGTCTCCCCCGCTGGGATGTAGGCAGGGACTGTTTCTACCTTTCCTTATCAACCCAACACTTAGCACAGTGCCTGGCACCGAGGAACTGTAATTACACAAAGCTCGTGCCCTGCCCGATAGAGGTCATCTGACCCACACAGTACAACAGGGCTATCATTTCCCTAGTCTTGGACATTTATCCTTCTCTTAAATATAGCCTAAGAATGCATTCATTTTTTGGCTGCCATAACACTGTTGACCCATATTGAAGTCCACTAAAAACGTCAGTCATTTTTTTTTTCAATTTGCTCTTCAGCTATGCCATCAACAATTTGGTACTTATTAAGTTAATTGTTGAACCCAAAGACTTTACACTTGTCTCTATTACATTTCATCTTATTTGATTCGGCCCAATATTTTAGTGGCTCAGAATAATGAGTTGAATCAACTATCTTAACTCTTTCATCCAATGCGTCTGTCCTTCTCAACTTCGTATCACTAGCAAATTCAATAAAGCCTCCCTCCAAATCACTGATATCAAAATGTCAAAGAGCGCATATGCCTAGAGAATGCCACTGCATACCTCCTTCCAAGTGGAGAAGGAAGCCAAGCAATCCTAAATCCACCACACTCACCCTTCGCTAGCCCACTCTCTCCACCTCATTCACAACTTGCTTCACTAGAATCGGACTAAACTCTATCTAGGGAATTTCCAAGGAGGTCTGGAGCTGAAATTTCATTAGTATAGAAAACTCTCAGGTGAGGAAATTCCCTCCACCATTGCAGATGGGCAACTTCTTTGCAAGCCTAAATGACTTGCCCACACATAGCATTTGTACAGCTCAGTGGAATTGTTTGTTAGCTCTGGGAGAAGGAAAGGAAAGGGGGAGGGAAGGAAATCATGAATCATGGAAACATGGAAAAATATTTTAAAATAAAAATTAATTTTAAAAAAAGAGTGATCAATGGTTCAATGGAGATATGATTGGGGATGTAGACTCTAAATGATCACTCTATTGTAAATAATAATATGGAAATAGGTTTTGAACACTGATACATGTAAAACCCAGTGGAATTGCTCATTGGCTATGGGGAGGGA
>NC_058132.1:198871392-198891191 GCF_016433145.1 Gracilinanus agilis
ATATATAGATGCCCGAGATACTATGAGTTAAATGACTTGCCTCTACTTACACTACAAATAACATTTTCTAGAATCTTGTCAGAAACTGAAGTCATGCTCAGTTACCTTTAGTTTTTAGATTCCATTCACTTTCCCAGACCAACACTTACCTTTCTCCAGGCCTGCTGAACCTCTCCTGTTCTCCACAATCTATGAAAAGTCATTGACAGGAACTCAATATTCATATTTGCCAGTTCCTTCAGCAAACAGCAAGCATCCTCTGCTTTTCCATAAAAAGTAAATAATATGGATGGACATCCCCAGGCCTAAAACACTATATCCAACAATTATGAGACACAAAAACGGAGGGAACAATTTTGTATTTGTAGAAAATAGTTCATAGAACATCGTCATATCCTGGAGAAGATTTCGTGTGAAAGCAACAACTTAGCTGCAGCAGCCTTTGTACAAGTGAAGCTGGTTTTTCCTTAAAACTGTACTAAATCACTTGATCCCCATTGCCCACCCTTACCAATCTTCCACCTATGAGAAAAATACACCGAAGTACAAGGGTTTAAAAAAAAAAAAAGTTAAAATAGATTTAAAAAAAAAAAACTGTACTAAAACCATCCTTGAGATCTGAATGCTTCGGCAGACTAAAGGCTCAGGCTGTTGAAGATGCTTCCTGGTCACGAGTACCAAACAGCTACAAGGAGTTCCAGGCCTTCTCTCTAATGGTTGGCCAGTGGAAAATGATGGGCAACTCAGGCAAAGGAGCATATGGCTCAATTGAATCAATGCGACTGTCCTCAATGTGTATCTTTGTTGAAAATCCTTCTTCTATGCCTCAATAAATCTCCTTGTGTTAACTGCTGAATGACCTACAAATGTCTCATTTTGTTCCACTATCAAATATAAACTTCCAGGCTGTGGCCTGAGTCAGGCCCAGACCAGAGCAGAAAGTATTATAATGAGGTTGCTTCTTAAGCTCCATTTTAGGGACTTCTAGCTACAAAAAGTCATTAAAAAATACCTGTCCTACTTCGCTTATATCAACACATACACAATGGGCTCCCTTGGTGGGACAAGGTTATAATGTGACACTACAATGTCTTTGTCTTTTTTCTGATGCTGATATTCTTTAAGATTTAATAAAATGAAAGTAAAGGGGGAGAGCAAAAGAGAAATTCTTTTTAAAATGAAGTATTCAAAATCTTCATGGAAAGGCATGGAAGATGCTATATCAGTTCTTCTATAAGCTATTTAATATTGGTTATTGGTTATTTAATATTTATATATTTATATATATATATATAACATACATATTTAATATTGGTTATTGGATTTCACAACCATTTCCATGGGGTAAAATAATGATCGTGTCCATTAATTCCTTCATATTTTTTGCTTTTTCCTGCTTAGGCATCTTCAGACCAAACCCAAGGTACCACCATCCAGCAGTATGCCTAGTTGTTCCCAACTTCTCTCAGAAACTCTTAAAACTATCAGAATAAAAAGAAAAAAACTATTCTGTTGAGCAGCTGTCAGTTAGGGATTTAAAATAAAGAAGAGCCTGAAATTTGTGCGTTCAGTATAAAAAGATTAGGTGAGGCAATTCAGAATGTTTAAGAACTTTAAATCAAGTTAAAAGCAGTTACTATGGACAGAGCTCATGAAGCTCTGCTTAAGAGTCACATTAACCTGGCAGTCAAAACTATTTAAAATGAGTAATGTTTCTTTCACATTTCACTCACTTTTAGCATCATCAAAAAAAAAAAAAAAAAGATAACAATGTGAATTGGCATGAGGCAATACAGCCATGTAACCGTAACCTTCAAGATTTAGCTCCCTAAGGACAAAGTAGAAGCTATTAATCTGCGTACTGGATGAGCTCTCCCCCCACTTGGGCCAAAAATCATTTTTCTTCCAACAAAAAACAAAAGGGCTAACCGAATATCTGTGAAATTGTATATTTTTTACAATTTACAATTTTACTTTGAAATTAAAATTTCATTAGGTGGATATTAAAATTTTAAAAATTTATAATTTTACAGAAAAATAAGGGGGAAGGGGATCATCTAATCAGTCTTAACAGCAACAAAAATATACTATATAAAAAAAATAGCCAGCATTTATAGTTACTTATGGTTTAAGACTTTCAGAATACTATGTATAATATATTTATATATAAAATATCTCATTTGATCCCTTCAACAGCCTTATTTCACTAAAACGAAGTGAATATCAAGTACGCTAACCAGACTGCTCTCACTACTTCCTCTTAACAACTAATATCATAAATAAGATAAGTGACTTCATTTTTCCTCAGTTAAGGGGATCTCAGGAAGTGTAGCTCAGGCCTAGTTAGCTCTTATGCAGTGGCCCATAACTGCAAAGACCCAATCATCAACAATTCCTTCTACCCCTAAATCCTTCAGCCCTATCATATTACCTACAAGAAAAGACCAGTCATAAACCACAACGAATATGCAGAATTTCATATAGATTTGTGGCTTTTATACAGAAGAGTTAAGGAAATGCAGACTACAACACAGCATGTTGCCATATTAGGACTGAGTTACACTCTCACTACACAACTGTAAATCAAAATGCTCCCACACATCAATTTAATTCCCTGCCCCCTGCTGACTAATATTCACTAAGGAACCATGCACAGTTTTTCCGGCCTTTGCACAGCACGCTGAAAACCAGGGTGGCAAAAATTAATCTACCAAAAGAATAGGCGTTTCCGTGAAGCTGACCTAGATTCCTCTTGCCATCATGAATGTTCCCTATAATGTTCTGGGACTTGTTTTTTTTTTAAAAATCAGCATACTTTTTGCTAAACAACTTGAACCCATCTTCAAGCCTAAAGCAAACAAGATTATTTTTATCAACTGTAGGGATAACTAAGACATTTTTTTGAATATTGCTTCTAATTCAACGTCAAAAGTTCAAGAATCTTCACAGATACAATGAATAGGCTTAAAAGTTATTTCTTATCACATCTAAGTTCTAACTCTACTATTTGAAGCCCTCAATTTTTTACTCTTCCAAGCTCCTCGCTCATCATTTCCCAATTTATGTCCTCTCTTCATATTAACTTGACAGTCAAAACCATTTAAAATGAAATGTTTCATATCTGTACAAAACATATTTGTTGTGGATTATATACAAAATCTCCAATTTCTTCAAAACCCAAGATCAAGAAGTATTTTACTATAGTAGATAGATAAACCCTACCAGGATAAAAAGTGGTAGTCTAGTCTACCAGGAAAAACTTCTTTGTCCTTGGAAAAGTAACTTTTTCAGGTATTCAGTTTTCTCGTCTGTAAAATTAAGGTGATCTCTAAAAAAAAATCCCTTCTGGTTCTGACATGCTATAATCATTCTTCCATCATGACTCATCTTCTATATAAGAAGTCTTCTCTACTAACCATAATCTACTCTAACACTTCTTTTCCTTTACATTTACTCAACAATTCTATTATTATGCACTCATTGCTTAACAATTTCACCATTTTCTCAAGCTAAAAGTTCCTAGTATAATACAATCTGAGTTGAAAAGGACCCTTAGAGACTATCTAGTCCAACCAGTAACTAGATAAAAATCCCTGATAGTCTTTTTTTAAATTAACTTTTTCAATTTGCAAAAATTTATCTCTCTGACCTCCTACCACCCTTGAAAAAAAAAAAACAAATACACAATTGTAACAAATATACAAAGTCAAGGAAAACAAATTCCCACATGGACCATGTCCAAGAGTGTTTGTCTTATTCTGTATATTTAATCTGTCATCTGTCAGGAATTCTTCGTCATTGCTAATCTGGAACATGGTAGATCAGATTTCTTAAATTCTCAAGAAATAGACTTCCAGAATTTACTGAAAGACACCCAGTGATAAGGAAGTCATTTTCCACTTGGAGGGATCAAACAGTCAGGAAATATTTCCTTATGTTGCGCCAATATCTGTTTCTCTGCCATTCCCACCCACCCACGGATCCTGTTCTAGTTCTGGGACAAATTAGAAAAGTCCTGATTCTGCTTCTTCATGACTTAAAAATGGTTATCATGCCCCTCTACCAAGGTATTTTCTTCTCCAGGATAAACAACCCCATATTCTTCAATTGATCCTCCAATGGCAAGATCTTGAGTTTTCTTAAACTGTTTTTGTCATTCTTTGGATGCACTCTAACTTGTCAAACTGGTTTTCTACTTTATTTGTGTTTTCCACCATATCTAACTGAAAGCTACATACACAGATAAAACTCCATAAATATCTACTGAATAAGTAACTCTGATCGGCTTTTCCATTATAACTGGATTATAAATTCATTTTTCATATCTGTCTCTTCCCTCATTCTTCAAGTGCATAGGACAGTACAGGTCAACATCTCTTAGGGATTCTGACATCATTAAAAAAAAAAAAAAAAAAAAAACACCTTACAACCTTGAAATATATTCTATTAAAACCCAACTTCCTATCTCCTCACCTTATGAAATAAGGATAAAGAGATATAATCACTGGGATATTAATGTGAAAATAGAGATCGTTCTTGGTTAGAGAAGGTGAACATTCTGTAAGTGTCTTTGCCTGAAGTCGTAGCCCTTAAAGATGACCCGATTCATACTTGAGCAGAAACTGATTATAAGGTTTGAGAACATTTGGGGAGTGAAAGCATTTCTGATGAGTCGGGCTATTTAAGTTAACTATCATCTTGTTTTCATGCAAACATTCAGACTAAGAAAGCAAATCATCCAGAAAACAGGCCCTCCATGCGACTGTTTTTTCCAACAGGGTGTTGCAAGCCTTAGCTGTCTAATACTCCAGTAGATGGAATTGATGGACTAATCTTTTCCTCTCCTTGGACAATACTGAATCATATACTACGCACTAACATGCTGACAAAAATTTTATTTCGGATATATAATTTTTCTGGAATATAAGCATCAAATCTATTTGCTTGTCAGTGGCCCACACTGAAATTGATATATTTACTGGAGGTAATGCTGGTGAAAGAGGGTTGGTTATGTGCTTCTCACACGCAGTATTTCTCCAAGGAGGTAATCCCTAGCAGAATGTCCAAAGAAACCGAATATGAAACATTTGGGGTAGGCAAGAAAGATAAATCATTCTTCTCCAAACCTAAACTAATTGAGCTAATCCACACAGAATGCCTAAGCAAATACAACTGTGTAACTTAAGACAATATATAGCTATATATAGCTGCAAGGACTCTAATTCTCCATAACTCAGAGCATTTAAAGTACCAAGGCATGGACTAAGTTGCCTGCATGCCTTAGGCAGGGAAAACAGAAGGTTAAATAGATGGATGTGAGCTGAAGAGAGCTCTATAGGAATAAGCCATAAAAAACAAGTTATGATAGGTCCTCCTCCCCTGTCCAACACTGTCAGGGAGTTGGAATTACTGATTAGGGATCAAAATTGACGGCTTCCCCAAAGTTATCACATGTGCTAGTGAGAAAAATAGCTTTTAAAAAATGTCTCTTCAAGGTCACAAATATATCAATGTCACAAATGCATTTAAAAAAATATTACAGCAATAAACTCCAGTTAGAAAAGGTTCCACCTCTATATTCACAGGAAAGAACAAACTCCAAACTTCTCCTAAATTAAAAATAAATACGGGAAAGCACACATACTCTTCTCAAGCTTTCTAATCTTCCTGAGGAACACACACATACACACACAGAGCAAATACCCAAAGTTTAAAAAAAAACAAAAACAAAAAAAAAACCTTTTTTCAATTAAATAGCAGATCATTTTGCTCATTTAGCTTAATTTTAACAACATATTATCTGGCAGAAACATCAGACATTACCACTACAAATAGTGTGAGCATCCTCACAAAACAGGCCGGCTAACCATCTCATTTAAAAAACAGACACTTCAACAAGCAGTTTCTCACGCTTGATCCGATTACTATGATCTATTTTTTGATCCTGTAGCCACGGACTCGACATATATCTTTATTACGGTGCAGGAAAAACTGTTACCCTGGGGTTTAAATTTCCCTATTTTCACCATGTCTCTTCTGAGAATATATATCAGTTTTGAGACAAGCCTCTGGTGTAAGCTGAGGTAGAGAGAGGCTGATGGTTGAGTCGATAAGTTTCTCAGTTTGTTACCTCATTGCTAACATGCTGATACCACTTCCACAAAGGCTTCAATCCCTACCGTGTTCGGGGATGGAAACTGGTTCTCTCTTATCCACCGCCTATTAGGTATGTCCCCTTTAATCAAAGATGGACTTGCCTTCTACTTCCAGTCTAGTGCTTTAATGTACCTAAACCTACCCGCCCCTCCTAAGGGTTTGGGCATAAGCGGGAGACACACGGGATGAGCCAGGGAGCTTCGTTTCTATAAACTCGAACGAGACAATGGCTAAACCCACATTTTCCAAGCCCCAGAAAAAGCTACATGCCCTAACGCTTTCTGTCAGTATCAAATGAAAGTAAGCCAATTGCATTAACTGCTACAGAGCTATGTATGTTAGGAACAAGGTGCCTGATAAAGCTAAAAGCTCGCCAGGCCACAGGTTGAGTTAACCCTTCCAATATAAATAGGATGCATGAAGATATTAACCGTAATTTTTTTTTAAACTTTCACCTTCCATCTTAGAATCAATACTGTGTAAAGGCAGAAGAAGAGCGTTAAGGGCTAGGCAATGAGGGTTAAGTGACTTGCCCAGGGTCACACAGCTAAGAAGTCTCTGAAGCCAGATTGGAACCCTGGACCTCCCATCTCTAGGCCTGGCTCTCATTCCACTGAGTCACCTAATTGCCCCTATATTAGCTGTCATTTAACAGATAAAAGACAAATTTTCACTTTTATCAAGGCTACCTATAACTGGACAGTAGCTTTTGGTCAGAAGCAAAGTAGTGTGGGTGGTCAAGGTCCAAATTCATGAAGAAGTTCCATAATTGTAATAATAAAGGGAGAGCCTGCCAAAACTGTAATAACAATGAGAGCCAGCTGACCAATGTTAGGGATGGAAGGGGAGAGAGAGTCTATGAGGTGAGACTCTCTTCTAGCTCTCCACTCCGCCAAATATACACTGGGAGACTTCGAGAGGGTGTCACCCCGAAACTGGGTGACCTGGATGGTCGTGCCACCCCACAGGAGTTGCGGGCAAGACTTCCCTACAAGATGAGATATGGGGTATCTCCCTTTGCACAAATCCCATTCTTACATAATTAAACAAGTCAGGATGAAAAGACCCAAATCTATCTATATTTTTTGGATTTATTAAATGGGCCTAACATAATAAATTTCCTTATCATGTTTGGTTAATGATAGCCATTTGGAATTATCATCCAAGATGGAAGGTAGAATATGAAAAACAAAGGCATCTAAAATAAAATTAAAACCAAATAATAACATACGCAATCAATGTCAACACAAGAAATGGCAGGACCCAAATGAGAACTCGACATGCCTGACAAATAATAGAAGAAAAGAACAAGCAGTACTAATATCAACATAGTGTACTTCATTCAGTTCCTACAGCAGGCATCCATGATTTTTTTTTTTTCAGTTTAGAACTCCTTCCAGGAAGGTAGCATTATCCCTCCATGGCTTAGTGAATGGTATAGGGAGCAAAAAATTTCGTCACCCTGCTGCCAACCTGATAATGAATCTCACCTAGCTTCCATCAACATTCCATACTTGGGTTCTTCCACTCAAGCCCTACTGATATTTAAAGTCATCTTTTTGTATGAAGAGATTTAAAAGTTGGGTAAGAAATGTTACAGTTTAAATAAATAATACTTAAGACCTCCCCAAAAGCATCCCATTCTGAATGCAGCCACTAGTAGAGCATCTAATCCCCACCATCAGCTTCACCAAGGAGATTCTACTTATTCCCAGAGAAAATTTATCCAGCTGCTTTTTCTTTCCAGTGTTACCTCGTGGACGAGTAAGTACATCCTTCATGAACTTCTCTGCACCCTGATATTTCTCAGTATCCAGACATCTTTGATTATAAGAAGGGTAACTGCTACTTAATGCAGAGATGATCTGATGCTGAGCATATATGGGCAACTTCCTAACCATTAACATACTTTATGAGCAATGGACTTTTTTTTTTTTTTAAATTTTTAAACTCTTAACTTCTGTGTATTGACTTATAGGTGGAAGATTAGTAAGGGTAGGCAGTGGGGGTCAAGTGACTTGCCCAGGGTCACACAGCTGGGAAGTGTCTGAGGCCGGATTTGAACCTAGGACCTCCTATCTCTAGGCCTGGCTCTCAATCCACTGAGCTACCCAGCTGCCCCCGAGCAATGGACTTTTAATAAAAATAAACTTCATACAACCAAAAGCAATACCAACTTTTTAAACAGTCATCAGAGCTTACTTTACTTATTGTAGTAGTAGTAATAGTGGTAGTAACATTTATATGTAGTGTTTTAAGGTTTGCAAAGAGCTTAACAAATATCTCATTTTATTCATGCGATGACCCTGAGAGGTAGGTGCTATTATTATTTCCATTTTATAGTGGTAATAAGTATCTGACTTGGGATTTGAACTCAAGTCTTCCTTTCTAAATCAAGTTTTTAGTCTTACTGTTTTATAAGCCAAACCGGATCTCCTTCTTGCCTAGTCCAATTCAGTAATTGTTTTGCACCAGGAAAAAAGTACTAGCCCACATCAATATGTACCAGATCACTCACAAAAGAGAATTCTTTCTTTAAATGGAAGAGATCGCTTTACAATAATAGCAACCACACTGAACAGGCACCAAAAGGTACAGTTCAGGATCATTTAACTTAATCTCTATTCAAACCTTTCCAAAGATAAAACCATTGAGGCAAGCAATTCAGTTCTAAATTAATTGGGGGAGTTTTTGTTTCTAAAGTTTCCAATGTTTAGGTAAGTGTTTCTGCAAAAGAAAAGGAAATGATGTTCTTTTTTCTTCAAAAGGGTGAGTCAGGGTGGTGATCTGTGACTGTTCCCAGCTTAGTGCTCACAGGCAGTTGTAGCTAAAGGATGTAGGAACACTATTCTGCTAGTTACTTAAACATCCTCATTCTGAAACTTTACCAAGACAGAAATTTTCTCTCTCTAAAAATATTCTATGATACAACCACAGCTCTACATTTAAAAAAAAAAAAGAAAAAGAAAAAGATTAAATGTTAAAAAAAAAAATTATGCTCCCTAAACCCCCAGCAGTGGACAATTGAAGAACAACCTGACCACATCTTCATCAGAAGATAGCTGACCATCCCAGCTGTGTGACCCTGGGTAAGTCACTTGACCCCCATTGCCCACCCTTACCACTCTTCCACCTAGGAGCCAATGCACAGAAGTTAAGGGTTTAAAAAAAAAAAGAAGATAGCTGACCATCAACTGAAGAATGTGCTTACAAAGAGCAACCCATAAAATCTAAGGCATGGAAGAAATACTCCACATAGATGAAATCACAACACTTTTAATGTATTTTGTACTTATAAGCGATTGAGCAAAAAAAAAAAAAAGGATAAGAAATGGTGACAAATACTGCTTTTTCAGACAACCCCTGTGAAAAGAGCCTTCAACCAAAGTGTATGCTTAGACACAGTAATGAACAGTTCCCGTTTTCCTTGGTGGCTTTCCGAACTCACTTTCTTGGATATCGCCCCACTGCAAAAAAAAAAAAAAAGAGGCAGCCAAAGTGAGAGCCCTACCATGAGGCTCCAAAATCTGCTGGGGACTGTTGGTAGTGATGGAGTGTTGTTTTGAAACCTAATTTGTTGAAAATATTTATTTAGTGATGCAGACCAGTACTTCAGAGACTTGTCCTTCCATCAGGGCACAGTTCCTCAAACATGTGTTTCTTAGTCATTTAAGGCAAGAAATATGAGAAGAGTTAACACCCAATCTGGTACCAGTCTCCCTTGGATTCTGCCCTCTCCTCTTCGCAACATGTATTTTGCTAATTCGTGCCCAGGACAGTAGTTCCCAGCAAAGTCCTTGAGATTTTCAACTGATATAGCCTCCCTTTAGAATTCCAGGTGGTCTTAACAGTTTTCCCTGCAGGTCTTGCTTTCTCAAATTCTAAATTTTAAGCCAATTACACTATTTTAATGCAGCAGTAAAGTTCAATGTTCAAACACTATCTACTGCACATGCACAATAAATTCTCAACATTTTAAAGTTTAAAATCTTCATTAAAAATATAATCAAAATATCAAGATGTTATGGCAAAGAAATGCCTAGCATAAAATTTTTTTTAAAAAACCATTTATGTATAAATCTGCAAAACAGAAGGGGAAATGCCAGTATTTGGGTGTATTGTAGATAATGCATGTTAATTCGGATGAAATCTGTTTTGAGGATAAACTTAAGGTAAGTTGTTTCTCCTCAGCGTAGGCAAGACAATTTTTCAGTTATTCTCCACCTGTAAAGCAAAAAAAAAAAAAAATCACAAGGAAAAGACCAGATGGACTCAGACATAATTTTGTCCAATGGAAACCAACTAGAAGTGAATCTTCTTCCAAAGTTTCATTGAAGTCACTTGAAAGTAACTACTTACAATCACAGTAGGCCAGGGTCATGGCTTGGACTGAAAATGGAAGGAAACATTAGGAGGTGTGTGTAAGAGGTGAAAGAGGAATCAGAGGAGAACCTTGAAACAAATTCTGAGGTCTCTGAAATTGATATGACACAATTATGGATCAGCATACATTCCTAAAGCTGTAGAGGGAAGGAAACAGTCAAAAAACAACATTTAAAGACGATTGTTGCTGATGTACATGGGCTGGGGGGTCAAAAACCCAGCAGGTTTGACAGCAGGGAGGCTAGATTGTAAACTACTACAGCATTATCCAGGGGGAGGCAGTCAAGATTTTGGACTATCACAATGGCTACAAAAATAAAGAGGACAGAAAGGTGTGGTTAGGAAATGATGGGTCCAATCTGCCATTCGATTACAAACACAGGAGTAGTTCATGTGGAAAGGTCATCATTTGCAAGGATTCCAAAGCTGGGAGTCTGGATTTCGAGGAAGATGTTATTATTCAAAATAATAGAGAAATTGGGAGAGGTTGGCAGCTACTTGAGGGAAAGGATGGGCTGGATTTTTGACATGTGAAATTTGCTTTCAAACCAAATGCAGAGTATTACAAACTACAGGCAATATGAAGTAAAAGCTCTGGTTTTCAGATGGGGACGTCTAAAGTCACGACCTTTTTGGACCTCAGTTTCCTGAACTATAATGAAAAAGTTAAACTTATAAATCTTATGGAAAATTTCAAACTTAATTTATAAACAAAATTAAAATTTCTTTATCGACCACACAATTTTCCTCACAAGTTTATGCCACTTCCCAAGGAGTCTTGGTTAGGAGGATGAGATATTGTACAAAAAAGCCTCGAAGTTTCCATCAATCAGACTCATCTAACACAGTCATTAAGCATTATGCTTGTGCACATTTGGGAACAGATATGATGTAAACTTTGTGAGCACAGCCCTCAACAAGGGTGATGGAGATGGTAAAGAAGGCTAAGCCATGGTATAAAAGATTAAGTTTAAGGAACTGGGATTTTTGAGCCTCAAGGATAGAAAACTTGGAGCAAGGCAAACTGTTTTCAAATATTTGATGTATTTGATGGGTATCAAGAAGAGGGATTAGGCTTGTTCTTGCCTGGCTAGGCCAAAGAGCAATGGATATAATTTTCAGAGAGGTAAATTTTAGCTCAATATAAAACAAATTGTTATGAAAACTATCCCAAAACGAAGTAAGCTGCCTTAAAAAAATAGAAAGCTTTCTTTCTATTGCTGTAAATATTTAAGCACAAGCTTAGATTCCTAGCTGGGGGTATGTAAAGGGAAGGCATTGTTCTGCTAGACGCTGGACTAGAGAGCCTCTAAAGGCTTTTTTGAACTACTGATCTTCTATGACTTTATGACTGGTAGATAATTCATGTAACCACAACTCTACATGGCAATGCTGCATTGCTAAAAATGGAATAGATGCTCTAAGCTTCCCATTGGACTATGTCTTAGCTTTGGAAAAATGCCGCTTGTACTAGGGCCTTTCAAAAGCCTGCAGACCTGGCAGAGTAACTTCATCCTGGACTTGGGAGTCAAGAAATCATGGGTTCGAATCCTATCTCTGACCCTTACTAGTACAATGTGGCCATAAACAAGTCCCTGAACTTCTCAGCCTCGGGTTTCTTCATCATTTTGATAATATCTGCGGGACATCTTGACAGTGTTTGTAGTGAGGCTCCATGAGAAAGGGCTTTGCAAACCTTAAGGTGCTTTGTAAATGATTTTATTATTGTTATCATTATCATTAGTGTATTAGCATCAAACACCAAGCAGCTTCTCTCCTTTTAAGCCCACTTAATATTTTTGAAAAAGTTTTATCAAAGACTGAGATCATTTGATTACATCCCAGCAAAACAAATGCAAAATAATTTTTGTTCAATTGCAAAGACTTTCTTTTGCCAGTGAGTTATCATCATACCTATACTTCAGACATCCTTTTGTTTTAAGTTGTTGAGTAGTTTTTTTCCATTACCCGACTCCCCTCCACCTTGCCCAAAGTTTCTCTTTTTGAACGATACGGGAGGCCACACATCACTTGGCTGTATATAAACATAAATATCTACACTTCTCTAACTCTAGTTGGGAGTCAACTGTACCAAGGCTTTTGAAAGCCAGCACTGGAAGATCTTCAAAGAGAAACTGCCCATTAACCACAACAGCAGCTGCTGGCTAGAGCATGCAATTTAAACCTCTGAAAAAAGAAACTGTGGCTTCTGAAATTTAAACAAGGAGGTACCACTTGTAATTACAAACATTCCAGTGGGTTCCTTCCTTCATTGATGGTTTCCAAACAAAAGCTTTTTATTTGATTTTGGTGGCACTCCCCAAACACTCAATGTAGGCATTCCTTTGTGCTTTCTTGTACCAGGTCCAGTTCCCCAGGAGAGACGCAGGAGGCTTTTTACCTGGCCAGCTCTATTCGTACCCCACTAAACCATCATATGTGTAATTACTTGTTTGGCTGGAAACCAGAAAATCAAATGCTTCAGATTTATGGTCCACATTAAATACAATGCTCAAGAAAAAAGCCAGTTTTTCTAAAAACGCACATCCCATGGACCTCTCTGAAAATGGAGCCAACCGCTTTTAATAGGAGGGCAAAAAAAGCTCAGAGGATTACCACGAAAGCATTCCAACACTTTGGACTAAATTTAAAAGTTATACTTTTTAAAATGAATGTGGAAATGTACTGTTAAATGTAGTTAAGTCCCTTTTCTTCTCTCTTGCCCTCAAAAAAAAAATAACCACAAACACATACATTTTTCATATGGATCTCACGTACCAAGTATTTTGTAATTACATTGGTTATAAAATATGAGATGTAAACACTTAAGATGAACAGTCCAAAATGGTAAAAGGAAGGAATAAACACGGTTTTTCTTTTGTTTTTACTATTTCTTATATTTAGAAATATAAAGACAAATGCTAAGAAATTTTAAAATGCTAATCTATCATTTTTTTAAAAACCCTTTCCTTTTATCTTAGCATCAATTCTAAGGCGAAAAAACAGTAAAGGCTAGGCAGTTGGATTTAAGTGACTTGCCCAGGTTCACACAGCTAGGAAATGTCCAGAGGTCACATTTGAACCCAGGTCCTTCTGACTCTAGACCAGTTAAGTTACTCTTTCCACTGTACTCCCTAGCGGCCCCCCTTAATATTTCATTAAAATATCGTACAACCACTAAACTAAGACAAACCACATCAAGAAAGTATACAGAAATAGCTAAATTTAAGATACAGAAAGAGCTGATCATTAGGGCCATTCTTCTGCCATTTCCTGAAGCTTACCAGCTGAGCAAACTTAGGTAAATCACTTATCTCTAGCCTCAGTTTCAGTACCTGTAAAATAAGCATAGCAATATTTGCAATTATCTACTTCACATGGAAGGAGTAAATAAGATTGTATGGAAAATGATTTCAAAACAACAAAACACTATCTAAATATATCATCTTTATTGTTCGTATTAAACTTTTCTACCTTTAATATTAATTCTCCAAGTAACAGGACTTTTTCATATAAATAAAAAGTTCCAAATTGATAAAAGCAACTAAAATTGAAGAATAAGGAGGCAGCATAGAAAAGAACACTACTCTAAAGGACCTGGATTCAAGTTTTGCCTCTGATACTTCACTCCCAGTGGCCTCATAGAGAAGTCACTGGATTTCCTCAGGTCTCTCATTTTCCTCCTTGTGTTTTCCTCCTGTAAGAAATCAGGGAGTTCAATTATTTGGCCTCTAGGGTCCTTTGGTGGCTTCCAGCTCCACACTTATAAAACCAGGCTTCTACACTGCAAACCAAGTCAGAGTCAGGAGATCAGCCCAATTCAGGCAGCAAATCTCATCTTCTCTGCTTGATTAGCTTTCCCTAGCAGCCCTATTTATTTATCTATTATCCCCTCTTTCTTTATTTAAACCAAATAAGATCAGCATTAGAATTGCCTATGAATGTGGTCAAAAAGATAATATATATAAAATACTTTGCAAATAATGTTATCTATGTTAGTTATCATAATCATTATTAGTGGTAGGAATATTACTATTAGTGATACCAAGAGTAATATTATTAGTAGTCATATTAATAATAGTCACTTAAAAAATTTAATTTCTGTCTTAGAATTAATACTGTGTATTGGTTCCAAGGCAGAAGAGCAATAAGGGCTAGGCAATGGGGGTTAAGTGACTTGCCCAGGGTCACACAGCTAGGAAGGGTCTGAGGCCAGATTTGAACCCAAGACCTAGAGTGAGTCTCTATGTCTGGCTCTCAATTCACCGAGCCAGCTAGCTGCCTCCATAATAGTCATTCTCATCACACATACTCCCAAAGGTCAAATTCTTGGTGGGGAAACCCAGAACTGCTTTTGATGATGCTTTACTTATGCTCCTAAACCTGATATGGCCTCTATGCCTTTTGTAGAAGGAATCTTAAGTGTCCGTGACAAAGAGAAAGGACAAATTTGGATCCGGCCAAGATAAATCTATTTCTTCTGGAATATATAATATTTATACTACGGACACAATTCCCTTACTCCTCCTGACAAAGATTTCATAGACAGCTTTTACTATACTGATCAGTTCCAGTGGTCGGCCAATTAAGTCCAAAGGTTTTTAGGGTCACTTGTTAACACTAAATAGGACGTGATGAAGACAAATCTTTTTTTTCCCCTAGCAGGTAGAGTCACATAATTCCAAAGGCTTCTGAAGCTATAATTATTCCTAAAGCCTCCAATGTTCTCAGCCAAGACACACTTTGTCGGATACGGCATAGTCCTTGCTGGCCGCCACAGTTCTAGAGGGGAAGAAAGGAAATTAATAGGAAAAGCCCTTGACTGGGTAGGAGGCAGGAGACTTGGGTTCTAATTCTACCACGGTCACTAATTCATTGTGTAACTAACCTTAGGCAAATCATTTAAACTCTGAGTCAAAGTTTCTTCCCTTATCAAGTGAGAGGACAGCAATAAGCAATCTCTAGGATCGTTAAAATTTCTGAGTCTGTAAATATCATAGGCTCCTCCGAGGTGAAATTAAGAAAGACCTCCTTATCCCCCAAGCGTTTTATTTATGAAGAAATGGCCGTGTACATCTGTCTGTGTGTATACATACAATATATATGCTTCTGACATGTACCATTAGAAGCTTTTATGGGACTAATTAGCTCCCAACTCAAAGCAGCAAATTTTCAATTCTGCAACAGATGTCGCTGTGTGATTTCTCCCTTCCATGCTGGTGTTTCTCAGTTAATAAATGCCCAGTGCAGCGGTCAGTAATATTCTTCTTAACTGAATATGCAGAGACAGGATTTTATGGCTTTATTTCCTTTTAGTTCTCTCCTCCAATAGTGGGAAGTTTTCTGTCAATATTATAATGTCAATTACTTTGATTCGATTTAACAAAGTCCTCTACTTTTTGTGCAAATAAAGATTGCAAGTAACAGATACGGCACTTAGATATCACACAAAGAAAAATATTTTTAAAAAACCTAGAGTCAGAGCTTACATTCAGAATAATGTTATGAAAAAATTTTAAAGCCTGAATATTGTTTAGTGAGCCAAAACTACAGACCAAGAAGCATTAAAAATTCACCGTGCATGAAGCTAAAATTTACCAGGTATGGGCAAAAGTCACTATAAACTCCAAAAGGAGTGATGCTATCTATAAAGAAAGGCAATACAGACGAAATCGTAGTTTTCAGGTGGCAAGTCCCACGGTGCACTTAAAAAAAAAAAATAAAAGAGCTAATATTACAATTGCAAAAGGACTTAGGCTGGCATTCGCTATCAGATGTCACTCAAAAGTGACATCTCTTCCTGCCTACAAACATCCATCTCAACAGGTAGCACTTTCTCCATGTGAAATGCTGAGCTGGGAGGTGGATCTGGAGAAGATCTCTTAAGCAGAGGAATCAGTCACCTTTCTCAGCGCTGAGGGGAGCTCAGGAAGATGAGCAGTTAGTGTGTCCTGGATTCTGGATTCATCTTCACTCGGACCAACTCCAAAAGGATGAGAAGTCAGGAAGGGAGGAAGTGAAAGTGTCACGCCAGTTTGCTTCTTCCCTATCCCACTCCCCTTAACCAAGAGGGCCATTGGGGAAAACTGGATAGAGCATGTACAACATACATATGAATAAAGCTCTTTGTTCCAGAGAACTGCCTGCTCTTTTATTCCCCCCTTTTTCGTATTTGTTCATTTCAAAAGATTGCTCAATGGGTCTCTTGTTCTTCCAAAATGTCCCAGGCAAATAATGCAAGCTTGTCTCGACACACAAGTCACTAAATGAAGCCTTGTGTGTCTCCAGTGACACACTGTAAATATAAAGTGGCATTAATGAGGGATATTTTATCAAAGCCATCACAGACAAGAGCAAGTCCCTCCTGCCGGGATTCAACTAGATAGAAGGAACCATAACAATACCAAGGGTGGCACTTTGCAAAGTCTCCTTTCCTGGGAACACTAGCCCAGACAAGCCAATCCCCGGAGCTGCCCACCTTTTGCCTGTTGCCTACCACCTAAGACCCACTTTCTAACACCCACCACCCACCACAGGAAGAAGGACCAACTACCCTCACATTTCACTCGAATTTAAAATGATGGATCAGACAAGCAAGCAAAATATAGAAAGCAAGATATGTACTCTGATGGGGAGTTTTAAGCAAGCCTAAGCAACCCCATCTTAGTTGCGAGCCATTAATATCCATTTCATCCAAACCACCACCCTTAAATGGACAGGGAGAAATTCTCTTTCAACAACAGATGGATTTGGCTAGAAGGGAAAAAGCGAATTAAAATCTACTGTACCAAGGCCTCCTTTGGCCCTCTTTAGCTTTTGCAAGATAGATAAAAATGGAACTAGACCAATTGAAGTTAAGAGGCAGCACCAACAGGTTTCCTTTGATTCTGAACCAGAGGCCTCTGTGCAGGCTCAAGCTTTTGTAAGCGCTGAGGGAGAAAGGCCCCACCCTCCTCTACCCCTTTCCTCAAAAATTCTCATCTGAAGTCTAAGACCTGTAGCTCTGGCAAAGAGCCCCTTAATGCCACCACCAGGTCATTATTATATATAAAAATAATCTCAAGGAAGAGTCATCCAAAAATATATGACTCCCCACTGCAAATCAAACCCAATTACTTTCTAATTTGAACACAATCTGATAACCAGCATACAAACAGTGATGTACACAAGAGCAAGAAGCTGCTTCCATGGTAACTGGTAACAGAATTTTCGTGTAGCTTTGACATGCACGGTTGAGTTGCCGATCTCTCCTTTACAAGTCAGCATATATCCCAGTCGGGGAAGGCAACTTCTTACAGAAAGATAGTTACAAATATAGTACTGTTACTACTAACACCACTCCTTCAGTGAGCAGGCTTGACAGGCTATGCATAATCTAATCGTACTTTGCAGTGATTACAGATCTCCCATTTTTAGTCGAAAGGAAATATCCCCAGCAGCGCCTTTCCCTCTTTTTTGCAGCCAATACAAGTCTATTGTTGCTTCTATTATGCGCCAGTTACAGAGCCTTTACACACACTCACGTTTAACTGACACTGGCGCTTTTTACAATGCAGCAGCATGAGGGATCTCTTTCAGGAACATTTTATTGAACCCATCCAGTCTCAGACATCACCAGAAATGAAGTTGTAACTACACCGGCATCGGCTGAGGCCAAACCCAATTACCTTGTAACTCATAAATTAAGAATTCACACAGGAAAAGCACATAAAAACAACAACAGGAGACAGACAGGAAAGGAAGAAAAATCCTCAGTGGAGAAATGGAATCCGATGTCAGATTCTCACTCCTACATAGACCCAGTGGCTCGGCTTTCGCAAACCGAGGACTTTCCAAAGCCTGCTTTCTGGGGAAATAAGGCAACCCAGTAACTACAAACCTCAAGGTACCCCCACCAAGAGCCACCCCCCACCACCACCACCACCATTTACTACCAGGTGCAATGTTTACATAACTGTATGTCCTCTATTGTGTAAACAAAAGGGACAACGAAAGCACCGCGGAGGCAAAGGTTGGATAAGACACCCCCAGATCAGCACCCTGGACCTGGGAGATGGGGGGACACACACTGGGGAGCTCAAAGAGGTGGGGAATGTGCTCTCAGGATCCTCCACCACTTGTTGCTTCTTAAGTCCTGCTGCTCCTGCTCTGTCTGCAAGGAGGCTTTTGCAGGCGCAGAGCCTTGCTGCATCCCCCCCTCCCCCGCGCCCTCCTCCTAGCTCCCCACTGAATCCTCAGCGGGTAGGGAAGGAGTGGGGAAAATAGGAAGATGTGGAGGGTGGCGGGAGTGGGAAGGAGGGGTGCAGCATTGCTGGCCTCACCGCTGGGGAAGTGCCTCAGCTCCCTTTTGTTAGCGAAAGCAAACACTGCCCTCTTCATTCCCAAACGCGCCAACGCGCCCAGCACCGGGGCAGCCACACATCGTGTTTCTCCAGCCGAATCCTCGGCGTTTTAAACAGGGCGGGGGGGTAGGCATGCCCTGGTCCCCAAGCAAATCCAGAACCAATATCCCCACCCATGGGGGATTCGAAAAATACCCATCTGCTCCATACTTGACACAAAGGCTGCGGGGAAGGGAGTGGAAAAGAATTAAGAGGTGCATCCACCACCACACCACCACCACCTAGGGCTGGCCAAAAAGAGAGGAAAACCTCTCCCCAACAGCTCCTTCCCCCTACTCTCCTGGAAGGGGACTCCGTCCTCCGTGCAACTGGCGGGCTCCAAGCGCCCCGCTCCCAGCTCCTCCTTCCCGCAGAGGCGGCAAGAGCGGCCGCCCCCCGCGCAGAGGGGCTGGGGGGAACTTTCCACGCCTGGAGCCCAGCCAGGGAGATCCGCAGCCAAGGGGAGGAGAGAGGAGGGGTGCAATCCCGAGGGTGGAGGCAGCCTGGAGGGAAGCACGAGAGAGGAGACTGCGTGCAGTTTGGGGAAAGGGGTGCGGAGGGTGGAAGGGAAGCAGATTTGTGGGGGGAAAAAGAGGAGATCAGATAAGTCTGGGGTGACAGACACGGAGATCGACTGGGCTAATAGTGACATGGGGGGGCGTGAAGGCACAAGGAATTTGAGGGGGGCCTCGGGAGATAAAAGGGGTAGACTGGGGAGGGGGCTCAAAAGGAGCAAAGCCGCAGCCCTGGGTGAGATGCAAGTCGGGCGGACTGGAGAGAGTTGGGGGACTAGGGGAATTAGGAAGATCCTGGGGTACCTACGCTCTTCCCCTCCCCCCCATATTTTCCGACCCCAGAAAGCCAAGAGCCCCTCAATTC
>NC_058132.1:198895710-198924561 GCF_016433145.1 Gracilinanus agilis
CCCAGCTCCTCCTTCCCGCAGAGGCGGCAAGAGCGGCCGCCCCCCGCGCAGAGGGGCTGGGGGGAACTTTCCACGCCTGGAGCCCAGCCAGGGAGATCCGCAGCCAAGGGGAGGAGAGAGGAGGGGTGCAATCCCGAGGGTGGAGGCAGCCTGGAGGGAAGCACGAGAGAGGAGACTGCGTGCAGTTTGGGGAAAGGGGTGCGGAGGGTGGAAGGGAAGCAGATTTGTGGGGGAAAAAAGAGAAGGAGATCAGATAAGTGGGGTGACAGACACGGAGATAGACTGGGCTAATAGTGACATGGGGGGGCGTGAAGGCACAAGGAATTTGAGGGGGGCCTCGGGAGATAAAAGGGGTAGACTGGGGAGGGGGCTCAAAAGGAGCAAAGCCGCAGCCCTGGGTGAGATGCAAGTCAGGCGGACTGGAGAGAGTTGGGGGACTAGGGGAATTAGGAAGATCCTGGGGTACCTACGCTCTTCCCCTCCCCCCCATATTTTCCGACCCCAGAAAGCCAAGAGCCCCTCAATTCTCACCCCGCTCCCCGGTCGCTGCAGGCTGCCCAAGCCGGGGAGACGGAGCGGCTGCCATCCCGAAGGAGTCCCTGGATTCCGATCGAGCTAGGAAGGAGGATGGGGGAAACACTAATCCCCGCAAACCCGCCACTCCTCACCCCGCTACGATCGCGCCCGGGCGAGGTTCCTTTGCACGCTCCTTCCCTTTCGGATTTATGAATTGGGGGGCAGTTGTCATGGAAACGGCCTCCCCCTCTTGGAAACGAGTGCTGGGGTACGTGGAGAATCAGGGGGAATAGGACCCCGGCGCCGGCACCTACCTGTGGGGATCAGCGCCGCCGCGGAGAGAAGCAACAGCAGCAGTCGGAGCCGGAGCCGGAGCCCGGGAGGCGCCGCCGCCGCCGCCGCTGCCGCCGCACACAGGGATCCGCTCGGCAGCACCGCACTCGCCATGTCGGGCACCTGCCTCAGACTGGCGGCCGCCGCTTCCTTCAGCGTCCGACCGGCCCGCTAATTAGATGTTAATAAGATGCGTTGGGGGCGGAGCTCACAGTGGCCAATCGCAGCGCCCCCTCCCGCTCCCTTCTCTCTGGGGTCTCCCTCCTCCCTCACCAACCCCTCCCGCCCCGCCCCCCCTACCCGCCCCGCGCAGGCCGATCGGCGGCGCGCCCGCGCCACCTAGGGGGAGGGGCTTATGCAAATATGTTTATGTTAATAAGGGTCGGGTTCGCTTCCCGGGGATCAAGGTAAAAGTCTCCGCTCCTGCTTCGGGCGTGTGGAGACGTAGGCTCCGCGAGACGAGTCTAACTTCCTTGCACACCTTTAATAGGGATGTTTATATCAATCTGCAAATCAAACCGAAGGCGAGGTCATTGCCCTAGGAGATCATTCTACCCTTCCTCCCCGGAGTACCTGGCCTGGGGAGCAGGGACTGCAGATTTCCGTCACTCACCTTCCACGAGAGAAAAAGCCTAGCGAAGCTGAGGGCTGCTCGGGGGTGGAGAGTGAGAATGCATGTCCCCGGATTTACAAAACAATCCTGGAGCCGTGCATTGAACAGCCCGAGAGGAAAGGGGAAAGAGTCTCGGTCGTGCAGCTGTTGATTTAGCACTAGTTAGGGAGAGGAAAGCCGGGTACTTCCCAACCCTGCCCTCCATCCCTCTGCCCTGCCTCCCCGGGTCACTGTTAAGGGTGGTCAGTCTCCAGAGAAGCTAGCGTAAAGACCAGCGGCTCGGCTCTTTTGCCTCCCTCTCGAGGCCTCCCCCGGGCAGAGATGGGTGGGGGTGGGGGGGGGGGTAGAGGTTGGAATAAAACCTAGCAGGATATCTTTGGGTGGAGAAAGGGGATGCTACTCTACTCTTAGCTTGTCTTCAGCCCCAATCCAAATAGACCCCTTCAAAAAGCACTCCATTCCAGGCTACTGAAAGCTAAACCCAGGGCCTCAGGGTTTAATTCCCATCTCTCTCTAGGAGGAGCTCTGCCAGCTGCCCTGACAGCTTCTCTGGTCTCTTTTGCCCCTTCTTCACCGAGACGGCAACGATGTTGTTTGTCTGCTTTTTAATTACTTATTTTCTTTCCCTCCTGAAGATAGTATGTGCTCTGACCCTCTGTTACTCAAGCATCAAATTGAAGGACGAGCTGTATTAAGTATAAAGGTTTATAATAATTTAAGTATTCATAGAATGCAGAACAATAAGATGTAGGAAATACAATTTGCATAATAAATATCAATATCACAACAGCTAAAACAAACCATGACAAATTATCTGTGGCTAAATGACCAGGAGATTATGGAATGTAAATTGCTAAGGCTGATCAGTGCTCTAGGACAGCTACCCAGAAATGAGTTCTCTAAACCCTTATTCTCATCTTGATGAAAATAACAATAATATCCCAAAAAAAATCAGAAAGGGAATTGAAATACTGCTAGCCACACTGGACATCATGTTACCCTTAAAAACAGCCTACTTTCATTCCTTATGCAACAACTGTCATTTGAAGATTGTTCTGTCTTCAGAGCCCTGGACACTCAGCTTCATGATTTCTGCTCCTGCTTTATGAAGGGAAGGCCATCTACCAAGACTCCCCGGAACATCCAGCAGGTGACAGAACTAACTATAGCAGAAAAGAATGGGAGAGAGACAGGTCAGAGAAAACGGACTGCAGTAATCATGTGTCATCATGGGGGGAAATGGCCCAGCCTCTAAAGACCTGTTGTAAACATAGCTACAGATGAGGTTGGGTTTACCTTGACAGAACCTAATCACTTATTCCTATAGGCTAGGCTAGGCACCAACTGATAAAGCAGAGATTGTGTCAGATCAAAGACAAGACAGCTCGGTGCAGTGGGAAGATCCAGTCAGAGGAAATCCCAGGCAGATCTTGCTTCTGACTCTTACTCCATAGGTGACCTTGGGGTTCAAATACTATCTTTGACATTCTGAGTTCAAATCCTGCCTTTGCCTTAATATATTATAATTTTATCAATTGAATTCTTTACTTAATTTTTTTCATCTGTAAAAATGAGAAGGTTAGACCAGATGGTCTCTGAGGTTCCTCCTAGCCCTAGATATACGATCCTATAAAATTACTTAGGGATTATTGGGCAATTTTTGCATAATTAGAATTATGCTATGCTTTGTAAACGAGGGAGGCAACTTGGCATAGTGGGAAAGAGAATCAGTCTTGGAATGAAGTAATTCTGGGTTCAAGTTCTGTCACTCAATTCTGAGAAGTCACTTAATGTTTTAGACATTACCACCACTCCCCCCCCAACTCTCTTAAAACCATAATTATAAACATAGTGCTTGAGAGGAGGGAGTTTCCACACCAAGAGTTCTACACACTGGTAGGGGGTTAAAAACAAGTATGAAAATTACAACATGGGTTTCTTTTAACTCAGGACCTGGCAATCTTTTAATAACAAGACCACTATATACTTCTAAGGTATAGTGTATTTTATGAAGCAAGATCTATGGAAAACTATAGCCAGGACCCAAATCCTCCTACACTCAGAACACAATATGGGGACAGTGGAATACGTGGGGTGTTTTCATCTCGATACTTTCTCTTGGCACCCAAAAATGGACACCTACTCAAATTCCCAGTTGGCAAAGAATTACAGTGGATATTACTGTGGTAAATGCTAATGCTTGTTGACTTACCTCACCAGAGGAACGCAGATGGCTTCAGAAACACCACACAACTTCCGCTACCTGTGTTATTGGGCATAAGGGCATCACTGACCACTTCCCTGGTAGAGAAACTGAGGCTTGCCTTTGGGCACTGCAGCAGTGTAAAGAGGAGAAAAGGAGAAAGAATTCAGGATTAAGATTTCGCTTCTCTTTCCACTAGCCACACTCCTCTCCCACCCCCAACTTCTTCACACTGAGGTTCTCGCCAATTGCTTTAACATATGGAACATGTGAAGAACGGATCAAATTCCCACAGCCGCTAAATACAAGTTATGACTACTCCGGCTTTTTCATAGTAAAGCTCGTCATTTTCTGCTTCATGGACTAGAACTCCACGCCAACTAGAAGTTCCAATTCTTTTTTTTCCCCTTGCTACTTGGATTTAGCCGTTTTGGGGAACCAGATGGTGTTTTTGCCATTTATAACCGATAATCAATTGTTTTGTGAATTTAATTTTCCAAGCAAGAACTGAAATACTTAAAAATCAAAATTCCAATCTGGGCGCTGCTTGTGTTGGAAGAAAATTGTCAGAAGCACCAAGAGCCCAGCTCTTTTTCAGAAGAACTTTTAAAAAATGTATTTTTTTAAGAGCCTTCATGTTGTTTGCCTTCACTGAAACAAATGGGAAGTAAAGATAAACACACTGAAAAATAACCACTGAAAGAAGAGATAACATATTTGCGTGGAAAAATGGAAAGATAATCAAGGGCTCTCTTATTAAAAATCTAATCATAGGGTAGTTTTTGAGTTGTGTGCAAATTAACTAGTGAAAAATGCATATCAGTGACAAAGCAACCAAGATTTGTCATGGAAGCAACATTATCTTAGTGTACATGTATGTGAGTCCTGGTTGGCCCGGCTACTGGTTTCAGACTGTCCTTGGAGAAGTTTAATTTCTAAGCTTCAATTTTCCTTTTTATGAAATTAGGTTAACACTAGTTTCCCTAACTCGTGGTGCTATTGTGAAGGAAGATGGCATATTAAAAACTATGATTAAATTATTCATTCAACAAACATTCATTAACTTCTGAACCGTGCTAGGTACTAGTCATACAAAGATTTTTTTTTTTTTTAATGACAGTCCCTGGCCTCAAAGAATCTATTTGGTATTCTACTGAGGCAGGTAGGACATGTTGAAAAATAATAAAAGATGGAATGTAATGTGACAAAGGAGATAAAAAATATATATCTATTATTGAAAGGAACCTTAGAGTTCAGGTCCAACTTTCTCATTTTACAGATGAGAAAACCAAGGCCCAGAGAGGCTAAATGACTTCATTCACCAAGCATTTATTCAACTCCAATTATATGAAAGGCATTGTGTTAGTCCCCAGAGATTCAAAGTAAAAATCCCTGCCCTAAAGGAGCTTACCTTTGACAAGTACTTAAGTAGATAAATAATTACAAAAGAGACACAGAGAATAAAGGAATTTAATGCTGGGAGTAGTGCTGGGGAAAGAGTTTAAATTGGGTGGGCGGAGGTCAGTAAAGGCATCTGATAGGAACATTTGAATTCAGGGTTCAAAGTCAAAAGATAGCATCTTCCCAAATTCAAATCTGGCTTCAGACAGTAACTGGCTCCGTGACACTTGGGCAAGTCAACCAAGTTGGCCTCAATTTCCTCATCTGTAAAATGGAGATAATAGTAACACCTTCCCCCCAGGGTTGTTGAGAGGATCGAGTTGTAAAGCACCTAGCAGAGTGCCTGGACTATTGTAAGCACTATATAAATGCTAGCTAGCTAGCTAGGTGGTAGTAGAAGTAGCAGCAGCAGCAGTAGCTGGGAAACAATGCTGAAATCCCAAGTGAGAAGGGATTGGGGTCTATACTGGGGTAGTAATAGTTTGAGTGGAGATATTGATAGGGAGGATTAAAAGCTGAGGAGATTGAAAGGGGTTGTAGAGGTAGAGTTCACAGGACTTCACAACTGATGGGATGTGGAAGATGAAGGAGAGGGAGAGGGAAGATGACTCCAAGGTTTTGATCCTTGAGGCCTGAGAGAATGATGGCCTGCCTTCGAAAGAGATAGGGAAGCTGGCATAAATGTTTAGCATCTTGAATTGAAAGGAAGGTATTCTTTGAATTTAAGTTTTATTATTATAGAATTCAAAAGTCTCTTAGGGCTTTTGTCAGAAAATAGACTATGGAACTATTGGTCTGGCCCAGTATGATAGTTCTTATGTTCTTAAATTGAGTCTTAACATCTTATCTTTTGGAGTTTTATCATTCTTTATCTCTTCCTATAATTCCAGGTAGCCCATACTCATAAATCTTCTTCACGTGTATACTCTTTAAATTGTCTTCTAAAAATAATTCTTAATGCCAAAGAAATGGGAGCATCGATGATCATTGAAAACATCATAAGCCCATAATCCAACCCTTAGAATCAGAGTTGCAGGTGTAAGTCACACACAGCAAGGAAATTTGCCATGGGAGATAAGACCTTAGCTTGTCTCAATTAGGTATAATTTTATTGTTAATGTTACTGTTGTCAATAATAACAATGTGAGATTTTTATGGGTACATACTTACATATAAAATGTTTTGCAAACTTAAGGTACTATATAAGTCTTCCTTGTTGCTGTTTTTGTTGTTTTCTCATTCTCCTAATCTTTTTCAATGGAGACCAAATACGAAAGAGACCTGGGACAAGTTGCTAACCTGCTATTATTCTTTTATAGTTAATATCCTGCGGACTATTGTGCCAGTGGATAAAATAACTACTTTTTTGTAACTGAAAAACTTTTAATTGAATAAAAGTATTTCTCCTGCATCAGACAGGATGAAGGATGATGATATATGTACCTCATCCCGTTCCCAGATTATTTTGATTTCTTCCCTAAGATCTCTATATTTTGAAAGTGTTTTTATTCCAAATAGCTTGGAGACTAAAAGCATTTGATATGGAGACATCTATTAAAACACTGTTCTTCAATTTTTATGGATCAGTGTTATTTCCAGGCCATTGTGGGCAACAGTTTTATCTCTCCAGTTCCAGGACATTTTGTTTGTTGATTTGTCAAGGACATCTTGAGGTCAATTCTGAAGTGCAAGGATTAGTCATCTGTTCATTTATGACAAATAGCCAGACTGTGATAGGTATTATAGGGAATAGTTAGGTGGCTCAGTGGATAGAACACCAGACCAAAAGGCTGGGAAACCTGGGTTCAAATGTGACCTCAGATATTTTCTAACTGTCAAGCCCTGGGTGAACATACCTCATTTAAGCCCTTTTACAATAGCCCTTGCTCTTCTGTCTTGGAATTACTAAAATAGAAAGTAAGGGTTTAAAAAGGGGGATGGGATGAAGGGGTAGGTGAGGGATGGAGGGGGGAGGGGGGGGCGGTGCAGCTAGGTGCCTCAGTGGATTGAGAGCCAGGCCCAGAGATGGGAGATCCTCAGTTCAAATTTGGTCTCAGATACTTCCTAGTTGTGTGACCCTGGGCAAGTCACTTAACCCCCATTGCCTAGCCTTTACTACTCTTCTGCCTTGGAACCAATTGATTCTAACATGGAAGGTAAGGGATCAAAAAAAAAAAAGCTAATTATAGACAGCAGGCTGTGTCTTAACGGGGTATTTGGGAGGTCCCATAGTTTCTACCAGTTCCTTCCATAATCTGAATTAATCATCAAATCTGGTACTGGACTCCTTAGGACTAACCCTTTTGCAATCTCAGATATTGATGAATGATCTGGTCCCGGGTCAAAAAATAGACTACTTTTTTTTCTGCAATAAATTCACATAGCTCAGCTATTGGTACAAAGTTTAAAAAAAATTTTTAACTAAATTAAAATTTTAAAAGTTCTTACCTTCTGTCAAAGAATCAATACTAAGTATCCGTTTCTAGGCAGAAGAGTAGTAAAGGCTAGGCAATCAGGGGTTAAGTTATAGAATTCAAAAGTCTCTTGGAGCTATTGTCAGAATATAGACTATAGACCAGGGTCACACAGCTAAGAAGTGTCAGAGGGCAGATTTGAATTTAAGACCTCCCAACCCACTGAACTACCTAGTTGCTCCTGCAAAGCTTCTTTATCAACGCATTCATTGTTGGTTGAGTTCTTATGGATGTCACTGATAGAGGGCCTTTGGATTCTCTTTTAGATATTAGCTATTTCATAAACACTATCTATAGGCAAACCATTTTCTGTCATAGTTGACAAAATCAGTGGTAAGTACTCATTGTCAGCCTTTCATATATTTAGGTAGAATGATGGCTAACCCAAAGAATTTCCCTAAGATTTTAGCCTATTTTTCCTTTTCTATGCAACCATCTATCAAACCTTTTCTTCTTTTGGTGAAAGGAAGCATTCATCTTTCTATAGTTTCGGCGATTTACCCTCTATCATACCCTGCTGCCTTATTACTATTACCAACATCATTTTACCTAGTATAAACATTGTAAAAATTATAACAATTTACATTTGTCATCACTTACTATTGCCAGGCATTATGCCTAAACACTGTGAATATGAATAATTTTTAAATGGTCAATACCCTCTACTGAGAGTAAACTTTGCAAAATACTTTATAAACTTATTTCATTTTGATGAAATAAATGCATTCCATTTAAAAGTTATAAATGAAAAGTTTATAAAATGATAATATTTATCATAAGGCCAACACAACACCCTGGGAGGTAGATACTACAGATATTATCCCTCCACTTACAGATGAGAAAATTGAGGCTCAGGACCCACGGTGGCACAGTCCTACGTTTAGCATTCTATCCTGCTGTGCTTCTCAAGCCATCTTCAGGTGCATGTGGCTAATACACAATGCAGATAATCTGTACTGTATATGGATTGCCAGAAGTTGACAGTAGAGCTAAAATCCTGTTATACTGAAGTCCAGGCTTTTTTCTCAAGCTAGAATCTGTCTTCTCAAGTACTGACTGAAGAAAAGGAACCTGGTCAGATAAGGAAAGCCCTCTGTCATACTGCGATTTTCATGGTACTGGAATTTCTTGTACCAGAGTTTGCCCCACGCTACAAAACAATGAAAGGAAGAAAGGTCAGCACTTTTGTCCTCAATTCCATTCATGAGTTTAACAGTTTAATTAAAGTTTGAGAACGCAAGAAGAAGGGACCGTATGGCTAATTTTGTTTATCTTGCCGGCGGGGCAAGAAGACTGTATTTGTTAGCGGTTTTCTAATATGGAAGAAATAGCTTGAGAGAGCATTTCAACTTGACATTCCATTTCATTGACAGTGACAGACAGCCCTGGGTGGGATGGAGGGATGGTTGCATCAGAGGTAACTCAACTAATTATCGAAAATAGGCCTTAGTTTTTCCTTTCCAGGCTGAAATGCAATGGGTTATGATGCTGAGAAAAGTTTTCTCTCTCACACACTTTAAAAGTCCTATTTGCCTGATATGATATCATAATTGTCAGATTTGGTTTTGTGATAATTCCATAGCAGTGCAGGCTGACTTACCATGTGGCGGGATTTGGGCAAGATCCATTAAAAATAGATATTGATATCTATAGATTTTCATAAAGCCACAAATACAAAATAGCCATATTATTAATATGAGATCGTATCACTCATGTTGCTAAAACATGACAATGGCAATATAACTTTTTGTAATAGGGGTTGTAAACAGCACATGCTCAGAATAGAAATTGCATCCCCTTCCATGGAAAACAGTAAGGAGCAACAACTGCAAATTTGTCCTTGGAGTCCCAGGACACATGAATCCAAGTTTCCAAGTTTGTCCGTCTGTTTTCACATGTCACTCCAATCCCTTGATGGCATTAAAATTGGCTAGTCCACCTTTGTTGCTTCTCTCTCTCTCTCTCCTGGTTATTTGTGCCTGACTGGTGGGCTACTTAGAGATTTTACATTTTTGGCACCAAAGCGCACATGTTTATTCATTCTTCAGACTCTGTCAACTTAAATCAAACCATTGTCTGGCTTATGACAAACACCAACCCCGAAATTTTCAAAGGGCTGCATGTGGTTTAGCGATGCAACTCACATTAAAGTCAATGTCTGCCTAAATCCCGTGTAACTCTTTGAAAATGTAGGGGTTTGTCAAAAGGGTTCCAGAAAAGGAATAATCAACTTACTGTTTTGCAGATTTAACTGGGTGGTTTTTTTTCTCCCCCTTTCTAAAAGTTATTCCTGCTCTCTAAGGATGTCTTTCTATCAGCAAGCTGGACTCCCACTTAGTGCTTTGAATATTTCCTTTTACCTGTCCCTAGCCTATAAAGAACTAAAGTTCAGTTTGTTTAAAGATCCCTGTGAAAAACAACAACAAAAACAAAACAAAAAACAAAAAACGAGAGGCTTAATTTCAGTCTTTCATGTTCACTGACAGCATTGTCACTTGCTAAGCTATTTCTCTAAGACTTTCGTTACAGTACTAATATCTCTCTATATATTTTATTTATGTGGCTTTGGCTGTGATGAATAACACATTTATGCAAAAATCTCAATATATCTACAAGATGCCAATACACAGAACGAGCAAACTATCCCCCACTGCAGTTAATAAAATGAAGTAAATAGCAAATAGTTTCAGAAGCAATTAGTATAGTTCATGACTTCAATTACCCAAAAAAAAAAAAAAAAGGAAGGAAGGAAAAAAACCTTATGATTTCTAATAATTGTTATTTATCTTTCATTTGAAGAAGTCCTCTTGTCTACATCAGCTCTGGCCCAGAAATAGCATTGCTGGAGGGGGAGGAGGCACAGCACCATTGCTAGCCATGTTAGGATGAGCAAAGGGAATTGCTGCTTGGAACCTCAGAGCAAATGACTCTTTTCTAAGAGCCACTCCATGGATCTTTAGGCTGATCCTGCTCTATTCTGTGAACCACTCATTTCTTGGCCCCCAGAGCCAATTACCTGAGTCCTCAGTCCACAAAGCCAAGATAAGTACTTGATTTTGTTTACTGATGTGCTGGGAAAAGACAATTTTTATGAAATACACTGGGACTTGGAAAGAAAGTTAGAACTTCCACTATAGTAGTACCCTCCTGTGGTAGTTGAATTATCTACCAGGCTCCCATCACCATCCCTCCCAGTCATATGGATAAAGATAATTCTTTTTCTTTAAAAGTATTAAACTATCTTTGAAATCTGACTGATTCAGGGAACTAATTTGTGCCTTAATTGTCTCTTCAAGATCACCGGATTACAAAGAAGGCCCAGAGGCTTGAGCAGCAGATCACCAGGAACACCATGGAGGAAGGAAAGCTTCAGTTGAGGTGATCAATACTTTGACTTCACTGAATAGCCTTCCCCTACTACAGCTTTTTGTTAATGATAGTTGGTTTATGTGTATTTCATTTCATTCATAAAAAACAACAACAACAAAACACTTACCTACCATCTTAGAATCAGTACTGTGTATTGGCTCCAAGGCAAAAGAGCCTTAAGGGATAGGGAATTGGAATTAAGTGACTTGCCCAGGGTCATACAGCTAGGAAGTGTCTGAGGCCACATTTGAACCCAGGACCTCCCGTCTCTAGTCTCTAGCTCTGGCTCGCAATCCAATGAGCCACCTAGAGCCCCCTCTCATTTCATTTAAAATTCAAGCATGATGCACTAGCTTAAACTTCTTAGCCCTGGTACATAATGACTCCCCAGTATGGACTGGCAGATGGCATCCAAATATCACACCAGGCAATATTCTTGACTAAGGAATTTTCCCTACCTCAAAAACTATACTTTTCGGGATATGCCAGTGGTTGACTGTCCAGGTATATGGACAAAATCTGTCACAATGGTGTCTTTTACAAAGAAAGTACTTCTACCTCATGCTAGGTATGTCTAAATAATGAGTTTTAATGCATCCCTGACTTCTCCTGTCTAATTCACCTACAGAACCAAGATGGAGGGAGACTCCTGTAACCAACTAGTTCAGCCTTTCTCTCCTCTCCCAGTTAGAGATGTACCGAAACTGCTCCAAATTGATGAATCTCTGTCCTGTTTTTTCAAAACTTCCAAGGAATAACTGATATTTGAACCTACAAATTGGAAAAGCCTAAGGATGCCATACCTGATGTTTAAATGACCATTCACTTTTTTCAGAACTTACTAAGAATCTTTCACATCTGTACTGAAGTTAACAATGTAATGCTGGCAAATTACATGTGTTCAGCATCCATTGCAAATACAATTTCATTCTGATTTACAATTTACGAAATTATCTCTTCCACCCCCTCCAGATATGCATTGTGGCTCATCCATAGGCCTTTGCTAACGACTTGTTTTGTTATGAAAATGAAAAAGGGGGAGTAGGGCAGGCTGGGGCTTTTTTTCTTCTTCCCCCCCCCACCCCCTTATTCCTTGAATGTGATAATAAAACAAAGTCTTTTGATTTTAAAGAAATTCTATTGAGGACCCAAAGGCTGTCATCACAAGAGCATCACTTCTTCATTATCTGATTTCTTTCTCAATTGACAGTGCTTTATAGAGAGCTGTATTCTTTCAACACTATGATAAAGGGGTATTTGAAATAAACAGAGGAGCCCCTAGTCAGTGAATACCTCAGATTGCTATGGACTGTGACTTTTAAAGCCAGTTCCTAGGAACTCAGCCTTTTTATCTTCAAATGTTCAAAATTAATTTGCCGAACCATACATATGGGCTCTCTCTCGTCACTAAAATCATCTTTAAAACCACTGGAGTTTAAGGCGCTGCCTTCCAAACAGAAACAGAGGGGTGGCTATTTCTGTTGTGCATTTTTCCCCTCCCATTGATTTATTTATTTTGAATAATTGAGAAAAGAGATATGTTTTACAGAGGGCAAAAGGGCTGCAGCTAATGCATGGCCAGTGCATACACAACACCAGCTCAACTCAATTATCTAGGGTCTGGGGAGACTCCAACCTGCCCATTTCTGTTTCTCAGAGGCAGCCTGAAAAATCACCCAAATGGAACGGGCGTGCTGAATCAGGTTACAATGGCCAATTCCATATTCTCATCATTTTAAAAAGATTGCTCTTATACTCAGAGAGGCTAATACAGCATTGCAAATAAGTACCAAAAGGGGAAAAAAAATTGCCAATGTGCATTTTTTACCCAGACTGCCCTCTCCCAGGAGAGAGGCAAGTATAGACAAAGGTGCCCATTGAAGCAGCCCCTCCCAGCCAAGGGGCCCCAAAGACTGAAGAGATAGATCTTCAAGAAAGTCACAAAGTGAAGGCTACTCCCATAGCTCACTAGGAATTCAAGGATTTGCTCATTTGCGATATTTACGGAACATCTTCAGAGAACTCTTTCTCACTAAAGACCTCCTCTGACACCTCAACACAGAGTAGAGATAACCTTGAGTTCTCTAAGGTTACCCGCAGAACAATAGTTTAGACAAATCCCACCAACCAAGCAGAAAACACTTGGCTGCATGTCTGTTGCCCCAAAAGGAACTCATTGACAAGCTGGCCACAGGGTGATCAATTTTTCAATCCTCAGACACTATCAGCTCAACCAGAGAGACTTTCAATCTATCCAGAAGAAAGGAACGCTCAGTGCCATGCTTAGAACATAGTAGGTTCTTAATAAATGCTTGTTGATTAAGAATCTTCACTAGTTATCCATCAATCTTCAAACAACTGATATGAGTTCCAGAGACCTTAAAGATTCCATAAAACATAACATTTACGTTTATCAGTCACTTATGGAAACCCCTTCAATTATCTTCTGTTTTCTGATTATTCCCTTTGTGGCTGTGGTCTATAAGGAAAAAGTCCACAAGTTCTCTTTCTGCTCTCTTCATCAGTTAGGATATCACTCATGAACCTCTCTATCACCCGTACAAGACCCTGAGATCTGTTGATGATACCATTAACAAAGAGAGACTGATCCTAAGACACTTCCTAGCTGTGTGACTTTGGGCAAATCTCTTAGCTTCAATGACCTAGTGCAGTGGTTCCCAAACTTTTTTGGCCTACCGTCCCCTTTCCAGGAAAAATGTTACTTAGCCCCCTGGAAATTAAATTTTTTTTAATTTAATAGCAATTAATAGGAAAGATAAATGCACCTGTGGCCATCACTGCTTCCCTGGATCACTGCAGCACCCACCAGGGGGCGGTGGCACCCACTTTGGGAATCACTGGCCTAGTGTTTACCACTCTTAGTCACTCTTCTGCCCTGGAACTGATATGTAGAATCAGTTCTAAGACAGAAGGTAAGGGGTTAAAAAACAAACATAAAAAACAAAGGGGAATTGAAATTCTGAAATTTCTGCTTGGACTACTTCCCAGGATTTGTACCCAGTCTAGAGGCTACCTTCAAAAGATTTATGGTTTTGAGAGTATCATGGTTTTCACCAGCACTGATCAGAACCTTTCCACAACTTAGTAGAAAGTCTTCATGAAGTTCTATTACAAGGGAAAAGATTTATATATGTGTATGTGAGTATGTATAATTTTTCATCACATACACATATATGTGTATGACATACCAATTATTATCTAAATATGAAATTAAATATGAAATAACCCATATTTGTGACAAAATAAAATCTTTAAATTATAAAGTATTTCTGTGTGTATATTAAAATATGTTGTGCATACATAACACATATGTGACACATACACGTGTGTGTTGGAGGTGTGTGGAAATAACCTTATAGAAATAGAGAGAGTCTGTAATCACCTACCTTCCAGGAGATAATCTCTCCAAACTTAGGCTGTTCTTCTCCTAAAGGACTCATAGTCCATGATTGGGTCCATGATCAAATCCTTTCCACCTTGGAGTGACCATTTAGACGGTATATACTGACCGCAAGAAGCCAACATCACACCCAAGCTACAATAAGGCACCCAATGAGGCCTAGAGGAGGGGGAAGCAGAGAAGAGAAGAAAGAAAAATGGCTTACTTTTAACTATTTTAATTGACCTGTGTTCAAATCCTGATCGTGTTATTTCTCACTTTCTTTGTGACCTTGGGCAAATGAACATGTCTCTCTGGGCCTCAGTGTCCTCATCTGTAAATTGAAGAAGAATAAACTGGATGATGTCTAAGGTCCCTTGCAGCTCCAAATCTTCTGACTCCACTGGATAAAAGAAATAAGCAAATAGAAACAGAATCGGGATTCTTTATCATTCACATCAATTATTACTTATCCTGAGCAAATATGACAACTAAGCTGACAATGGTACAAATATTTATTTTAGAGTTAAGAGATATAAGAATGTAAAAAAGAAGCAATATAGAAACATGCAGATATGGGTGCATAGATAATATATTGTAATATATGTAAAATGTTATATATGTAACACAATAAAGTGCATATACACATATGTATATTATATGTTATGTGTGCATATTATTATATAACATATACTGTGCATATACAAGTGTCTACATGTATGTGCATAGTGTGCATGCTTATGCACACATATAATGTATGTGTTATATTATAATCATAATATAATATACATGGATGCATATTATGTGTATTTGTGTATACACACACACTTTACTTAATAACGATTTCCAAGAACTTCAAAAGTTAAAAGGATGAAATTCTCTTGTCCTCTGAATTCTTCTTCTGGATTTTAAAAATCAAACAACCAATATTTACTGATAGAGGTTCTATATTTGTTTGACATTGTGTGAGATTCAAAGAACTCTAAGACAGTTCGTGCCCTCAAGGTGCTTATATTATAGTTGGGGAAATCAGCACAGTCCAAATAAATGTGTGGAAAGCCTCTCATCTCTGTGCCTTTGAACTTGCAGTCCCCTATTCCTCAAATGTACCCCCTCTTCCCTTCCTCCTCATAGAATCCCTCTCTTCCCTCAAAACATAGGTTAAGCATGACCTACATGAAGCCTCCCCTAATCCCTCTCAAATGCTAGAGCTCTCCCTCTCAAAACATCTCCCAAACTACTATGCATTTTCTACTTATTGTATTGTATTCAGTATATACTGATATATGTACTCAATTTCTCCCCTAATTGGAATGTAAGCTCTTGTGAACAAGGATTATTTTTTTTTTTTTACTTTAATCCCTGTAGTTTAGCAGAGTTTAATGCTTGGTATATAGTAGGTGCTTAATAAAATGCTATGATTGATTAATTATAAGTAATACTAGGAAATATATTAGAAGTGCCAAAAAAAGAGACAAAATTAATCATCTATTGAGGGGCAGTTGGATGGCTCAGTGAATAGAGAGCCAGGCCTGGCGTTAGGAGGTCCTGGGTTCAGATTTGGCCTGACACTTCCTAGCAGCATGACTCTAGCAGTTACTTAACCCTCATTGCCTAGTCCTTGCCACTACCTTAGGACCAATACATAGCATTGACTCTAAGATGGAAGATAAGGATTTTAAAAAATTCTTCATATATTTTCAATAGAATCTTATTATGAAATTATTTCACATTAAAATAGATTGAAGGATACCATGGGTCAAAATCTACCTTTAAAACAAGTTAAATAGAAAAGATCTATTATATAATATGATTATCTTTTACTATTTGGAACTTAGTCCTTAATAAATATGTCAGTACTTGAATTGAGACTGTATGGCATAGTGGATTGAGTTTTTTTTTTTTAATAACCAGAGCTAAGTAAATAGAATGGGCTGCCTCAGAAAGTTGTGGCTCACTAGAGTAACCTTCAAATAGATGCTGGGTGCCCATTTTTCCATTTGTCCCTTATGTTATAGTAGAGACGTTTTTAAGGTGTGGATTGGCCTAAATGGTCATTAAGGTCATTTTCCTTTTCTTTCTTTGGAAGAGACCTGGTCAGAATTACATTTTATGAAGCTCACTTTGGAAGTTTTGTGGAGGATGGATTAGAATGTAGAGATTTGAAGCAAGAAGACAAATTTCAAGGTTACTAAAATAGTCCAGATGAGAGATAGATGGATAGTTTCATAGGGAGATGGAAAGACAGGTAGGAAAAAAAGAGAAAGAGAGCAATAGAGATGATAGATAATTTATTAAGAACTTATTACCTTCCAGGGGCTGTATTAAGCACCAGGGATACAAATATAATCAATTAAGATAGTTTCTGTTCTCAAGGAGTTTGCATTCTAATGGAAGAAAACAATACATAAAAAGGAGCTAGAAGAAGAGTGTGGCATAGTGGGATTGTTAGAGAAGTATCATAAATGCCTAATTCAGGCACGATAAGGTCAATGTTCAGTTATCAGAGACTAATATTCCAGGTTCTGGATCCCAGGGTGAGAATTAGGGAGAGATGGGGATGATGCATTAGAGTCACAGCAGAAGAGATAGAGATGGCTAAGAATTGGTTTAGAAACCTGGTTTGGGGCCAGATAAAAAGAAAACTCATTAATCAGAATCTGGCATCCCAGAGATGAAGTCTAAGGTTTGAAGAAGAAATATATACAAGAGATGTTGTGGAGGTAAAACAACAAGATTTAGCCAATGATGGAATATGTGTGGTGAGTCAAAGTGAGAAGCAAAGGCAGCTAGGTGGCATAGTGGATAAAATAGAGTCAGGAGGACCTGGGTTCAAATCTGTCCTCAGATACTTCCTAGCTGTGTGACCCTGAGCAAGCCACTTAACCCCATTTGCCTACCCTTACTCTTCTGTCTTCTGTCTTAGAATTGTTACTAAGAAGGGGAAAGGAAGGAAGAAAGGAAGAAAGGAAGAAAGGAAGGAAGGAAGGAAGGAAGGAAGGAAGGAAGGAAGGAAGGAAGGAAGGAAGGAAGGAAGGAGGTTTGGGAAGAAAAAGTAATAATTTCTGTTTTGGACATGAGTTTGAGATGACTACAAGTACCTTCAGTTATTGTTGTCTAATGAGCAGTTGAAAATGGGATACTGGAACTCAGAGGAAGATCTAGGATGGAAATATAGATCAAGGGATTATCAGCATAAAGGAGGTCACTAAGAAAGTAGAAAGTAAAAAGTGCCAAGAATGAAGCCTTGGGCTAAACCCATAGTTAGGCTATGTGATATGGCTGCTGAACCAACAAAAAAGACTAAAAAGGAGTAGCCAGAAAGGCAGGAGAACCCAGAGAGAACAGTGTTATGAAAACTCACAGAAGAAAGAGTATCCACAGGGAGAGAAAGGCTAATGCTATCAACTGCTACAGAGTAGTTAAGAAAGATGAGGACAGAGAAAAGGCAATCAGATATGATAACAAAGAGATTAATGATAATTTAGAGAAAGCAGTTTTATTTGAATGATGAGAACTGAAGCCAGTTGCGAAGTGTGGAGAATGGAGGCTATAGACTTTTACTGGTGTTTGGCTGAGAAAAGAGAGACAGGACAGTACCTCGAGAGGATGGCAGGGTCTAAAGAGGGTTTTTTCAGTGTTGAGGAGATTTGGATAGGTTTGTAGGCAGCAAGGGAATAGCCAGTAGATGAGGGAGAAATTGAAGACTAGAAAGTGTGAGTGGTTGTGGAAGTAATTTGTTGGAAAAATAGGAGAGAATGGGATCAAGGGTAGATGTAAAGGAATTGGTGTTGACTTCTTCATTAAACATAGGGTAAGGGAAGTAAGAATGGGGAATGATTTCAAAGGGTTATGAGAGATAGAGCAGGAGGAAAAAGGAGCCCAAAGGTTTCTAGTTTCTCATTAAAACGTGAAACAAAGTCCTCAATGGGAGAAAAGAGGTGAGATGTGTGAGTATGTATAGGACACCTGGGAAGAGAAGAGAAGCTTTGGAACAACCAAAATAAAGTGGGATAGAGGAACAATTAAAATTGGGTAAAGAGGGGTAAAATGATGATATTGATGAAGTAAACTCAGGTGAGATAAGAGGACATAAATACAGAAACTCTTTAAAGAATTTTAATTGGTTTCATTTCTTAACCTTTTCAAACATGAGAAGCATTTTTAACAACAAAAACTCTCAACCCAACATGAAGAGTTGTGCTATTAATATCCACCCAACAATACAAAATCCAATAATGAAGCAACAGTTCTTGGTGTACACAAATATTCTTAAACATCTTGTAACAACTCCTTGGCTTTCCAAGGAGTCAACAACCCAAAAGTTGGAAAAGACTAGTCTAGATATTCTTTCTTCATGTACTTTACATAAGGAAGCTGTGACTCAGTAAAATTATTTTTAAAAACAAGAAGAGGAGGGGGCAGCTGGGTAGCTCAGTGGAGTGAGAGCCAGGCCTAGAGATGGGAGGTCCTAGGTTCAAACCCGGCCTCAGCCACTTCCCAGCTATGTGACCCTGGGCAAGTCACTTGACCCCCATTTCCCACCCTTACCAATCTTCCACCTATGAGACAATACACCGAAGTACAAGGGTTTAAAAAAAAATTAAAAAAAAAAAAACAAGAAGAGGATACAAACTGTCCCATTCTTCTTATCTGGCTCTACTTCTGAATCTCCAGACTTCACATATATCACATATATCTCAACTCCTTATTCACTCTAAAAGGTCTCTTCAACCCTATAGCCCTTTTGTCCCATTGTGAGTTCTTCCCAGAATGTACCTTTTAAAGAAATGCCCCAGCCAGCATCTTTCACTCCTAACTCCAGTCTTGACATTCCAATCTTCACCACTTTGCATTGATACCTTTTCCTCCCTTTCTTACCTATCCCCCACTTATCTCCTCTTTTTAACATGCCGTCTTCCCCATTAGAATGTAGTCTCTTTAAGGGCAGAGACAACATTTTTGTTTGTATTACCAGTGCTTAGTACGGTGCCTAGAACATAGCATATCTTTTTTTAATTGTTTCTTTAATTAATTAATTATTAAAAAAATTTTTTTAATATGGTTACATGATTCATGTTCTTTCCCTCCCTTCTTCCCTCCCTACTTCTGGAGCTGACAAGCAATTCCACTGGGTTATACATGTATCATGAATATAGTATATCTAATATATGTTTTGTTGATTTGAAGGTGGAACTAAAGCAGAGGATCTAGAAGTGAGAACCTCCCAAAGTTTACATACACACACACACACACACACACACACACACACACACACAATTAAAGAGGCATATATAGTTACTTGAATTAGAATCTAGTTTTTCTAATTGCCAGTCACATATTTAGAGCAATCATGTCTATCTATGCTATAAAGTCCTTAAAAAATGCCATCAGCTTCTTTATTTAGATTTTTAAAAATTCTGGCCACGTCTGAAACACATCAAAAACATTTAAGAACTATGTTGTCTGATATTCTCCTGCCACTTGGTGGGAAGGCAGGGGGGACATTTTGAGTAAGCTGAAACTACTCTAAAAGGCACCCATTCTAATCTTCTAGATAGCTGACATTTTTCGGAGAAGAAAATTGGAGGAGATGTGAGTTGGGACTAGGGTAAGAAGAGGGATGAGATAGGACTAAATGATTGAGCTTATGAAGGGGTAGTAATTAGTCAGTTAATAGGCATTTATTAAGCATCTACTGTGGGGCAGGCGCTGGGCTACATAGTGAGGATACAAAGAAAAAGGCAAAAAATAGTCCTTGAACTTGAGGAGACCATAGTCTAATGGATGATGACAAGAGTAGTAATGGGCAGACTTCCCTTTAATGATATCATAGACTTTGTCACAAACCCCTAGAACTCTAGCTTCTGGAAAACCTATCCAATGATATCGTAGTTTAATTTGCCTAGCCAGCTAGGTGAGAACTATTCACTTATGCTTGTTCTTATTCTACATTACACACAAAATATAATAACCTAGTAGGAATAGAGAGACCTTGGGAAATGTCATGAATTGGGTTACCTCTATGAATCTTAGAATCTTTTAGTTGGCATGGACCTCAAAGTTGATTCAATCTCTCTACTTGAAGACGTCCATTAATATAGAACCTATCACCTCATAAGACAATTCATTCTATTTTGGGACAGCTTTAGTTGTTAAAAAATATTTTCTTATATAAATCTGCTTCCCCATAACTTAGAAAAATGGAATATTAGGATTGTATCCCAAAATTCATCGAATCTAAGACATAGACATACTTGAAGCACTAATCCTTTCCATAAATAACATCCTGACGAATAAGTGGTAATCCAACTTCCATTTGAAGGACCCTTTGCCCCCTTCCTCACTCCATCCAAAGACAGACAATTCACTTCCTCCTGAGGCAGCTTATTTTATTTTTGTACAGCTCTAATTGTTAGGAAGTTTTCCTCTGCCTCTCTATAACTTCCACCCATTGCCATTAGTTCTGCCTTCTGGGAACAAGAAAAACAAGCCTAATTTCTAATCCACATGACAGCTCTTCAATTATCTAAAGAAAGGTATTATATACCCCTCATAAACCTTCCCCAGGATAAACATTCCCATCCTTCAACTGATCCTTGAATTGCATACTTTGAATCTCCTCGCCACTTTGGTTGCTCTCCTCTGCATACTTTCCAGCTTGTCAGAACACAACACAATATGCCAAGTGTGGTTTCACCTGGATAGATTAGAGAGGAGCAATCATCTCTCTTGTTCTGGGTGTTGGACTTCTCTTAGTGTTGCCTGAGATTACAAGAGGGTTTTTTTGGCTGCTATGTCATCTGTTAACTCATAATGTGCTTACAGTCTACTAAAGACCCCAGATTCTTTTCATTTGAGCTACTATTGAAGCATTGCTCACCTATCCAATACTATGCAACCAATTTTCTGGACCCAATTATAGGACTTTACTTTTAATTTTATTAAATTTTATCTTTTTAACATCCAGTGATGATTCTAGGTGGTCAAGTTCTTCTTGCATTCTGATTTTATTATCCAAAGTCTAAATTTTGTATCATTTTAATTTTGTGTCAACATAATAAGCATACCATTGAATTGGACTTTTGAGTCTTTTGAGGTGGTGGGAAATTCATTTGTATTATGCTTGATGTTATCTTCCCCTTTGTTCTTGTACACTGGAAAAGTAGAAAAATGATGACTGAACTAATGCCCATGTAAAATTCTATGGTCAGAGACCAAAGCCCATCCAAGCAAGAGGTGACAACCATTGACTCCTTGAGGTCTGGACAGATTTTTCTAAATGAACTTAGAGCAAGACAAAAGAATGTATGGGCCTAAATACAGCACAGGGAGAAGCTGGGGAAGGTACCATGTCCAAACAGGAGCTGGATAGAGGAGTTTAGAACTATAAATTAGAAAATGATCAGTAATAAACAGTTTTCTAAAACCATGGTCAAGTTCAGATGGTATATTGACTTTAATGGAGATCAAGTTCGTGAGCCACATAGACCATTCTAGGTATGTTCTTTTTATTCGCTTCTGAGTATGTGTCCCTTTGCAATTTATTTCTGAATTTTCTCTTCCCTTATAAATAAGCAAGAAAAAACATCCAGACTCTGGACTTCGTGACAGAAAGAAAAGGTGGAAAATGGAGTAGAGATTTGGGAGCAATAAGTTTCTTTGGTTAGTAGCAACTTGGGATTCAGGAATAGCCATTAGAGTAAGGTATGATATTAAACCTCAGAGATTCAGTGATTTGAGCCAGAAACTTTAAAGAATTTGGAGAGGAACCCAATGGCTGAGACACTTTTCTTGTTGGATAAGCCTGTCGAGTGATGTTATTCCCTGACAAGTAATTATCACCAACCCAGTCCTCTTCTTCTATGAGTGGCAAAAAAATTGCTAGACAAGATCACAAAACCATGCTGTCTGAATCCACTACAAATTTAAGCTATCTGATCTTGACTAGACCCTTGTTGTATGACAATCCATTTATTTTTCTTATTGTCTATCAATATTCCTCATTTCGACTGTTCCAAGCATTCTTTTCTATACTCGAAGCTTCAACTCTGTCTTCTCATCTTTCATTCTCTGACCTCACTTCTTTCTTTGTTGAGAACATTAAGATCATCAGTTGCAAGCCTCCTAAGCAATCCTATTCCTTTTCTTTCTTTGCCATCTTCTCATCCTTTCTTCCAGTCTCAAAAGGTGACCCTCCTTCTTGACAAGGCTAACTGCTTCACTAGTACCCTTGATCCCATCCTTTCCTGTCTCCTCTATGGCCTTATTCCACCATTCATCCACTTTCTCTCATAGAGCTAGCATTTCTTCCTCTCTCTAGCCTCCTTCCCTTCGGCCTACACACTTTCTAATAACCTAAAAAAACCTTTCCTTGACCTAGACATTTCTTTAAGTTATAGATCTTTCTCCTCCTCTTCACTGCCAAACTTTTACAAAGAATCATCTACACTTGCTATTTCTACTTCCCTACCACCTCCCTACTTCTCAAATCCTTTGCATTCTATCTTCCATATTCACAACTCTACTGACACCGCTTTCTCCAAAATCACTAATGACCTCCTTTTATCCCCAGATCAATGTTTTTTTTTTTTTTTAAACCATTACCTTCTGTCTGCAATACTGTGCATTGGCTCCAAGGCAGAAGAGTGGTATGGGTAGGCAATGGGGGTCAAGTGACTTGCCCAGGGTCACGCAGTTGGGAAGTGTCTGAGGTCAGATTTGAACCTAGGACCTCCCATCTCTAGGCCTGGCTCTCAATTCACTGAGCTACCCAGCTGTCCCCCCAGTGTCTTTAAAAAAAAAATCTTTATCAAATCCAGCCTCAGACACTTCCTAGCTGTGTGACCCTGGGCAAGTCACTTGACCCCCATTGCCCACCCTTACCACTCTTCCATCTAGGAGCCAATACACAGAAGTTAAGGGTTTAAAAAAAAATCTTTATATGACTTGACTTCTCTGCAGCATTTGACACTATTGACCACCCTACTCAATATTCTTTCCTTACTTCTTTCATGTTTGTCCTCTTATCTCTCCGACAATTCCATCTCTTCTTTGCTGGCTCCTTGTCTTTCTTCTGCTTCTTAAATGAAAGCTTCTTCCAAGTCTATCTTTTTCCCCCTCTATTCTCTTTACAATCTTTTCCTTGGCAATCACATCCACTCTTATGGTTTCAGTTTTCATTTATCTATAGGTAACTTTTAAATCTATGCCCCCTACGTTCCCCCTAGTTTTTATTCTAAATTTTAAACACTTTGTTAGATATTTGAATATCAAAATTCCAAACCCAGCACATCCCCATTCCCCCATAAAATCTGCCCTTCCTCCTTAACATGTCTTTCTATTGACAGTACTACCTCCTTCTCACTGTCCCAGAATGAAAAACTCAGAATCATCTTTGATTCTTTATTCTCCTCCCCTCATGTCCATTCAGTTGCTAAGTCTAGGGCTTGGTACATTTGATCACCACAATATCTATTTCTTCCCCTCTTCTCCATTCATTCTTCCACCACCCTAGTTCAGACTTTCAACTAAATCTTTTGCCTGGACCATTGCAATAACCTTCCAAATGGTTCTTGTCTCCTGTATCACCACTTTCCAATTATTCCTTCACCTTGCTGCCAGTGTTATCTCCCTAATGCATCACTTGTTTTCATCCTTTTTATTGGCAGCTGCCACTTAAGGGGGGGGGGGGGGAAGGAAGAAGGTAAAGGGAGAGAGGGAGATAGTGCCTGTTCTTCAGTACAAAAGCAGTAAATGAGAAAATCATAGTGCCCTACTAAAAATCATAGGTTGCTGAATTCCTTAATCTAGGTCTGCATATCTTCCTGTTATTGACCTCTGACTTCACACCTAGCCTCAGATTTAGCTTAAACCTTTCTTAACTATGAGGCAGGAGCTGCACTGGATCTGGGTCTCTGCTGGTTCATTGGATGACTCCTAAGAACTTTTGTCAGTCTCTGGTATTTATTTAACTATATGTTGATAACACTTGTTTCTTTCTGATAACTATCCACAAGTTTCCAATCCTTCTCTTCTCTTGCACTGAGAACCTGATCCCCTTGGAGAACAGTCCCTCATAATGTCACTCATACTCAAAAACTGAGAACCTGATCCCCTTGGAGAACAGTCCCTCATAATGTCACTCATACTCAAAAACCTTTGGTGGTTTCCCATTATCTACCAAATAAAGCATAAACTACTATCCTGGAATTTAAGCAGGCTATCTTCTGCCTTTCCAATTTTTATCTAGTGTTATTTCTTCAACATATTTAATTTTAAAGAAACTGGAATGTCCTTTTTCTGTCTTGTCCTTTATCATCTCTATGTCTTGCTCATGCTGACCTCACACCTAGAATAGACTCTTTCTCCCCTTTTCTGCAATCATTGTTTCCTTCCTTCCAGGTCCAAGTCAGGGACCACTTTCTCCATGAAGTCTTCTCTGATTTCTCCCAGGTGAAAATAGCTTCTTTGTCTCTAAATTACTCTGTGCCTGTTAGGAACTCTGCTTTGAATTTTTCACATTCTTTGTATTATATTTATATTCCTTTCTTATTCCTTCATTAGGTAAGTCCTTTGAAAGCAGGATTTATACATTATTCTAAGCTTTATTGCTAGTCCTTGGACTTTTGCATCCTCAGTGCTTGGCACAGAGGAATGCCCAGAATAGATGCTAAATAAATCCTTGTTCAATTGAATTAAGAGATTTTGGCCTGGGAAACTGACTAAAAAGGACAGTGTCAGTGATGAAAGAGTTACAGGTATAACTATTAACCTAAGCATGTTTACCCAAACCAAAGTTCTTTAGCAATAAGACTGTTAGAAGAAAATCTCTTCCTCCAGAGCTTGGCAGACCACATTGTAATGGCAGCAAATACACAGAAAGGTAAATGTTTCTCTCCTCCTGATTGGTAGAGAGCAGAGAAGTAAGTAATTTGCTGGAAAGCCTTTATTATTCTGACCAATCAGAAAATGGTTCCTGGGCAGGCTGGGGCAGTGTCTACAAATCATAAGGACCTTCCTCTGTCCCAGACAGTCCTTGCCTCATCTAGGGAAAGGAAATTGGTGAGTAATGTTGCCTCCTCAGGCCTATGCTGAAATTCTGGACAAAGTTGTACATAAATGCTCACTCCTATGCTAATACCTCAAGACCTGCTAAAGACAGAGAGCCCCATCCATGACAGCAGCCTTTAGAGGAGGGCAACGAGAAGCTGTGGGAAGGGAGGAACCAACATTACAATATAAAGATTTTATGATTTCAAGAATTCAAGATTTTGCCATCTTTATTTTTGGTTTCCTGGGAATATAGTTCACGTTTTTGACATTTCTTGTGGAAATGGACCCCAGAAGTCCACCCCAGGTTGGAGGTCCTCTGTGGAGCAGCACCTACTCAGAAACCAGAGTTCGTGAGTCATCCCCACCCCCCTACCTCAGTGGGTTTACTTTTATGAAGCAAAATTTTTGTTCAGAGCAGAAGACAAACAGCATAAGAAATTAAGTGACAAAACAAGATTTACCTTCATGCCTGCAATGGGCTAGCTGTCCAGTGGTCCACAAGGTAACTCTCCTACAGGTAATCACATCACCCACAGAAGGCTGCATTTATTATACAAAGAATATACATGTCCATGAAAGAGACACGAAAGGCATGTAGTCCAGGCATACACATACAGACGTATGTCATTAGGGCCCACATCTGGCCAGGGCAGTTCATACTTTTGAACTAAAAAGACATAAGTTGCTAATGTTCTCAGGTGATAGTGTTGTGCTGCCCTCTTTAGTGAGGTGTCATCTTTTTTTTTAATTTGAAAATTTTTATTTAATTGATTAATTTGGAATATTTTTCTATGGTTACATGATTCATGTTCTTTCCCTCCCCTCCTCGCACCCCCCTCCTGTAGCTAATGAGCAATTGTGAAGCGTCACGTCTTTGCTTTACAGTGGGTGTCCTATCATTCATTGCTCCTAGGGTTTTTAAAGGCTTTGAGCTGTCAGGTTTGTTGAGCAATTTTCTGCACCATCTTTTGGTCTTTAGCCTCTTCAAATTATCTGCTGCTCCCTACTACCATCTGTTAAGAAATGGTGGCTTAGCAACCTGTCCCTACCAGAAGAGGCTAAAGTTCTTTTAATCTGTATCAGCTATGGCCAAAATAGCTAGCTTTAACTAGGAACCCTTGAAAAATCAGTAGATGTCCTCAGACTATGAGGAAATCCTTCTGATTTTTCTTCTTAAACTGTTACTCATAGTCTTAGTCCCCAGCCAATTATTTGACTTGGAATTATAAAATTCCTTTTTAATTTCTGTCAAAGACTTTTCTAATGGGATATAACTGCACATTTTCAAATCACTTAAGAGGGAGAGACCCATGTGAGCCATGGCAGGGATCTGCTTCTGGTAGAAGATATCCTCTGTTCCCCAACATGTGGATGGGAACAATCCCCTTCCTTTGGCAATGTGTCCAGAACAGACTATATCTTTAAGACTACCAGACTGAAACAATCTCTCTGTTTCTTTCTAGCAGTGAAGGTTCTGTTCACCCTCGTCATAGGTACCATGATCTGATCTGGGTAGATGGAGAGACTAATTGATCCTCCTATCCACCATTTAGGTCCCATAGCTCCTAGAATCAGGCTTGGGATTTTGGACTGATTTGTTCATCCTCTTCAGTTCTAGGTAATGCAAAGGAGTTCTAGATTTGGGAGTTTGAGGCATAAAGATTTTGGAAGGGGGTCAGATATTGCTGGCAGTCATCAGGGAAGTCTTAAGAAACCAGGATTCTGAGATGCAAGCTCAGGGAACATTTGGACTTGGAACTTATAAGGACCGTAGTTATGTAGAAACTGAGAAAAATTGAGCCTTAATCTCCCATCTCTCAGAGGTACAAAGGAGATTATATGCCACAGGTACTGGGGTGAGGGGCAATAAATATATGTTTGTTCTTACTCTGCCTTTACAAAAATACCTTTGTGAAGACTAATCTAACTTTTAAGTGGTTATGGAACTTAAGTGCAGAAGATACCTAGACTTAGGAGAACACAACCAACATGGTCTTGAGCCAAGAGCAGAAAGACTAAATACCCCAAAGTCATCTTAAAGATACTAGAGAACATGAGGGAAAGAGTGAAATGTAACCTATCTGACTCTTAAGTAGAGGTCAGAGTACTCACTGTTATAACTAATTTTCAATTAACCTATTCTCAAACTATTTTGTGGACTTCATCTAATAAAAACATGAATTATCTGAGACCATGACACTGAAGATCCTCTATAATGCTCCTGCTTGGCTAGCAAATAAATCTGGATTCAGGAATAAAAAACTTAGGTGACGAGAAAGGCCTCCCACAAGTGAGATTTGCCTTAGTTTTGAAGGTAGTATATAGCAAGGGGAGCCAGAAAATGGAGGTGAGGAGGGGGAACATTTGGGGTAAGGGGAAGGGGGAAGAGTCAATCAAAAGGCTGTTGATTAGAAATTGCTGTGTCAGGTACAAGGAACCACAAGCAGGTCAATCAATGGAGCTGGATTGTATATGGAAGAGAGAAAAGTGGAATAAGTTTAGAAATGGAGGAAAGATTTTAGAAATTAAACAGAGGATTTTATATTTGATCCTGGAGATAATAGAAAGCCATTTTACTGAATGGGTGGCAGTGGGGTGGGAGTGGGGAGGGTAGCATGGTCAAACTTTTCCTTTAGGAAGAAAGACCACTTGGACAGCTGAGTGAGGGAAGGATTGGAGTGAGGAGAGATTTCAAGCATGGAGACCAAGCAGAAGGCTATTGAAATAGTTCAGGCATGAGATGATGAGGGCTTGACCCAAGGTAGCAGCTATGTGGAGTAGAGAGAACAGTGTACGAGAGATGTCATGATTGTAGAAATGACAAGAGTTGACAACATTGGTTGTGTGGACTGATTGAGATGTGTGAGTGAAGACTTGAAGGTGACAATGAGCTTTTGAACCTCAGTGACTGAGAGGAAGGTGACACAATAATCAGTCAGTTGAACCCTACCTATTTAGCCTTTTGTCTACAGCACAAAAGTGCTGGTCTCACTACATAATTAACTATGGTAGGTGAAATATACCTGTATAATCACAAGAACCAGGGATGATGGGGAACAGGTTCTGGAATTTGTTTCAGGGCATCCAGAGTAGTTAGGACAATAAGGAGATTATCACAAACCCACTTAGCCATCACTACTATAATACGGCTTCCAGGACAAGCATATGTTTTCCTCTGCTTTGCCTATCATAAAAGGATGCTTCTGAATTGAAGCCTCCGTCTCCTATTCCTACTGGGACACATTCTTGATGTCTCATTCATGGTACTTATCTCATTGACATTTATAAACTAGATAGCCACCCACTATCTCCAGGCTGTCTTTCTCAGGATGCATTTTCCTTCCTTCCTTCCTCTCTCTCTCTCTTTCTTCCTTCCTTCCTTCCTTTCTTTCCCTTTCTCTCGCTTTCTTTCCTTCTTTCTTCCTTCCTTCCTTTCTTCCTTCCTTCCTTCCTTCCTTCCTTCCTTCCTTCCTTCCTTCTTTCCTTC
>NC_058132.1:198924737-198944265 GCF_016433145.1 Gracilinanus agilis
TTTCTTTCTTCTCTCACTTTCTTTCTCTTTCCTTTTTTTTTTTTTTTCAGCAAAAGAAACAGGAGAAAATCTCTTGCCTCTTGGCTATAACGACCCTGGCTCACCTTTCTGCCCGGTAGCCAGCTCTGAGCCAAGTAACCTTGTATCAGAGCTGCCTTCATTTTTGCTCTGCTCAAGTATCCTATTGGAATGTCCCTGCTAGCGTGCTTCCTAAGGAGCCCACGGTACCTAGCACAGCCTCAAATGTATCAGGCACTTAGTAAATATGTGTTGAATTAATGAACAGAATGCATCCTTTGTTTCAGGTTTTTCTGGCTTGGGTCATCTGTACACGCCTACTGGTGATGTAATCTTATTATCAAAAACACCTAAGATGCTGACAGGAGAAAACTCAGCAGTTCGATTTGTACATTACTTCATTTCATATAAAAAGGCACCCCTTCCTCCTCCTTATCCCTCTCCTCGAGGCCTCCCTACCATTCTCAGAGCAAGCATTCCTTTTTCCTCCAACCTTCCCATGTCAGGTTAGACTGACCCAGGCTGGGAAAACATCTGCTCGAGCTGTACCTTGGCGATGTCCACTTTTAGCAGCACCTGCATGTGGATTTTTTCCTCCTTTTTGCCTGATCCATTCTAATTGGAGACATATGTCAGGGCCCTGGTCAGGCTTGGAAACCTGTTGTCTTCTTACAGCGGAGTCTGGCGGTAGTTTTTAGCCTTAGAATCACCTTGTGGGACACGCTGCCTCCAAGCCCTTTTGTTTAGAATCTTTATCCCCTGGGTTAGCCATAGTCTGGGTCTGAGAACAAAATCACTGCCCCAGCTGTTGCTGTGGCTGCCAATAGACATATCTGATGTCGACAGTCTGGGCTGATGGCTGACACTTTGGCAAAGGGGGATTTATAATGGTGGAGGGGGAAGGAGGTGGGGAGTGGGGGGAGTAAATCTTGTCTCTGTTCCTTCTTCATCCCTTTGATGGCTGCCCTGGCCTTTGAAGCTGCATTAAACACAGCATGGTGGGAGGGGATACCAGCTGCCCAGATACCACTGGCAGAAGACACAAGAGTCATTTCCTTCCCTCCCCAGCCTGGGAGGTGTGCCCTGTTGCTGTGCTACTCCCCTGAGGAATTCCATATTGGGAGCAGCCAGCTAACAAGTCCCAGTTGGTTTGTTGTTCCTGCAGCCTCATGCTGATTGCAGCACCTCTAGCCAAGGACCCACTGGTACCAATTGCATCCTCACCTTCCACGTCGCTATTGTGGGCATTGCCCTGTGGCTCGGGCACAGGCTGTTTTTGTTAGCCTCGGTCCCTTATTATTTGTCCCTGCGCCCCAGGGGACACTGAGGGACTTTTTAGGATTTGATGCGACTTTTGTTTGTGACTGGAATCAGCTCAGTGAGGAAGCGATCATGGGTTTCCTCCAAGCATGGACCAGTATCTTAGTCCTTGGAGGGATGAGTAGGTCATCAAGGAAGACCCACATGCATCTGCCGGGCCATCCTGGTGCACGCTCAACCCTCATTTATTTATTAGGCAGCAAGCTAGGTGGTCTGGTCTGGAGGCATCAAGTTCTGAGGTCACATCTAGTCTCCAACACATACTAGCTGTGTGATCACTGAAGCTCTATTTACCTCAGTTTCCTCATATGTAAAAATAGGAATAACAATATTACTTGTCTCCTGGGGTTGTTGTGAGATTCAAATGAGATAATAATAATAATCAAGGACTTAGAATGTGTGGCTCTGAGGAAGCACTATATAAATGTTGGTTATTATTACTGTACTGTCTACATAATTGCCTGCTAGTATAAGTCATTATCTTTGGGCATGGAAGAAGCTTTTTATTCTCTTCTTCTCATCCCTCATGTTATTGTATTTCTGCAATCTTGTCCCCTCTGTCTCAGTTTGTCCTTAACCTTAGCATTTTATGCTTTTCTTCTTTCCTTTTATCTGCATGGGAAACTTAAATAATATTTTTTTTTGGAGGTGGAGTATTAAATGTAATAGCTTGGAATCAGAAAGCTTTTGGAAGTTTATTATAAGAGCAGCTTCTAAACTGACACTGAGTACAATTTAGCAATAAGATACTAATCAGGGAACTGCACAAAATTACTTAAAAAAATGTTTTTTCACTATACCTTTGGTTTTAACATTGCATAATTTCCCCCATATCTCTCTTTTCCCCCTTCCCAAATCTCATGACAAAGATTTTTTTTAAGAGAAGAAAAGAAAAAAATAAAATGCAGTAAAACCAATCAACACATTTAAAAACATTTGATGACTCTCAGAGCTACCTATTATGCATATCCTAACCTCTCTGCTAACCTCAGTCTCATATCTCCAACTACCTTTCAGATATCTTGAACTGGATGGTGAATAGACATCTTAAATTCAACATGCCCAAACTGAACTTGTTATCTTTCCCCTTAAACCCTTTCTACCTCCTACCTTTCCTATTATTGGAGCAGGCAACGTCATCTTCCCAGTCACTGAGGCTGACAACCTAGGAGTCATTCTCTGCTCCTTACTATCTCTCACCCTCCATGTCCAATCTGTTGCAAAGGCCTGTGGATTTCTCCTTTGAAACATTTCTCAAATATGCTTCATTTTCTCCTCTGATACTGCCACCACCCTGGTAGAGGTCCTTATCATCCCACACTTGGACCATTGCAAATCCTGCTGGTACATCTGCTTACCTTGTCTCTTCCCACTCCAATCCGTCTTCCACTCAGCCTTCAAAGTGATTTTTCCTTAAAGTGCATGTTTGATTATGTTATCCCCACCCCCACCCCACTCAGTAAACTCTACCAGCTCACTATCATCAAATATAAAATCCTCTGATGTTCAAAGCCCCTTATAACCGATCTGCCTCTCCACCCTCTACCTTTCCAGTTTTCTTATACTTTATTCTCCAACAAGTGCTTTTCCATCCGGAGACACTGGCCTTCTTTCTCTTCCTCCAACAAGACACTCCATCTCTCAGCTGCAGGCATTTTCTATGGCTATCCCTTATTCTTAGAATGTCCACTCCCTTTATCTCTGCATACTAACTCAACTAAAATCTAATCTTTTATAATAAGCTTTCCCAATTAATTCTAGAGCTTTCCCTCTGTTTATTTCACATTTATCCTGCTAATTTGTTTATACACATTTGCTTTTTTTCTTCCTTATAAGATTGGATAGCCCTTGAAGGTAGGGATGATCTTTTGTATTCTTTTGTATTCCCAGCACTTAGCACAGTGTCTGGCACATAATGGGTGTTAAATAAATGTTTATTGACTGATTTGACATTCAATGCCATGCTTCATACATGTGTCCCTTTCCCTTTACTGTCCCTACAAAGGAGGAAGAATCATCTTCTTATATCTCTTGCTTCCATAAAGAATTTTGAATGATGAATCAGAGTACAGTTTATGAAAAAATTGGGTCCTAGTTTAGGACTGTTCTGTGTCCCAGGCAGCTTGGCACCTAGGATAAAAAAATAAGTCTCCTTTTGGAGAGAAAATACCCTTCCTCAGTCAAGACTTGGGGAATTGACTTTCCTTATGAAAGAAAAGCTGATGCAAGTTTTAAAATCTCTAGTCCAATGACTGTTTGTGTTAGGGTTTTGTTTTTCTAACACAGCTGTACCATAAGCCCTGAGCTTTAAATTAAAAAGATCCCAGTAGACCTTACTCTCTCTTATGGGGGAAGGAGTAACAACTCAGTCAACAGTTCTGAAGCTGGAGACTAGAAAAGGTAAAAAGTGGTACAACTTCATGCTGGTGGAGGCAAGTCTGATTGCAACCAATAGGACCAGGAAAGCAATAGCCACATGACACTAGCAAGGAGCAAGACCAATGGGAGAGATGCAATGACATTAGCAAAACTTTTAAGTGGTCCTGAAGTATTAGAGACATGAATCACTCCACTATACGTGAGCCACATCTACAAGTGTTTCTTACATGCATGCCCCTTCAATCATGTGCTCTGGACCTACATATTCCATATTCACATACCTGTTTCTGTGTGTGCTTCCTAGATGTTGTCTCTTCTTTCCACCGATGTTGCATGTGTTTGTTGGAGAAGGTGCCTCAGATTTATGGGGGAAATGTTTTATTGCTACTTTTTTTCACTATGCTATTTCATTAAATGCCTTGCTTTGAACTAATTGTATTCTTTGGTTAATCAATACAAGCAAAGCAAATTGGTGGAGCCATAGTTTTGACCGTATCTGGCATAATAGAGTACTTTGAACTTGGAGTAGCTCATCTGGAGTGTGAAATGGAAGATGTCCCCCAGTGCTACCAACATGCGTGTGTATATGTATATACATAATTAAAAAATATATATATATATATACCTTTATCTTCCTTCTGACTTAGTATCATTTCTAAGGCAGAAGAGGGCAAGGACTAGACAACTGGGATTAAGTGACTTGCCTAGGATCACACAGCTAGGAAGTGCCTGAGATTATATTTGATTCTAGATCCTCCTGACTCCAGGCCTGGTGCTCTATCCACTATCCTACCTAGTTGCCCTAAATGATAGGTTTCTTATAGAAAAATACCTTCTATGCTCCATCCTACCTCAATCATTTTAAATCCAGGTTAAGAAAATTTAGGAAATATTGAATTTCAAATCCCAGGGGAATGAGGCTGCCAGTGATCAAGGACAACAAGCAGCCTCCAATCTCAATGTAAGAGCCTCACAGGAGGAAAGGGTGTGGTCTTCTGGGTGAGTAAATTGGAGGTTCTGTTGGGTTAAGCTAGAATTCAGCAGAACAATATGCAAGGGAAAAAGGGAGGAAAGTTTACAAAAATAGAGTCAACACTTAGTCTTCCAGGGCAAACTCACTACAAAGGAGAGCATTACCTGTCAGAGAGGTGATGATTTGTTTCAGTAGATTTTTCTGCCCCATATTGACTTTGTCATGGAGTCAAACAGGAAATGTCTCTCTTCCCTCTCTTTTCTCTACTCCCCAACCTTTATTGTTTCCAGTCCTTTCATCTTTTGCCAATTTAATGTCCTGTATTGAAAATTCTAGGAGGAAATGTCATTCATTAATCCAAGAAATAGTCACTGACCACTAGGCAATATGCACTAATTTAGTATACATTTTTTTAACTAGGGTCTCTGAATGTCTCAGAGTGATTATAATCCTGAATAGATGACTACTATTTACAAAGTACAATTTTTTTGTAGTTGGAATTGGGCTCATGGCATGCCATAGGTAAAACAGTCCTTCTATTAAAGCTTAGATTGAGGACTATGTCTCTAAAGATACTAAGAGCTGTATTTTTTCTCCTCAGGAGAAAAAAATGAAGCTAATTTGATATTAAAACTAGAGATTCTAATATGGAGTTACCTTTCCTTTTCCCAAAACAAGAATTAGAAGGTTGACTTGAGAAAAAGCAGGGAAGGAGGGAGGACAAATAAAAAGAAGAGAGATGAGATTCCCTCTCCTCCATTCAAAACACTTTAGGAACAAACTTTTCCCTATACCATCTAAATTGCTGGGGAGAGTGAACTCAATTTCTAAAAAAAATAGCCCTACCAAGTTCAAGCCAAACTGAAGCATTAATGACAAATGAGTCCTTTTCTCTCTCTACTACTACTGGGCTAGGACCTGAAGGGCACATCTTGTTCCTTACATCCTCAAACTTGGATCAGTTTTGGACACTACTCCCAACTTTCCTGACCTTCAAAAGATCACAAAGGGAATCAGAATCAAGATGGCAGAGTTAAAGGTCAGAAATCCCTCAAATTTCTCCAAATATCTCCTACAAAATGACCACAGAAAACATCTAACAGAATTATGAATAGAAAAATCAAGATAGTCACAATAAGTCATATTTCCAGCCCAGGGAAGCTTGACCAAATAGCAAAAGAGGTACAAAACTTCACTAAAGAAATAACTTCTTAAAAATTAGAATTGGGGGGCAGCTGGGTAGCTCAGTGGAGTGAGAGTCAGGCCTAGAGACAGGAGGTCCTAGGTTCAAACCCGGCCTCAGCCACTTCCCAGCTGTGTGACCCTGGGCAAGTCACTTGACCCCCATTGCCCACCCTTACCAATCTTCCACCTATGAGACAATACACCGAAGTACAAGGGTAAAAAAAAAAATTAGAATTGGATGAATGAAAACTAATGATTCCATGAGACATCAAGAAACAATAAAACAAAGTCAAAAGACTGAAAAAATAGAAGAAAATGTAAACTATTTCAATGAAAAAACAACCAGCCTGGAAAATAAATTGAGGAGAAATAATTTTTAAATTATTGGACTACCTGAAAGCCATGATCAAAAAGCCTAGATATTGTGTTTCAATAAATTATAAAGAAAAGATGTCAAAATACCTTAGAACCAGAGGACAAAAAAGAAATTGAAGGATCTGCTAGTCACTTCCTAAAAAAAATTATCAAATGAAAACTCCTAGGAATATTATAGTGAAAATCTAAAACTTCTCAGTTAAGGAGAAAATACTACAAGTAACCAGAAAGAAATAATTCCAATCTTATGGACCCATAATCAGGATCACACCAGATTTAGCATCTACCATTGTAAGGAAGTGGAGAATTTGGAATGTGATTTTGCAGAAGGCAAAGAAGTTAGTGTTACAACAAAGAATAACCTATGCATCAAAATTGAGTATAGTCTTAAAGGAGAAAAAATATACAGTTAATAAAATATAGGACTTTCAAGCATTCCTGATGAAAAAAAACAGAGCTGAATTGAAAATATGACATTTAAACCAGAGTTAAGAGCAGGATAAAAAAACACAAATAAGAAATGATAAAGGAGTGTGAAGTTAGAATCTTTTACCCTAAAAACTGTGATCCCCAGTAAAAACTATGATTCCCAGTAAGACTAGGATTCCTAGGACCCTACTCACTTCCTGTCCTTACATGCTGATGTAGACAGGAGATAAATTGAGTAGAGTTCCATGTCTAGCCCTCTTTTGCTTCCTGTTGGTGGAGCAGGCATTTTGAGCAGGTAGAAAACTTAGTCACATGGTTCTATTTTGTCAGATGATAAACTTTAAAAATATAATATTTCAAGTATTGCACATTAATTTAACTCTTACAGGAGTCAATAAGGTTAAACTGTTAACATTCCCATAGAGAAAAATGATACTTGTAACTGCTAAGAATATTATCACTAGGGCAGTTAGAAGGAGTCTACTTAGAGGACATGGATATGACTCTATTATGTTGAAGATCATCTTCCAAAAAGAATCCCCAAAGAAGAATGGAAAGGTGAGAAAGAGGGATGCACTAGGAAAGGGGGGGACTAGAGAGGAAGAATGCAGAAAATTATCTCACATAAAGGAGGTGAACAAGAAAGAGATTTTATAATTGAGGGCAAAATGGGTGAGCAGTAATGTTTGGATTTCATTCTCATCTAAACTAGTTCAAGGAAGGAAGAGTATATATCCATGCACAATTGGGTATAGAAATTTATCTTATCCAGCAGGGAAGTAAGAAGGGAAGGGACTAATTAGCAAAGTGAGAAGGGTGTTAAAATGGAGGCTTGAAGGAATAAGTTGAAGGAATAAAAATAGGCAATGGGGAAACAAAATCATCTCTCTTTGCTGATGATATAATAACAAACTGAGAACCCTAGAGAATCAACTGAAAAATTAGTTAAAATAGTGAACAATTTTAGTGAAGTTGCAGGGTATAAAGTAAACCCACATAAGCCATCACATTTCTATAGACTACCAACAAAACCCAGCAAGAAGAGGTAGAAAGAGAACTTATATTAAGAACAACTTCAGATAGCATAAACTACTTGGAAGTCTCTCCCTGCTGAGACGAAACCAAGGACTATATGAACACAATTACATAACAGTTTTCACACAAATAAAAACAGATCTAAACAATATCAATTGCTCAAGGGTAGGCCAAGCCAAAATAATAAAAAGTGACAATTCTATCTAAATTGATTAACTTATTCTGTTGCAAACCAAAAAACTATCAAAGAAGTAATTTATAGACGTAGAAAAAATAATTGCAAAATTCATTTGGAAGAACAAAAAGTCAAGAATATTTTAAAAAATCAAGAAAAAATGTGGAAGTACCTTAAAAACAATATGGCAAAAATTAGATTTAGATCAACATCTTACACCCTATTCCAAGATAAATTCAAAGTGGGTAAATAACTTAAATACAAAGAGTGAAATCTTAATTAAATTAAGTGAACATAGAATAGTATACCTGTCAGATCTGTGGGAAAGGAAGGAATTTAAGACCAAACAAGATATAGAGAACATTGCGAAATATAAAATGAATGACTTTGACTATATAAAAGGAAGTTTTTGTACAAACAAAACCAATGCAATCAAAATTAGGAGGAAAGCAACAAACTGGGAGAATATTTTTATAACAAAACTCTCTGACAAAGGTTTGATTTCCCAAATATATAAGGAACTAAGTCAAATTTAAAAAAAAAAAATCAAGCCATTCCTCAATCAACAAATGGTCAAGGGACATGAATAGGCAGTTTTCACAGGAAGAAATAAAAACTATCAATAAGCACATGAAAGAGTGTTCTAAATCCCTCCTGATTAGAGAAATGCAAATTAAAACAACTCAGGTACCACCTTACACCTAGCAGACTGGCTAATATGGAAGCAAAAGAAAATGATAAATGTTGGAGGGAACACAGCAAAATCGGGACACTATTACATTCCTGGTGGAGTTGTGACTTGGTCCAACCATTCTGGATGGCAATTTGGAATTATGCACAAAGGGCTTTAAAAGACTGCCTGCCCTTTTACCCAGCCATACCACTGTTGAGTGTGTACCCCAAAGAGATAATAAGGAAAAAAGACTTGTACAAAAATATTTACAGCCACATTCTTTGTGGTGGAAAAAAATTGGAAAATGAAGGGGTGTCCATCAATTGGAGAATGGCTAACAAATTGTGGTATATGATGGTGATGGAATATTATTGTGCTGGAAGGAATAATGAAATGGAGGAATTCTATGTGAATTGTAAAGATCTCCAGGAATTGATGCAGAGCGAAACAAGCAGAACCAGGAGAATGTTGTACACAGAGACTGATACTTTATGGCACAATTGAATGCAATAGACTTTTCCACTAGAAGCAATGCAATGATCCAGGACAATCCAAAGGAATTTATGAGGAAGAATGTTATCCAGAGAAAGAACTGTGGGAGCAGAAATGCAGAAGAAAAATATATGATCGATCACATGGTTCAATAGGGATATGATTAGGGTTTTGGTGTTAAAAGATCACTCTACTGCAAATGTGAATAACATGGAAATAGGTTTCGAACAATGATACATGTATAACCCAGTGGAACTGCTTGTTTGCTCCAGGAGGGAGGAGGGAAGAGGTAGGATGTGGGGGTGGGAATCATGACTCATGCAACCATGGAAAAATATTCTAAAGAAAAAAAAGAAAAAAAAAGAAAGTACCTTAGCAGTTCTATATTTCAAACTCTATGACATTTTGGGAAATGTGTAAAAGATTGTTATTACATGTAATTGGGAAAGTAAAATGTTAAATTTTTAAAAAAGAAAATCAAACTATATTACATAGAGTTAATTATCTAAATAACTGGGTCCTGAGTAAGTAATAGAATAATGTGTCAGTGGAATAGACTAGATATATAATATACAGCAGTAAATGACAATGGTAATTTAATGTTCAATAAACTGGAAGATACAAGTTTTGGAGGCAAGAGCTTTTTCACAAAAAGTGCTAGGAAAACTTGAAAGTGGTCTGGCAAAAACTAAGCATAGACCAAAATCTCATGCTACATACCAAGATAAGATCAAAATAGATAAATGAGTTAAACATAAAGGGTGATATCATAAGTAATTTAGGGGAGCATTGAAAAATGTATCTTTCAGATCTGTAGACAAAGGAAGAGAGTGTCACAGGAAGTAAAATAAATAATTTTGATTACATAAAGTTTAAAAGCTTATACATAAATAAAACTAATACAGTTAAAATTAGAAGAAAAAAATGGAAAATGGGAAATCAGCTTTATAAGTTTATCAGATAAAGGCCTTATTTCTCAAATATATTGGGAATTGAGTCATATTTATAAAGAAAGAAGATTCATTCTTCAGGAGATAAGAGAGGAGAGGATATGAGCAGGCAGTTTTCAGAAGAAGAAATCAAAACTATCAATAGTCACATGAAAAACGTTCTAAATCACTACTGATGCAAATTAATATAATTCTGAGATACTACCTAACATTTATCAGATTGACTAACATAATAGGAAAAGAAAATGACAAATGCTGGAAGGGATATGGAAAAATTGGGGTACCAATGCTTTTATTGATGGAGTTGTGAACTAGTCTAATCATTCTGGAAAACAATTTGGATCTATGCCCAAAGGGCTATAAAACTATGCATATTCATTGGTCCAACAATACCACAACCATCACAAAGAGATCAAAGATTTATACAGAAATATTTATAGCAGCTCTTTTTGTGGTGGCAGAAATTAGGAAACTGAAGGGATGTCCATCAGTTGGGAAATGGCCAAAAAATTGTAATATATGATTGTGTTAGAATACTTTTGTGCTTATGAGAAATGATTAGCAGGATGATTTAAGGAAAAAAAAACAACCTGGGAATACATGAATTCATGCAAAATGAAGTGCCCCCCCTCATTATTCATTCATTCATTTATTTATTTATTCGTTTATTTATTTATTTGTTTATTCGCCTTCTTTTATTTTAAAATTTTGAGTTCTAAATTCTCTCCCTTCCTCCTACTCTTTACCACATCTTCTGAGAAGGCAAGCAATATATCAATTCTACATGTGGAATCATGCTAAGTATATATACATAGTAGCCATATTTTTAAAAAACATGAAAAATAAAATGAGAAAATTATGCTTCGATTTGTACTCAGTTCATCAGTTCTCTCTCTGGAGATGGATCATATTTTTTTCATGAGTCTTTTGGAATTGTCTTAGATCATAGTATTGTTCAAAATAGCCACATATTTCAGAGTTTTTCATCATTACAAGACTTCTGTTACTGTGTACAATGATCTCTTGATTCTGTTCATTTAACTTTGCATCAATTCACATAAGACTTCCCATATTTTTCTTTTCTTTTCTTTTTAAAAACCCTTACCTTCCGTCTTGGAGTCAATACTGTGTATTGGCTCCAAGGCAGAAGAGTGGTAAGGGCTAGGCAATGGGGGTTAAGTGACTTGCCCAGGGTTACATAGCTGGGAAATGTCTGAGGTCAGATTTGAACCTAGGACCTCCTGTCTCTAGGCCTAGCTCTCAATCCACTGAGCTACCCAGCTGCCCCCTTCCCATATTTTTCTGAAACCATCCCTGGGTCATATTTTATAGAACAATAGAATTCCATTACAATCATATGCCACAACTTGTTCAGCCATTCCCCAACTGATGGACCATTCTCTAGATTTCAAATTCTTTGCCAGAGCTGCTATAAACATTTTTGTATATGAGTCCTTTCTCATTTTCTTTGATCTCTTTGGGAAATAGACCTAGTAGGTGTATTGCTGGGTCAAAGGGTATGTACAATTTTTTAGTCCTTTGGCCATAGTTCCAAATTGTTTTCCAGAATATTAGATGAGTTCACAACTCTACCAAGCATTAGTGTACCTATTTTCCCATATCCCCTCTAGCACCTGTCATTTCTATTAGATGTGAAGTGGCACCTCAGAGTTTTTTAAATTTGCCTTTCTTTAATCAATAGTGATTTATAGCATTTTTTTCATATGACTATCAATAGCTTTAAATTCTTCTTTTGAAAATAGCCTATTTATATCTTTTGTCCATTTATCAGTTGGGAAATGGCTTTTATTTTTATAAATTTGTGTTCTAAACTCAAAATATATTTGAGAAAGGAGGCATTTATCAGAGAAACTTGCTATTTTTTTTGTTGTTATTACATCATTGTCTATGGTATTTTTAGCAGAATGTACTTTCTCTAATTATCTCTTTTAATTAGGTCTATTTTTGCTTTTGCTTTGTTTGAGATCATGATTATTACCCTTACATTTTTTTTACCTCTGCTGAAGCATAACTGTTTCTACTTTGGACCTTTATTTTAACTCTATGTGTGACTTTTGATTTCAAGTTTGTCTCTTGTAAACAACCTTGTTTCATTCCAGTCTCTAATCCATTCTGTTATCTCTTTCCATTTTATGGGTAAACTCATCTCATTCACATTCACAGTTATGATTACTAAGTAGGTTCCTCTGTAAGAGGGGAAACTAGATATTTAAGGTATGGTCACCAGAAATCAATTAACGCAATTTCAAATTAAAATAGACCCAAGTCAGGATGACTTTTATGATGGTTTATTTATAATTAGGAAGGTTGAAGATAGGGAAGTTGAGAGAGAGAAACTCTGGCCCTGACCAGAGGCCCGAACCAGGTGGAATTTAGAGACCCCAGCAGAGGGGCACAGAGGTTAATTAAATAAGGCTTCTAGCCACAAGGCCTCCTCCAATAAGAGAGGCCTCCTCAAGGTTAGAGCCTACAGAAACACAAAGGGAAGAGAGAGAGAGTCAGCCTAACTTACTCACGTGACAAAGGGAAGCCATCTGAGGTCTCACCAGAGATCCTTCAACACCAAGTTCAAAGCGCTAACTGCCTCCACAGGAAGTTACCATCATATTTAAAAGATAGCATCTTTCGACACTTCCTGCATCCATCTCCAATTTCAAGTGGACAAAGGGCATCCTCAACACTGTTTTGGACTGCCCAAAGGGCAGTCCCTTGTTTTTGATTTGTTACTTACTATCACATGTGGGTAACAAACCTTCCTCTCCCCATTTAATTACAAGTTGAGTGGGGTGACATTATTTCTGATGGCTAGAGTCTAAACAATGAATGAGGATGAGCTAATTCCATTTACACACCTCCATTCCATTTTCTTGTTTTTTCCTCTTTCCCACCCCTCCCCCTACTCAAAATTTAAGCACTGCTTCCTTTAATCTGCCTTCCCTATTATCTTCCTCCCTCTTTTTATTTTTATTCCCTTACCTTCCTATTTCCTACTGGGTAAGGTACATTTCTATACACAACTGAATATGTATCTATATTCTTCCCTTTGAACCAATTCCAAAGGGAGAGTGGTTCAAGCATTTACTTGCCAGCTCTGTACACCCCTCCACACCATTTCCCCTTCAATTATAATAGCTTATTATTTTCTTTCTTTTTTATTTGAGAAAAATTTCCCCATTCTACCTCTCTCTTACCCCTTCTCAATGTATTCCTTTTTCTTACCCCTGTATTTTTTTGGAGATTATGCTAAAATAATTAACTCACACCCATGCTTTCTATCTATATTATGCTAAAATAATTAACTTCCACCCATGCCTTTTAACTATCCCTATAATGATAAAGTTCTTAGGACTTACATATATCAACTTCCCATATAGGAATAAAAACAATTTAACTTTATGGAGTCCTCTACAAATCTCTTTCATGTTTATCTTCTTATGCTTCTCTTGTTTGAATGACAATTTTTCATTTTAGCTCTGGTCTTTTCATCAGGAATGTTTAAAAAGTCCTCTATTTCATAAAACATACATGTTACCCTAAAAGACTGGCTGGGTAAGTTACTCTTGGTTGAAATATCAGCTCTTTTGTCTTCTGGTATAACATATATCAAGTCCTGTGCTCTTTTAATGAAGCTGTTAAATATTGTGTGATCCTGATTATGGCTCCACAATATTTGAATTGCTTATTTCTGGCTCCTTGCAATAATTTTTTCTTGACCTGGGAACTGTGGAATTTGGCTATAATATTCCTGGGAATTATCATTTTGGGATCTCTTTTAGGGTGATCTATGGATTCTTTCAATTTATGTGTTACCCCTTGTATCTATGATATCAGTGCAGTTTTCTTTAATAATTTCTTGAAATATGATGTCTAGACTTTTTTTGATCATCTCTTTTAGGTGGTCCAATAATTTTTCAATTACCTCTTCTTGATTTATTTTCTAGGACAGTTATTTTCCCAACAAAATATTTTACATTTTCTTCTATTTTTTTCATTCTTTTGACTTTGCTTTATTTTTTCTTGAAATCTCACGGAGTTGGCTACCACTTGCCCCATGCTAATTTTTAAGAAATTATTTTCTTCAGTGAGATTTTGTGCCCTTTTTCCATTTAGCCAATTCTTCTTTTTTAAAGAATTCTTCTCTTCTCTTACCATTAGACCAATTCTGTTTTATAAGATGTTATTTTCTTCAATTTTTTGTGCCTCTTTTACCAAGCTGTTAATTTTCTTTTTATAAATTTTGTGCATCATTCTTATCTATTTTCTCATTTTTTTACTTCAACATTCTTGTCTCATTCTTTAACTTTTCCTGGAAGTCTTTTTGAGTTTGGATTCAATAAATATTTTTCTTTGAGACTTTTTTGATAGGTATTTTTACATTATTGCCTTCTTCTAAATTTATATCTGGGTCTTTTTTACCATATTAAAAACTTTGCCAACTTGTTGTGGTCAAATTCTTTTGTTGTTGTTGTTTGTTTATTTTCTAGTTTATTTCTTGACTTTGAATTTTATGTTAATGTTGGGCTCTTCTCACCTAGAGGTAGGGAGAAATAAGTGGAGCTTTTCTTTCTTTTTTAAAAAAATTTTTATTTTGAATATTTTCCCCTAGTTACATATTTCATGTTCTTTCCCTCTCCCCCAAATCCCCTTAATCCCTCTTAGCCAACACATAGTTCCACTGGGTTTTACATGTATCATTGATCAAGACCTAATTCCATATTATTGATAATTGGAGTAGAGTTATCGTTTAATGTCTACATCCCCAATAATATCCCCATCAGCCCATGTGTTCAAGCAATTATTTTTCTTCTTTGTTTTCCCTCCCATAGTTCTTCCTCTGAATGTGGCTAGTGGAGCTTTTCTTAAAATGATAAGTAGTACCTATCTAAAACCAAAAGCAAACACCCATAATGGGGATAAACTTGAAACTTTCCCAATAAGATCTGGGATGTGGCAAAGTTATACATTATTATCACTATTATTCAGTATTAAACTAGAAATGTTAGACCATAGCAATAAGAAAGAAATAGAAATAGAAAGAAAGAGAACAATCAACAAGGGAACAAAATTATCAATTTTTTTTAGATTTTATGATAATATGAAGAACCCTAGAGACTAAAATACTGATAGAAGCAATTAGCTTTAGCAAAGTTGCAGGATAAAAAACAAACTCATAAAAATCAACATTTTGATAGGTTACCAACAAAACCCAGCAGGAAGAGAGAAATTCCTTTTAAAATAACTGCACACATTATAAAATACTTGAGAGTCTACCTGCCAAGACACACATAGAGATTATATGAACATAATTCACAAAACACTTCACAAAAATAAGACAGATCTAAACAATTAGAAAAATATGAACTACCCATGGGTAAACTGAGTCAAACTAATAAAAAACAACACTGCTATATAAATGTATTTACTAATTCATTGTGTCATGACAATCTAACTATCAATAAATTATTTTATATAGCTAGAAAAAATAATAATAAAATTGATCTTCAAGAACAAAAAATGAAGAAAATTAAGAGAATCAATGAAAATTAAAAAAAAAAAGAAAGGAAAGGACTTTATGGTACCAGATCTCAAACTATTCATTATAGCTATAATTGTTTAAACAACTTGGTAGTGAGTAAGAAATAGAAAGGCTAATCAGAGGAATAGATAATAAAGCATATATTATATAGAAATAAAAGACCACAGTAACATATATTTTAAAAATATTATTTCCCCCCAATTACATGTAAGAACAATTTCTAGCATTTTAGAAAGAATTTTGAGTCTCAAATTCTCTCCCTCCCTCTCTTCTCTACCTCTTTTACTCTCCACCCCAGATGAGATGATAAGCAATCTGATATATGTTTTATATGTGCCATCATGTAAAATACTTTCCCATATTAATCCTTTTCGGGAAGAAAAAATCAAAATAACCTATTTAAAAAAACAAACAAACAAACCAAAGATCCTAAATATTGAGGCAAGAACTCACTATTTGACAAAAAAAAAAACTGCTGGGAAAATTGGAAAGAAACCTGGCATAAAGTAGACATAGACCCTATACCAAGATAAGCTTAAAATATGTGCATGATTTAGACATAGAGAGTAATATCAGAAGCAAATTAGGGGATCATAGAAAAAAATTACCTTTCAAATCTGTGGATAAGAAAAAAGTTCATGATCAAATAAGTTATTGAAAGGATCATTAGATATAAAATAAATAATTTTGATTACATAAAATTAAAAAAGTTCTTACACCAACAAAAACAATGCAGCCAAAATTAGCAGAAAAGCAAGAAACTTGGGGGAAATTTTATAGCAAGTTTCTCTGATAATGATAGCATTTCTCAAATACAGACACTTCTAAATTTACTTAAGTGGACTGTTCCTCAGACCTCTATGTGAAGCAGGTTTTATGTAATGTGAATTTGCTGGCTGAGTGAGAAAGGAAGGCAGCTAGAAGGGGTTACCATCCTTGGAGGGAGGGAGCCAGCACACAGTTCAAGGACATATTGGGACTGGTAACAAAGAAGACAGAGAAAAAGAAGGGATATGGGGAAGCTGGAGCCAGCCATGGGCTGCTGGAATAGAAAGGAAAAACACTTGATGGGGGAAGGCATGTGGGGGCCAGACTTGCCGATGGGTAGGTGGAGTGGAGCAAAGGTCTCCTCTCTCACTTATTGTTGGTAGTCTCAAGCCAAGCCTCTCTGTCCTGCAGCTGGGGTGGCAGTTGCATTGGAGGCAGTGGCAGCCTCCCTGCACAGTCCTTCTGCTTTTACTTTACTTGGAAAGGTTTTTTTTTCCCCTGGTGAGGGAGTGGGAGGTCACAGAGCCCCAATCTGATGGGTAGGAGTGGAGAGAAAGCACAATACTGTCCAGAAAAATTAATATAGGTATTTTTTTGGAATGTGGATTCCTTTTAGAATTCATTATATAAAGTTCAATTTGAATAATATGAATTTATGTAACATAAGAACTGTATATAGGGAACTGTGCCAAATGTAGAAAAATAACAGCTATTCCCCAATTGATAAATAGCTAAAGGATATGAACAAGCAGTTTTCAGAAAGAGAAATTAAAGCTCTCTATAGTCATGAAAAAATGCCCTAAATCCCCAATAATGAGAGAAATGCAAATTAAGACAATACTGAGGAAGACTCAATAACAATATCCTGTGGCAGGATTCCTCATTAGTTAAGCTTGGAGTGTGATTAACAAGAAATGTGGTGAGGGCAGCTAGGAGACTCAGTGTATTGAAAACCAGGTCTGGAGACAGGAGGTCCTGCACTCAAATTTGGCCTCAGGCACTTCTACCTGTGTGCCCCTGGGCAAGTCACATAACCCTCATTGCCTAGTCCTTACTACTCTTTGCTTTAAAAACAATTCACAATATTGATTCTAAGACAGAAGGTAAGAGTTTAAAAAAAAAAAGAAGAAGAAGAAATGTGGCTATGAGACCTAAAATCCAAATGAATAAGGAGTAAAAAGTGAGACAAGATCCAGGAGGGAAAATACCTAAAAGACACAAAAGGAAGCAAGAGATTGGGATCTTGGTTGAGAGAAGTTGAGACCAAACTCAGGAAGCCTCTGAGTTAGGAGAAGCACAATCCCCTTCTTTACAAAGAGTGCCACAAACTTCCTAAGATGGTGTTTTCTAGGTTCTTTTTTTGGCTCCTGCTGATGATTGGAGTGGCACCTAGTAAGCCTTCATAAATGCTTGTTTACTAAGCTGACTGTCTTCCTTAAAGGCTAAACACAGAGCCCTCTTCTGTCTTGAAGCCTCCCTGCAGTAATCAATCAGATTCTACTTGTTTCTCTCTAGCTGAAGGTTAACCATTCCAACTCTAAGGTAAATAATTTCAGAAGCCTGATAATTCCCCCTTTTAGTTGCAAAAGCCCCAAATGTTCTCTTACTTTATTCAAGCATCTCCTCCAAAACAGGGAAATGTCTGCCATCAGTCATTTCCCTTACTAGATTAGATTGCAAACTCCTTGAGGCAGGGACCATATTTAACCCTTCATTATTGTAGATACCCACAGTCTGGCCTTGGGCTGAAATTAGTATTTAACATATTTGTCAAGTAAATGAATAAATTTCCACTGATCAATTAATTGACAGCACACCTTAGTGGGAATAAGTCTCAGGGTTGTGAAGTATCTATAGCCAATATTTGCATTTTAAACCTTTTTTCTGTAAATTATCAAAATTGAATAAAGCAGCCCTGAAAAGGGCTTGGCAAGCCCTCACACCAGAGATCTTAGTCTTCCCTGAACATCCCATTCACCTGACTCTTTACTTGTCTCCAAGAAACTATTTACAAGCATTCATAGTGGCCACACACTGGTAAAACCGCTGTGGTAGATAGGCTAAAGCAGGTTAAAGGTAATTTATAGTCTCAAACTAGTCAGATGGTTAGGAGGAATGGGGATGCCTACCCCAAGCATGTGAAGGCTTCCTCTGGTAGAATGGGCAGGTGCTGTGGAATACTTAGAGCTTGGTCAGATACCAAAGATTCCAAGGTCATCCACTGCAATCTGGAGCCATCACCAGTCATCTTGACTTTTGTCCTGCCACTGGACTTCAACTTTGGAAGAGAGAGGGAGTGAAGTCAATGACTCTGTGCAACTCTGCCTCACTTAAATCCATCCTGTGATGCCACTGTTCCTCTTAGATAGAAAGGCAATTTACAACAAAAGAATCAAAGTTCTAGTCCCCTATCCCCTAAGGAATTTCATCGCATAGATAAGTGAAGAGAAGCTGTGGAGGGTAGAGGTGCCCCTGAACTGAGTTTGTGGCTTCTTTCCTTCAGATCTTCCTTTAGTCAGATGAAATGGTGCATCAAAGGCATTTTGTAGGGCATTATTCCGGAGTCTGGACCCATTATTTACTCTGATATCAGCAGCTTCTTCTAAGATCCATAGTGCTTCTATTTCTCATTCTAGTGCCTCTTTTGTTCAGATCTCACTTTAGCATGGGCTCAGAGGTAGGCAACCTTCTGTAACACCTCCTTCTTCCCCAGGCCACCTTTTTCCCTGCCTGAATATGGTCAGCCCCATCCCCTTTCCTCCAACTTTGAAAAAATGATTTTCCAAAAGAAAAGTTCTCCCCAGGTCATTCCCCTAATCAGTAAAATCTGGTGGTGCTACCCTCCCCTAATATCTCTAGGATTAAAATATAAATTCCTCTAATAGGTTTAACATTTAAAACTCTTTATATTCTGGCCCTTTTTTCCCTTTCCAATCTACTAATAAATTAATCCCCTTCATGCTCCAATCACACTCTCCTGCTTGTTGTTCTGCACACAAAATTGTCATTTTTTTAATCTCCCATGCCCCTGCAGTCTCCAAGGCTGCCTGGAATGCTCTCTCTCTTCACCTATTCCTCTTGGGATTCCCAGTTTATTTCAAGACTGAGTTCAAGCATTAGAAAGGCACACTAGCACCTTTGGTATAAGAGTTTCTTTCTTTCTTTCTTTCTTTCTTTCTTTCTTTCTTTCTTTCTTTCT